>NC_081405.1:487122884-487456218 GCF_030272615.1 Cryptomeria japonica | reverse complement strand
AATTTCAAACACCTCACTATGTCTGATCACAACATGAGTTTTGCAGTTGAGTGCTACAAGGCTTTAAAAGAAATCCCACCTCCTGCTCTGTTTTTATGTTCACATTTGTTAACCATGTATCTGGGCAAGTACATTCTCACCAGTTTCCCAATCAATTTCTTTGGATTCCCCCACCTTGTGACTTGTCACCTCTGTGATGTTCAATTGACAGATGAATCTTTAGTCTCCTTGATTTTTCTTTGTCATCGTCTACAAAAACTTGAAATAAGAAGAGTTGTCGGGCTAGGTAATGTCATAATCTTTTCATCCAATATTGAACATTTGAGTGTGGAAAGCGTAAAGTCTCTATCTGTTAACTACCCTAAACTCAAAATTTTGTCGAGATACATGGTTGAGGATTTGAGTGTGAATGATGTAAGTTTTAATGAGCTTTCTTATTCCATATTTGATCTTGAAATGGATTGTGGACATGCTCTAAGGTAATTGAACATGGTTTGCTCACAAGGACACAGTCCAGGAGTTTCAGCGAGTAGATTTCTTCACATCATGAGAAACTTCCAGTCCTTGAAGACGTACATTGTTGATCCCTTTGAAAGGGAATCAGATATGGATGTTTCTTTGTTTAACCTACTTTTGATGCAGAGCATCCTCCACATGGAGAGGAATTTCTACCACATTTGAATTTCCCCTCTGTTGGGCTAGGTAGTTGTGTCCTCCCATGAAGACCTAATTTTAGCCTAGAGTAATGGGTCTAGAGGTAACGCATCAAGTCTTTTTTTGCTTTATTTTGAAGTTTTTTTTTTTTTGGAGGGGGGGGGGGGCGGTGTGGGGACTCTTCATAGCTTTTGGGAGAGCTGGTTTTGAGTGGGAAGGTTTTTATTTGGTGGTGAAAAAGGTTTAGGGGTTGGCAGTAGGGTAGTTCTGAGTTTAAGAGTTTGAAAGAAGGTTTTTGAGAAGCCATTTCATGTTAGTACAAGACACTTTTGTTGTGGGTATGTGAGAGACCAAAAACAGATGCAAATATTATAAAGTGAAGTCGATAGGATCACTATTTTGTATTGCAAATTTGTTTTCAATAAGAGTTCTAGGAATTTGTAAAACATTTAGTTGTTCATTTCACCCATTTTGTTGATATACATTTTAAATTTATGTATATGTTTGGGTGTTGATTATGGCAGGTTTGTGGGAAGTTTTGATCCTGTGGTATCAATTCTTTGTGGGAATTTTTTATCCTATGGCATCAGTGGTATCAAAGCCAGAAGATCTTGAGTGTGCAGGTAGATTTTTCGGTGGGAGGCAACTTGCACCAGGTTCGACTTTGTGGGTGATTGGGAAAATGAATGCAAGAGGATTCCCACATAGTTGGGGTAGATTTTGAGTTAGAGGCAGGGGAAGAGGTGATAATTTTTTTCATGATGATGATTTCAGAGTCTTGAGAAGGTAGGTTGAAACCTTACAAGATGAGATAAGAAGAGGGTTTGCAAGGATAAGAGACCTGGGTAGTGATGAAGATGAAAGTACTAAAAATGCAAGTCAAGCTGGGAGCCAAGGAAGTGCTGGAGCAGCAACAATAGCTTGTGATCCTTTGGTAATAGCATTATCAAAGATTGGGAAAAGGCCAAAAATGGATGTACCTACCTTTAATGGAAGCTTAAATCCAAAAGAATTGATTGATTGGTTGAATGAAATGGATGACTATTTTGAATTTGAGGAGATAGAAGACCTAGACAAAGTTTGTGGTAATTATAGAGTTTGTTTAGTTGATGCTAGAAAATTTATTGATGGTATGAAGCATGAGAAGTTTTTTTTTTCTACTATTCTTAAAACTAACAAAGATGTGGGTGAAGAAATTCCTAAAGAAGTTGCAGATTTGTTGCAAGATTTCCAAGACATAGTGTCTGATAATGAACTAGAGGGGCTCCTAGTACTAAGAAAAATTATCCATCAAATAGATTTGGTTCCAGGAATCAATTTGCCAAACAAGGTAGTGTTCTGACGTTTTCACACATCACCCCATTACAAATGGAGACCCCCTACTTTTTAGGCCCTTCTGGTCTTTTGGCTTTTTTTTGCATCTTTTCACAGCTATCTCATCAGTCTCTTAGCTTTGCAAGTGTTCGAGGGTCATTTTGATCAAGTCTGCCTTTCATTTGAGTGATTTTGGCAAAGTCTAGGTCTCGTTTTGTCAATTTTAGGGTTTCTGCCTATAGTCCTAGATTTTAGGGGTTTCTTTTAAGGTTTTGGAAAAACTCAACTTAGAACTGGAATGCGGACCCTTCAAGGAACCTCCCAGTAAAATTTGAGCGAATTCTAAGCACTTACCATTTTTAGTAAGTCTATTTTTAGTAAGTTTCACTGCCTCCTAGATTGGTCTAATTTTGCCAAAAATCAAACTTACTATTTTTAGTAATTTCTATTTTTAGTAAGTGTTTTCCTGACCTATTTTGTCCAAACCCTAACATTTTGAAACACTTACTATTTGGGAAAATCTATTTTTGGCAGGTTCTTTACAAGAAAATAATGAAAACTGAACACCCAAAAGAGTCAAAAGGCAGACAAGTTGGATCAAAAAAATGGTTAAGTATGGAACTCCTACTCTAGAAGAGGAAATCATGCAAAATCATCCAAGTCTGGAAATTAACATCAATCCACCAATGTCATCCTGATACAAAAATGTCCTGAAATTTGACTAAGTCTGAAAATTTGAAAGATCTTCCAAAATCCAGAATTTGCATTATGATTCCTAGGGACCTGAAACCACTCTCAAGCATCCTTCCAATATATATTAAATATAACTGTAGACACCTAAAAAATGTCTTATTGATCATGTACTAATTATTCATCTAATTGGTTAAATAATTCTTTAATTATTTAATTAAGTTAATTAATCATATTCTTCTATTTCATATTTCCTCATCATTTTAATAATCATTCTATTTCTTATTGTTTCATCATTTAATCATTTTCACCATTTTATAATGTTAATTAAATATTTATTATTTAATTAATTCTAATTAATTCTCCAATTTAAATAATCTTTATTATTTAAATAAATTCTACTCGCAATATTCTATCTCTAATCATCTAATAATTAACCATTTTCTAAGTATTAATTAAATAATTTTTATTATTTAATTAAGTTCCATTTCTAGCATAATTAAATAGCTTCTTTAAATTATTTAATTAATTTCATATTCTTCTAAATTCTTCCAAATTCAAATACATGTGCATGATTTCAAAAAACAAATTGAAAATCAAAGTCAAGTTCTAAATATATTCAAATACTAAATTGAATTAAAATAAATTCAATTATTTGAATAAATTTCATGCAAAGATTAAATTGAAAATCTAAGTTAAAGTGCAAGCACATGCTAGATTAATTAATTAAATCAATCAATTAATTAAATCATTTATCTCTCCAGTCCCTATTTCCATCTTCTAGTTCTCTTTGTCATCTTCTTTATTTCTTCCAATCATTCTTTTTCTTCTTTCAGATAGTTTTTTCTCAATCAGTTGACTCAATTAATCTATTCAATCTATTTTGTTTCACCTCCAAGTCAGCAGTTCAACTATCAATCAGCGTGTGAGCTCACTTAAGTTCCACCTATTGATCAATCTATTCCACCTTTCAATCAATCTCATCCAAAAATCTATAAATTGAGCATTCAATCCTCACGATTCCTCTAGATCACGAACTTTGAATCTTTGTGTCAAATTGCAAGTTGCCAGTGCAATATCTAAGAGCCATCATACCATAGAGAGAAGAAGAACAATGGAAGCCACGATGCATAATAGGGAGTTTCATATTGCTTAATTTAATTCCATTTTGCATTTATTCCATTGGTTTTATGTTTGAATTGCTTAGATAGTTAAGGATCCGTGATCGTCCTTATTTCCTATTTAACAATGGTGAATTTGAGCATGCTACATTTTGGTGAACCTGACATGAACAACAGCTAATTAACCTTCTTTGTTTTCTGTGTGATTTTTGCAGGTCATACGAATTTTTTTCATTTTTTGCAGGTTTTGCACGGATTTCAAAGTGGATCTCATCATCACACAATCGCATTTACAGAATCACACAATCACATAGACAGATTTACGCATTCATGTAGACACCAATAGACATTCATAGTTTTTCATTTTTTGGTTTGAGTCACGCATTCGCTAATATTTTTATGTAATCGCCCTATATTTTTATGCATTCTGCTAAGTGTTACGCATTCACCCAAACATCATTATGAATTCACCTAGACATTATTACACATTCAACCACACATCATTATGCATTCACCCACACATCATTACGCATTCACCTAGACATCATTATGCATTCACCCACACATCATTGCGCATTCACCCACACACCATCACGCTCACCCACACATCATCACGCATTCATAGTTTTTAGTTTTGTAAGTTTCTGGTAAAAGTTTATATTTTTGATAGGGTTCATTAATTGTTTGTTTATCTGTCACGCATTTTCCCTCTCATATTTACACATTTTCTTTGTTAGTTTCATGCATTCTCTCTATCAGGATCATGCATTTGTTTCTGTCAATTTTTTATTCTCTATTTTTTGTTGATTTGATTTTACTGCTAACCATCTGTTTGCAGCCTGTGGCGAATCTACAGAGAGGATCAGATTAGTATTAGATCAATTGCACTCATAATCTCACACTTCATCTTTTGGTGCTTAAAATCAACAATGGTTAAAATGGACATGCATGCACAATCTCACACTTCATCTTTTGGTGCTTAAAATTAACATTGGATAAAATTGGCATGCATGTATAACACTTCAATTTGGGCTTAAAATCAACAATGGTTAAAATTGACATCCATGCCTTCACATTTCAATTTGGTGTTTAAAATGGACATGCACATGCATATTCAACACCTCAATTTCGGCTTTAAAATGAATGTGAATCAAGTTGCATTAGATTAAATCACATTTGATTTTCTTAAGGGAAAGAACTTTTATCATGTTTGGGGTGGACCTACTGTTGCATTCACTAACTTTCCACCCACTTTTAGGGTCTTGGGAGAAAGGAAGGAGGTGATAACAACACCCAATTTTATTTTATTCCACGTAGTGAGGGGTATCTTTGATTGGGGATTTCATCACCTCACAGAGGTACTTCAAATTGGGATGCGTTGGGGATATCATCTCTACCAGTGTACTCTTGAGTGATTTTTTTGAGCCACTATATAAATATATTGTTCAGGCAGCTAGAGTGTTGAGTGAATTCAACATATGTGGGGGCCTTCCCTGCACTGATAAGCTCAACTAAAGTCTTAAGTGGCTTTCTCTAAGAATTCATCGTTGGATTGGGACCCCTCAAAACCTAACAATAAGAACCAACTTAGTAGCCCAAAACCCTACATTCAGTGATTCTGGGAGTGCGGATTGTACCCCATACATACCCTTCATGTACCTTACACTATGATATAGAAATCCCTCAGTTATAAGATCTTCGGATCTCCGGGGTAAGAGAGACTGGCATGCCCAAGAAGTGTGTGTCATGGAATGGAGCCAATGCTACCAGACTCTCTATTGATTCATTTTATTTTGGTATTTCGTAAGGGCCTCATTGAATGGTTTCCAATTTCCAGCCTAAGATTGTATTTTGTGCTTTTTAATGTATCATTGTATCAGACCAGTATTGAGTCAGTTATTTGGGCTATTTCAAGCCCTATCCTGCATATCTTTGAATTTTATGAGATTGTTTGAAAACCAGTTCAGTCAACTATATCTACCTCGAAACAATTGTTCTTAGACTTGGAAAATGACAAAACTTGTCCTATACATGGAATTACTAAAAAGAAAGTCCATTTTTGAAACGTCAAAATTCAAAAGTTTACACACTTGTGACCATAGGTAGAACTTGCATATGTCCTTGCATAGTCCTCATTTACGTCCTTATTATTGTCCTTAGTCTTTGCATAGTCCTCATTTACATCCTTATTATCAATCTCATTTACGTCATTAGAATTTGCATAAGTCCTTGCATCGTCCTCATTTACATCCTTATTATCAATCTCATTTACGTCATTAGAATTTGCATAAGTCCTTGCATCGTCCTCATTATCATCCTCATAGAGTTCCCATATACATCATCATAATCTTCACATAAGTCCTTATTTGTGTCCCATTGACCTCCTAGTTCATTTTAGTGTTGTTATAATCTTTATTATCGTCCTTGTCTAGACCTCATACACCTTTGTCTTAGTCCATTTTCATTTGCATAATCATCCTAGAAAGTCATACCCCAAATGTCCAAACCACAATTAGAGGATCAATCAAACTTAACCTCAACTCAAACAGATTTGTCAAGCTCAACAAATCAAACATTGTCACATCCAAAGAAATGGAGAAACAATCTTACATGTTGTGATCCTAGGTACAGACCAATCAAGAAAACATCATGGATTGGTATTATACATTTCATAGAGAAGGTGGAGGATTCATCCCTTCCATTCCTATTCCATCACCATCCATAGAAACCTTAGCTCTATAGATCAAGACTTTGCAACAACAAGTGATAGACATGACTAGTCCTGACAACCATAGGGGTTGGTTAGAAAATATGATGAGAGAGGTGATGACCACAAGGGAATCAGTATTAGGCCAACCTTCTTCTTCTTGTGAGACCATTCAAACATGCCAACCTTCATTCTTCAACAAAATCGTTCCTACCTCAGTTCAACCAACATTAGAGTCATGTAAACCTTCTTTTTCTTTCAACCCACTATATCAGTCATACCAATCACACCAACCCAACATTCAAACCCCTTTCAACCAAATTCAAACCCTATTCAACCAAAGTCCAAATCAAAATTCATATCAACCCAACATTCAAACCTCTTTCAACCAAAATCACACCCCTTTCAACCAAAGTCCAAATCAAAATTCATTCAACCAAAATCAAACATCTTTCACCCAAAATCATACTCCTTTCAACCAAAATCAAATTCCTCTCAACTAAATCCCAAATCAACCATATCTATCCACCATTTCATCATCCCCTAAAGTCACGCAAGACCAATCCATGCCATCTCTGTCTAATAACACAACCTCCCAATCACTATCCATCATACAAATCCAATCTAATTCAAGTCATGATTCAGAGCATCTAATTCAAAATCCTTCTTCATTAGGCCAATATTTTGAAACATTCCAAGAATCTCCCATGCATTTCCAAACTCCTTCCTCGTGTCAAGAGGATGATCCAAAATCAAAAGAAATGAGTCCTGAAACAAATAAAGATCAAGAACAACCACTTCCATCTTACCCAATTTTTGATCAAGATCCCATCGACCAAGAATCTTATGATGATCTCCTCGCTCTTTTCTATTCCATTCATAATAACACCCTTTCATCTCAAGAACAAAGTGTCCTTTCAAGTCCCATCCAACATCCACCTCCTAAGAAAGATCAAGACATCCCTTACATCCTCCCTAATAATCCCTTTCCAAACCAAGATCAAATCATACCTTTACCTTCATGTCCTAAACAAGATCCCATTATTTCTCCAAATCCTGATCAAGGTCCCTCCATCCCTTCATCTCCATGTCATAATCCTCCATGTTCTTCACAATATTCCCTCTCAAACAAACTTACCATTTCTCCTAGTGATCCCAATCCCTCTACACAAGATGTTCATCAACCCTTTATCAATGAAATCACCAATCCAGATCATACTACAAAGAGCAACTTGTCAACAATTGTATGTGTGCCATCATCAAATGCTAATGTAGTGACAAAAACAAACATAACACCAACTAACAAGATCAACACCCAATTGGCTTCATCATCCTCTTCAAGTGCATCAATAAAAATAGGTATAACACCCGCTCATGTCACAACTTCAGAACTAGGATCTATTTGCCTCATACATGCACACTTGATAGAATGGGGGCAAGAGAACCTACCACAATTGGATTTCTTTGGAAATGATAAGGCTATAGCTGAATTCATGGGTTCTAGAGCTGGATTTCCCTTTTATGATCCACAAAATCCAAAAACTAAGGAAATCAACTTTGGAGATGCTAAACGTGTACACTTAGTTGAGTCCTTATATCCTATTGGAAAATACATCTTTATCCAACTCTTCAAACAAAGACCAATGAACTACCTACACAAAACTTCTTGAGCCTATGAATAGCATGCACCTTAAACGATATTATATCTAAGGGTTGGGTTAGTTTAGGTTTTACTTTCCGCGTTGCATATCATATTATTCAAAACACTGCATTACATATAGTTTCTTTCCAAAGCACCAAATATTCAAATGAATCGCATTCACAAAGTTTTTGCATTTTTATATAGCAGCATCAATAAAACAAGGCAACTGTTCAAGTTTATCATTCATTTGCATTCAAGAGAAGCAAGGGTCATCTCCTTTCTTAGATATTTGGACATGAAGTCTTTGAGGTTCTAAGGTCATTCATTTTTAACATTACCCTATGACAACGCTTTACTTATGGTTGGGTAGTGATTTCATTATTTGAGACTTGTTAACCCAAAATCTATCAAGTGCTATATCTCAAACATATTAAGAAGATCTCTAATTCATTCTAGACACCTAGTTGATCATATGACTAGTGAAAAATATAAAATTCTACTTCAGCGCTGCTATAATTGTCACACCCAAGTAGGTTTCATTACTTACAAGTCAAGGCAAGAAAATAGAAAAAAAAAAAAAGTTATGCCAAATATTCATCTTAAGGCAAAAGAGCAATGATATATAAGTGAAATATCATGCGTACAAAGGGAGATAAAAATATTGACTATGGGAACATGTGAGTAACTCCATCGGAGCTATGAATGCTTGTTGGCATGCTTTTGAAGTAGGATAGTCCATGTAGCTAGTCATGTAGGATGCTAAGGATCTTTAGTGAACACAAGAGCAGGAATTAACTCATCTACACACACATGGGCAAAAGAAGATCAAAGTTTCAAGAGCCAATGGGGAAGTTTTCTGTGTCTCCATTTGTAAATCCTAGTCACTAAGTGTGTTGATTTCTATGTTACAAAGGACCTTAGGGATCGCTTGACCGCTTATCTATAAATTGTTTTGCACCTCCATTTCAATTGGTGTATTACAAAAGACTAAACAAATATAGTCAACCTTGTTCGAATAGGAAATGCATCTTCATCATGAATATTGCATTAATATAGGTCATGTCAAAAATTCATTGTCTCCACATGCATTCTGCAGATCATCATGTCATACGGGTTTGCACACTGGGGGCATAACTGAAAAAAAATCCTAAAAATTAGATAAAGTCTTGAAAAAAACCCAAAAATCGTAAAAAGTTCTTCAAAATCCAAAAACACTGAAAAACTCAAAATCCAAAAATAGTGAAAAACTCAAAATCCAAAAACAGTGAAAAACTCAAAAATCCAAAAAACATTCAAATGCGATCCTGAAAGAAATCAAAAACATCTACAAAATGTCCTGAAAAATTCAACCAAAAACATTTGCAAAATGTCCTGAAAAATTCAACCAAAAACATTCAAATATCGATCCACATAATCCAAAAACATCAAAAAAGTTCTTGGAAAAGAACTTAAAAAATTGAAAATCAATCAAAAAACTTGCAATAAAATGTCTTGCGAGAAACAAATACCCTAGCAGATATCCAGCAAACGCTTCGCATGAAGCTAACAAAGGATACGACTATCCAATCAAACATCTGCAATCAACTGATCAAATTGTCTTATCAATCGTATCATATCCATAACAGAAGAGGATCATTATCTTTTATTAAACAGAAGAGGATACACTTGAAATCAGGCAAGTCAGTCTTAAACGGGGTTCACAACTTTCTAAGATCAGACATTATCAACCATCACATCAAGCAACTGAGAACGAAGGCACAAGGTCAGTATAGCTGCTGAATTTTGTCTGGGTCAGTCTTTATCTTTTATCATTTGGTGACAAATTGTGTTCCTATGCTACTCAAGGATGTCCATAAGTGACTAGATGAGCCATGATGGGCATTATCTTTTTCTTTGTTTGCTCCTTGTTTGCTATGTATTTGTTTCTTCAATGAGATATCTTTACATCTTGGTTCCTTATACTCTGATGTGCTAAGATCCATTGTTCAATAATAAGGCTCAATGATGAATATTTTGCGAAATAAATAATGACACAGGTTCATGAATCAATCATTCTCATTTCATCTCATTTTCTTATTGCTAGTTTGCTGATTCTTTTCTCATCATCTCTTTCTAAATCATTTTCTATCATCTAACATTATTCTTTCATTAATCTATTCTCTCATATTCTATCAAAATATCATCTTCACATCACCTATCTCTATCTTTAATCAACTAACCATTCTTCTATTTTTCATCTCACATTCTTCTATTTTCGAGAGATCATTCATATCTTTAATGCACAAACAATCTCTCGAGGGGGGGCATTACACCCTACTTATCATCGGGGCATATTGGGGCAAAAAAAAATTTAATTTTCTTTGAAACAATATCGTTTCGGCATTCTCTCAAAGAGGGGCAAATGTAGACACCTAAAAATGTCTCATTGATCATGTACTAATTATTCATCTAATTGATTAAATAACTCTTTAATTATTTAATTAAGTTAATTAATCATATTCTTCTATTTCATATTTCCTCATCATTTTACTAATCATTCTATTTCTTATTGTTTCATCATTTAATCATTTTCACTATTTTATAATGTTAATTAAATATTTATTATTTAATTAATTCTAATTAATTCCCCAATATAAATAATCTTTATTATTTAAATAAATTCTATTCTTAATATTCTATCTCTAATCATCTAATAATTAACCCTTTTCTAAATATTAATTAAATAATTATTATTATTTAATTAAGTTCCATTTCTAGCATAATTAAATAGCTTCTTTAAATTATTTAATTAACTAATTAATTCTTCCATTTCCAAATCCCCAAATTCTAATTTCATATTCTTCTAAATTCAATTAAAAAAAATTCAATTATTTGAATAAATTTCATGCAAAGATTAAATTGAAAATCTAAGTTAAAGTGCAAGCACATGCTAAATTAATTAATTAAATCATTTGTCTCTCCAATCTCTATTTCCATCTTCTAGTTCTCTTTTCCATCTTCTTTATTTCTTCCAATCATTCTTTTTCTTCTTTCAGTTAGCTTTTTCTCAATCAATTGACTCAATTAATCTATTCAATCTATTTTGTTTCACCTCCAAGTCAACAGTTCAACTATCAATCAGCATGTGAGCTCACCTGAGTTCCACCTCTTGCTCAATATGTTCCACCTTTCAATCAATCTCATTCAAAAATCTATAAATTGAGCATTCAATCCTCACAATTCCTCTAGATCACAAACTTTGAATCTTTGTGTCAAATTGCAGGTTGCCAGTGCAATATCTGAGAGCCATCATACCACAGAGAAAAGAAGGACAATGGAAGCCACGATGCATAATAGGGAGTTTCATATTGCTTAATTTAATTCCATTTTGCATTTATTCCATTGGTTTTATGTTTGAATTGCTTAGATAGTTAAGGATTCGTGATCATCCTTATTTCCTATTTATCAATGGTGAATTTGAGCATGCTCCAATAACTTAAAGTATAAGATCTTCAATATGTCTTTTTCCTTTCGTATACTTAAATGTTATAATTCATATATATACATGTCCTAAATTAGTAGAAAACATCAAATTCCTTCCTCAAGCAAGAATGTCGCCCAAACACTCAAGAGGGTGCCAAACTGGAGGAGCCATGGAGGATTCAAAAAACCATAATATTCCATGGCACATGCAAAATGTCGCCCTAGGCTGATCAAGGGCGCTAAATTTAATGAGTTGGAATTCATAGAAAATCAATGAATTCCTTCCCTTAGTCAAAATTGTGCCTTGGAAAGTGATAGGGCGCCAAAATGGAAGGTACATGGAATTCATGAAGTCGATGGAGTTTCATGTTCAATGCAAAATGGTGCCTTAGATGAGGGTTGGGCGCAAAACCAAGGGAAGCAAGGAAAATCCTCAAAATTGCCAAATTCCTCCTCACCATAAAAAATTCGCCTAACACTCAGGGAGGGCGCTAAAGATGGGGTCCCATGGAAAACTCATGAATTCCTTCGCAATTGAGAATTTCACTCTGGTCGAAGAAAGAATGTCGAAATGACTAAGTCAAGGAGAATCAAGGAAGTGATGAATTCCGCCATGAACTCCATGCCCATGCTGAAAAATTGAAGAAAATTGTCTCATGGAATTTCAAGGTTTAGGAAGGAAACTTCAAAAATTCAAAAATTTCCTTCCTCGAGGAGGAAATGGGTCCAAGGTGAAGAATTCTAGAAAGTGAAAATTTTTGGCTAAGTGTTGGAAATCCCTTCCTTCAAGATAGAATTCTAGGAAAGGTGAACAATTGACTAAGTGTTCGAAATTCCTTGCTTCAAGATAAAATTCCAAACAAGGAAGAAATCACACCCAAGGATGAATTGAAGATAAAATTTCTAAGGCAAGGAAGGAATCAGGGATGAACTGAACAAGAAATCCCCCGTGGAATTTTTTTTGAAAAATCCATTCTAATACATCAAATCACATCCAAATTTCAAATTTTTTACCGATTTGGATTCGTAGGAGAATTTCTTCCTCCTGGACTTGAAACCCTAATTTGTTTAAAATTCCTAAAAAATAGGAGATGGTGAAAATTGATGGAAAACCTTCTCCAAGCAAGGAAAGTTGAAGAGACTTTAAGAAAATTCTTGCGGAACCAAAGTTTCTCTCTCCAACAATTCTAGATGTGCAAGAGTGGATATATGATGGCGGGGTCCACTTGCATGGCAAGGATCTATTGAATGCATGGCAGTATGGTGGCGCATTCATTGCTGGAATATTTGACCAAATGGCGACCTGGTCATTGCATGAAGAATTAATGGAACATCTTTCACATGCAACCATCACATTTAAGGCATTATGATAGATTCCTTCCACATGTAGCCATTGCATGGAGAATGATGGGCATTTATGTCTGCACGATATTTTGGGAAAATCTAATGTAATGGGTGCATTCAATGCACGAATAGATGCTATTTTGGCTATTTGGAATTAATTGTATATGGGCTTAATGGGTGTTAAATATTGATTCCCACCTTGTTGCATCTTGAGGGGAGAATCTTTTAGGGAAAGCCCTGATTAGGGTTTGCATGTAATCATGGCATGAGGCCTATATAAAGGGGTGACCCCCCTCATTTGTAACAAAGGAGGGAGACTTTGTATGAAATTGTTGCAATAATTTTTTGAAATAATAACAGTGAAACATTGTTCTCTGATGGTGTCCACTTAAGTTATTTTTCAAAACTTGCATGGTTTCACCTTCCTCACTTAGATTAGAAGTAGCAAAGTGCTTTGATTTCAATGGAGAATGTAATGGTGTCTGATGAATTTCCATGGTTCATACTTTTTGCATCTTGTTGATTGTAAGTTGCAGTGTAAAGTTAGCCTGAACCCCCAAATTTGTGCTAAGTTTGATTGTGAATGGTCATTTGGATTGCACCGTGCTGGGTATTCAAATGCACTTTCTCAATATGAAAACTCTTCAACATCCTCAGAAGATTTCACCAGTTCTTGCGGAGTTGTAGTTTATCTTGGTGAAGCAGAGCTTGTTTTATTTGGAATTTGTCCACCGAAGCATTAAATGTTGATATCATTGTGCTTAGGAGTATATTCAAATCCTTCTAAACCCCTTTTCCCCTTTATTTTTAGTTCATTTTAGTCTGTTTGAAGCAGCAACATCACAGAATTGTCATATCCGATGATGGAGTCATGGTGGTTGTCAACCCATCAGGTCGGAATTGAACGCAGGTCTTGTCGATATACCATATCCGATCAGATTGTGCTCCAGCCACTTCCAGATGCTATAGGACTGTAATGGTGGTGAAAGAGGGTGATGGAGAAATCAAGAGGAAAGATTTTCTCTCCTCAAGAGAAGGAGTGAAAGTTTCACAAAAGATTCCCTTCAACATCTCACGCCCATTACATTTAAAGGAGGGGGGGAAATTCACTAGATCCAATCTCAATAGGAAGAAATTGAATACTAAATCAATTGACAATGGATTTGGAAAGTAAAAGTAACCCTCCTTTAGAATGTGATAGGTTGAATTATGTGATTTAAGATAAAGTGTAAATATGACAAAGAGATGGTTATAACTTGAGATAGAAATGCAGGATGAATTCGTGCACCTAGAATTAGCAGTGAGATGTCGAGACAAAGCTCCCCTGTAAATTTGGGCGAAATTTGTCAAGACCGTGTTGAAAGTGCACACAGTCCTCCAAAAAATCCGTGCGACAAAAAGGGTTTTTCTGCCTCTAAGAATGAAGTCAAAATTTGCAAATATAGTTGTGCACCTGCAACCTACACACAGAAAAGAGAGAAAATGTTGTTGGGATTGGGGGTTTGCCTTCAGGTCAAACCCCAATTTTGGAATTAACCAAATGATGAAAAGTACTTACAAGTAATGAAAATAAATGACTGAAATGAAATTCACCTCTAGAGAGGGTACAATTGAAATGTAGATATATTTTTTTGAAGGATATGTAGAATTGAATGTCAAAAGAGATCTCCACTTCAATGGTTGAATCCTTGACTTGAATTCAAAACCTAGCCTTGAAAGGAGACTTGCGAATGCTCAATGCTTGTAAGGGATGCTTGATTTCACTTAGGATCACAATTTCCACTTAGTGAACTCATATGCTTCTTGATTTCTTGTTATGCAAATGGGAGAGAGAATGCATCTTATATATTCGTCAGTCAGATTTAATTAACTGATTTTTCATCATAGGCCGATAGATAGAAACTTTTCCCACTTCAAGATTACAAAGCCCAATGAAGGATAAGTGCAGAGGGGGCCCAAAATAGGAAAAGGACAGGGGCACCACACCCCTGTCCTATGGGGACAACGGTGTTACACTTATATCCTGCCCTAATTCATGCCAGGAATCAGTAACGAGGAGTGCGGGATGCAAGGAAATGTAGTCTTTGGGTAGTGTGAGCATGTCTCGAATCTCCAATTAGGCTTAGAGATTCTATTCGCCAATGTGAAGACCCAAATGTGGTTGAAAATTACAAGGTCACAATTTTATGATGCTACATTTAGCCCCCACTTTAGCGGGAAGCATACACCAATACTTTCGGTAAAGTACAAGGAAACAAGATTGAAAGACTTTTACCATGTCAAGGAGGCATGATACACCAAGCCCCCCAATGGACTTAGGATCTTACGACATCGATTGATAAAAAAAAAGGGAAGATCAAGAGAGAGAACCATGACTACAAGTAGCAAGGTTCCCCTCACTATGAGTCATGAAAAGAAAGGATGCCAAAAATTACAAAGCAAATCCAAGTTCACTAAGTAACTTTGTGTATCAAGAAGGAAAATATGAGTGGAGTGTATGCCCCCACGTTCAAGCAATTGTGCAAGCCTTATTAGGAGCGATTTCTTTAAGGTGGGATACACCCAAGAGAGAAAGAGAGAGCATGTTATCACAAGGATTTATCCCCCAATTAAGGAATAAACCCAAGGATAGTGAACACAAAATACAAAGCACGAGGTAGTTTCTCTTTCCTCGGAGTTTGTATGTAGTATGATAACTTGTGTATATCATGTGTGTGTGTGTGTGTGTGTGTGTGTGCACAAAATAATCATCATTCCCCAAAGAAAGGAAACTAACTTAGACGAAAGGGAATAGAAAGTGTTTGTTGAGTCAACATGAAAGAGACCAAAAGAGATCTCAATGCTTTGCATCAGCCTCAAGTAGGCATTAGAAGGGAACATAGAAGAACAAGGAGACATGTAGAAGAATGATCACAAAAGAGAAAGAAAAGAGAAAGAAAAGAGAGAGAGGTAGAGAATCTACGGTGCTAATGAAGCTAATCTAGCACATCATCCACCTCTCGATCTTGCTCATCACTATTTCGACAAGGTGGGAAACATGCCAGAGGAGTGACATTGAGCACAATAGATGGAGCTATTGCAAGATCCAAACAAGGACTATGCCCATGTGCTAAGTCACTTTGTTTGATTCTAGGAGCTAGGATTAAGCTTTTGAAAACTCTGCAAATAAATGTTTGTTAACATCAACATATTCATAGTCACTATCAAAAGCATTAGGAGTTGTATTGCCATCATGAATAACATTTTCACCTACTTCATCAAGATTTATAGAAAGAGGAGTATGAACACGAATAGGAGTAAAACCATCACATGTTTTTTGCAACTTATGATTTGGAGATGTAGGTTCAACATCTTGTTTAGGAGAAAATAGAAGCATGTCAACAGTTGGAGTTTTGGGAGATTGAATGTTTTGAGGAACAACTTCACAAGCTCGAGCATGACACTTTCGTTAGTGTTCTCTCGCACAATGATTCTGTCGAGTCTTAGCGGAAGACTAAGGAGGATAAACATTTGTTGAAGGAGGAATATTGTCATCTCTAGTAGTTGGAGGTTTAGGTTGAGGTCTTTTAGGTTGAACAAGAGGAGAGGCAGGCCTCTTCTCTCTATAAGAGCAAAGAGGTGGAACTGCACCATATAAAGGAGGAATGTTTGGTGTAGGAAGGAGACCAGGTCCATCATGAGGAGGAGGTACAAGTATAACCTTAGGAGGAATATTGTTGTCCTTCTTAGGAGAAGGTATAGTTTCATCCATAGGAATAGCTTGGGAATCTTCCTTAGGAGGAAGATTAGTTCTATCTGTCAAGGGAAGAACCTCATCTTCAAGAAGGATGGGAATGCCAATTGTTGGAGTTATAGATTGTCTCAAGGATAGGATCATGTCTTTCTTCCACTTTTGATAAGATTGAAAGAGAGTGTCGCTTCTTGATGGAAGAGATTGAAATTGTTTAGGCCAAAAGAAATCAATAGAAACGGTAGGAATTCTTTCAGCTGGTCGAAATAAGCTATGGAATTGCTCAGAAGAAGGAATGATAACAAAGTTGACATCCATAGTTTTAGTGTGAACCTCAATAGAAAGTGTGATAGAATCAATGGTAGGACAAGAGAATTCATCAAATAACTCAACAACCACATTAGTATAATCATAGATTGGTTTATGCAAACATAAAGTGAAAAGATACTCCTCAGTGATGGCATTAATAATGCAAGAGGGATCCATAAGCACACCATGACAAGGCAAATCCTGAATCTTTGCAACTATGTATAAAGGCCCATTAGGTTCTCTAATGGTCTCACTAAGGTCAAATGTGATACATAAGTCCTTAGGTTTTCTTTGTTTCTATACCATATTCACCAAATTTTGAACCGTAGTAGTCACGTCAGAAGGAGAGAAAGAGGTATGAGAAGGTAAAGGATCAATAAAAAATATTAAGTTTTTGATTAGGATGAGTTACTAATTTGTTACCATTATCATTCACACCTACCACAGATATAGTATTATCATCAATCAAATCTCGAATCTTACTTTTCAGTGCAAAACATTTCTCAGTATCATGACCTAGTTGATGATGAAATTGACAAAAAAAAATATTATCATAGTAAGGTGAGGCTGCCTTAGAAGGGTCAACTAGTTTTATTGGAGATAGTTTGATAACATTTCTTTGTAACAAGTGAGACATAATGCTATGTAAAGATTCATTCAAAGGAGTAAATTGTCTTTTTCTTTTGAAAATTTTAAAAATAGGAGGCACACCCGTTGTAGAATTTGCATTGTTGTTGTTGATGTTGTCATTGAATTTGATGAATCCTTTTCTTGGTTTGAACTTTGCAAATGGTTGTTGAGCAGTGTGACCCTTATCACCCGGAGCCATAGGAGTGGAGTGCTCTAGTTGACTCATAGTCAATTGATAATTGTGAAGTGTTGCGCACAACTGTGGAAAGGAAGTAAAATCAGAAAGGAGAAGTTTATCTCTAATATCCTTTTGCAAATTAGAAATGAAAATTCTTTGAATATCATTATCAGGCACTTGAAAAGAAATTTGAGAACACAAATGCTTATATCTACCAATGAAATCAGTCATTTTTTCTTTAACACCTTATTTACAATGCATTAAATCAGTCAAAGTGATTTTAGGACCTATGTTGATTTAAAATTGTTGAATAAAAGCATTTTCTAATTGTTGAAAAAAAGTAATAGAATAGGAAGGCAAAGAGCAATACCATTGTAAAGCCTTATCTTTTACTGTTCTAGTAAACAATTTTGCAAGCAAACTTTGATCATAAACAAAGTCAATACACAAGGTTTGAAATGTCTTGACATGCATTAAAGGATCACCTTTTCCATTATAGAGTTCCAATTGAGGGACTTCAAAATGTTTAGGAGGGACAACTCTAACAATATCAAGAGAAAGTGCGCTCGCAACATCAAATGTGGGCACACTAAACTTAGACTGACTCATAGAAGCAATTTGTTGTTGTAATGATGACACATTTCAAGAAAGGTTATTAAGGGTTGCTTTGGTTGAAGAATTTATGCTAGACATGCTTGATTGAGAAGGTGGTGTGATGTTGTTGAAAGAAGGCATTGATTGAGAATGAGGTGGAAGAACACTATGGTAAGTAGGCATAGGAGATGATTGAGTAGGAAAAGGGACACTAAAAGGAGGAATAGAATGATTAGATGAACTACCCCCTTGCGTCACATTTATTGGTTGAGAAACAAGAGGAATAATTATTGAAGGCATGGGTAAGGATGAAAGATTGATTGAGGAAGAGGGATTGCCCCCATGACTAATGGTTGTAGGTATGCCATTTTGAGTTGATGTATCCATAATGTTTGAAGTAAAAGTAGGAACACTAGTGTGAGATTTTGCCAAGATCAAGAGCTCAATGAAATGTACAAAATAGAGACAAAATATAGGACAAGAATAAATTGTATTCTCATCAATAGATAAAAAAAGATGTTACATACAATGTAGATGAGCCTGCTTATATAGGCAAGGCAATATGGATATGTGAGCACACAAACATGACATGTGGCTCAATAAGAAACAAGGGTAGGTAGGAAATAGGTGTGGTAGGTAGGAGAAACAATAAAATATTCCACATGAGGTGGAGCACCCACCGAAGGTGGAATTATCACTCCATAATAAGTGGATATGATAGAGTAGTAACAAGATCAACACCATAAAAGGTGGAGATTCTCCTACACACACTATCCCAATGTGGCACAAACACTCAAGTGTCTCATACCCAAACTACTATGAAATGCATTATCCTAAGTAAACTTAAGTAAGGTGTAATAATATCCATGATGAATAATTATTTACACCAACACCCCCCCTTAAGTGCAACTTAGGGGAATGAACTTAAGTCTACAATGCAACTAAGCAATGCAAGATGGGTCCCAGCTACAAGGCCCTATTAGATACCCATGTACAAATTCAAATGAATGCAAACTAATGCAATGAAATCTCTCATAAAGTGGAGAAAGAGAGAAAAACCCAATGGGAAAAAACCCTCCCCCAAAAGAGAGATGAAAGCTATACAAGAGAACTCTCATAGAAGTATGTGAGGAACAAAACCCCATGTGAGGAAAAAGTCCCCCCCATATGAGAGAAGAAGAGAAGCTAGGAAGACCACCCTCAATGTAGAATTTGCACCAATGATAGAAGCTCGATGATGTATGAAGAAACTGCTCCACGAACGTCGAACACCATTCCTCCCCTTAGGAAGAAACAAAACCAAAGCTGTATCCATGAAGTCTCCCCAATCATGAAGAGAAGATGTATGAAAAAAACTCATGATGAATGAAGTCTCTGAAAACTACTCAAGTGTCCCCATGTTGATGCTAAAAGAAACCCCCTCCAAAGGTGGTAAACTGCTCCACACTACTGAAAAAGGTACTCCAAGATCTAGTGGAGAAGAATGTAGAACAATATCCAAAGACTCACATGTCTCCTCTAAGCATAAAGAGACCTCCTCCAATTGTTGTACATAAGTATCCACAATCATATCAACCTTGAAAGAATGATCATGTAGAGAATGAACAACAATCGAAGAAGGATCATCTTCATCAAAGAGAAGATGAATATCATCAATGATGTCTCCCAAATCTGCAATGTAGGATTCCACAAACAAACCTGCAATGTCTGTCAAGTAACCATCCCAAGAATCTGAAGCTGAAAGACAATGAATATACTACTGCACTGAATCACATGAAGGCAAAATTGTCACACTATCAGCATCATCAGGTGCAATAGGTGATGTGATATCAATAGGAGGAGATGAAACACAAGGCTCAAGAATGGGGTCACATGTGAGAATCCCCAAGTTCAAGTACCAAAAGTTCTCCTCAAAATCTGAACCATCATAAGAAGTGTGATCATCATGTGAAGAATCATCATATGTGAAATCATTATCATCAACAAAATCTGAAAAGGAGTATAACTGAGATGCATAATCAACTACCCCAGTCGCAATGATAGCTCTAGTCTCCAAGTTTCTAATGAAAACTAACTCAAGTGTGAACTCCACAATTCTCTTAGTTGCGTCATGTGTGATTTGATAGATGGAAAGGAGATTGTTTGTCAAGTGGGGTACACACAACACATCATTGAAGGAGTTATCCCCAATGGCAATAGATCCTTTCCCAATCACATCCATGCATGTATGATTGCCCATCAAAATCTATGGCATGGTGCAAGGTTCAAATGTAGAGAACATAGACTGCGAAGATGCCATTTGATGAGAAGCCCCTGAATCTAGAAGCCATCTCCCTAAATCATGACTTGTAGTCTCACAAAGAGATTTTCCTTTTCTTGTCCCAAAAGAGTGAGTCTTCCCACTTGTAGAAGCCATGAATGCTTGCCCTTTTCCTTTTGATTGTGAGGAAACGGAAGTTGATGAATCATCCTTCTTGTAGGCATTAGGCAAATCAATGTTATGCTTTTTGAGGATATGTGTGAGCTCATCAATCTTCTTAGAATGGCAACAATGCTCCTCATGACCAAAATTTTTACAATAAGCACAAGTAGGTCTCTCCCTCTTTGGTGAATTGTCCCTCTTAGAAGAGGATGAATCTCCTTGTTGTGGAGAAGGTGATGCTTTGTCCTTAGGCTTTGATTGCCATTTCTTCTTGTTTGAGTTGTCCTTTCCTTGATTTCCTTTGTTCCCTCGATTTGCCACTAATGCTTGAGACTTAGAAGTCTTAAGAATGCCCATGCTTATCAACTTAGTTTGTTCCATCATAAACATTTCAGCGAAAGCATCAAATGTAGGCATTGTGTAGCTTGAACCCATTGTCATCCTACAAGTTTGGAAACTAGAAACAAATGCTACATATTCTTGTGGAAGCTTACTCATCAAATTGAAGATCTATTGAGTATCCTTCTTATCAATGCCACAATTCTTGAGTTGTGCCCTCAAATCTTTTGTCTTAGTGACATATTCTTGTATAGTATCAAATTTCTTGGGATCTAACATGGTGAGATCACTATCAATCTGATATCCCATAATCTCATCAACTTGATCATACAAGTCTTGAAACCTTTGCCAAACATCCTTGATTAGAGTACATTTCTCAATATGAAAAATGAGATCCTTTGATACATACTTTCTTAAGGTACCAATTGCCATGGTATTTTTAGTGAGCCAATCCAAGTGACCAATAGGATCAGTGGGAGCAACAATAGTTCCATCAATATAATGAGTTAGTCCTTTTTCCATAAGTTTACTCCATGCATCAATTTTCCAAGTAGCATAATTATGAGGAGTTAAGAGAGGAAACTTAGAAGAACCCATAGCAGAAAAAAGGAAGGAACACAAGAGTACAAAAGCACAAGAGACACCCCCCCAAATTCAATTAATCAAAGTACACCCCCCCCCCCCCCCCCCCCCGACGCAAATGATGATTTTAGCACTTTATATGTAGTGCATGTACAATAGGCCACTTGCAAACAATAGCAAGGTGGACTTCTCATTTTGTTTTACAACTGCCCCAATAGGCTAAAAACTACAAAGAAAAAGACCAGCAAGATAGATCTATGCAATACAAGTGCCAAATTGGACAAAAAAGACCATATATTGAAAGTACAATTTCTACCCAAAATTGTTGCAAACTGATAACATATTATGAGAGTATACAAAAAATTATTCACTTTCAAAAAAATGGCACCTGAAAAGGAGTTCGTATGAGCCCAAATAGAGTCCCGAAAGTTGCAGAAATGAGGATTGGACAGGTACAGTCACCAAAAACTGAGATTTATGAAAAATTTGTCCATCAAAATCATAAAATAATGTCGCCACAAGAAAGTACACAAAATTCTAGCACATTTCAAAAAACATTGCGCCAAAAAAGGAGCAAAAATGAGCAAGATATGGCCATTTGAAGTTGAACTGCAAAAACAAAAAGCTCAATGAGAGGAGCCTGCAATTTTTTTTTTAAATGATGACGTCAACAAACTATAAGGTTAAATTTGACGTTTGTCTAGCCTTCGCAAAAACTTCCCCTCCCTGCCTGCGTGGCATCCGTATTGTATGGACGGATGACATGGCAAAAATGATAGGCTTGCTAGGATGACATGTCGTCTGAGGTGGCGTGTTGACGTGTGTTGTTGCCTGGATGTGCCACATGGCAGATGAGGTGGCAGTTGACTGGCATTTTGCATATGGAGCGTATGATGTGTCGACCGCATGGTAGAGGGGCCCGATAGGTGGCTTGGCCGACAGGCTGCAGCGACAGTCAACGGTCGGGGGGGCGACAGGGAGCCCGGTGCTGGCAAAGTGGTCAGTGGTTGGGAGGGCCGAGTTGGAGCTCGTGCCGACGGCGGAGGTCAGCGGTGCTAGTGCTGGGAGGAGTCGTGGGGGCCGGTCGGTAGCGGATGGTGGGGGCTGGGAGTGGCAACAGCTCAGTGAATGCAGCGACATCGATAGTGGCTCGTAGCAGGAGGACCACGATGGTGCGAACCCCCAAAAAACATTTTTTTTTTTTTAAATTTTGCAGAAAAAAAAATTTGTGTTTTAAAAAAAATAATTGAAATCCGTACCATACCTCCCAAATTGGGCAATTTTTTCCTCCAAGCTCGAAATTTGACTTTCACCAAAATAGGCCAAATTTATACTCAAAATTCATGGAAATGGCCACCCGGATGCAATGGCAAGGTTGGATTTGGTCTAGGATGCCTCCAAAAGATGTTGCTCCTCAGATCTGCCTCTTAACGTCATAATAATGCCTCTCAAAGAGGAATCAATGACACTCTAATGGCTTTGATACCATGTGAGATGTTGCCAAAATCAAGAGCTCAATGAAATGTACAAAATAGAGATAAAATATAAGACAAGAATAAATTGCATTCTCATCAATAGATAAACAAAGATGTTACATACAATGTAGATGAGCTTGCTTATATAGGCAAGGCAATATAGATATGTGAGCATCCAAACATGACATGCGGCTCAATAAGAAACAAGGGTAGGTAGGAAATAGGTGTGGTAGGTAGGAGAAACAATAAAATATTTCACATGAGGTGATCACCGACCAAAGGTGGAATTATCACTCCATAATAAGTGGATATGATAGAGTAGTAACAAGATCAACACCATAAAGGTGAAAATTCTCCTACACACAATATCCCAATGTGGCACAAACACCCAAGTGTCTCATACCCAAACTACTATGAAATGCATTATCCTAAGTAAACTTAAGTAAGGTGTAATAATATCCATGATGAATAATTATTTACACCAACAACTAGCCATCAGAGTGGTCAAAGGAATAAAATGATTGATTTGTGTAGAAGGTTGTAAATAACCTAATTTCTCAACACAACTCTTTATAGGCATGACATTAGAATCAACAATATGAGCAATGCCACGCAATATATCAATTCCATTCTTATCACTTTGAATCATGCACTTTAGGCCTTCAATTAATGGAAGAGTTACACTATTAGGGTATTCTTGGGAAATCAATTGTTGAAAGTTATCGAATTGATTATCCAATTTTGAAAGTTGATCTATGGAGACTCTAGTAAAAGCTTCTTCTTCATCGATGGAATCATCAATTGGGTAAATAGAGATGTTATTAGGATGAGAAGAATTAGCATTATCCTCATTGAAAAAGTCACCCAAATTAGGCTCCATCTCCTCGGTAATTAAACCTTGGGAAGCCTTAATTCTAATGCTTTGTCTAATGGGGATAGTGTAGGTAGGACTAATAGTGGTAAAAGTCATGCACTAGAGGAAAATTTTGAATTTTGAATTTTGGGAACAAAGTTTGCAAAATTGAATAATGCAAAACTCAAGAGAATTAGGATTATACAATTTGAACTTTGGAGGAAAGGAAAAATAGCACAACTTCCAAAATAATTTAAGAAATTAAGATTTAAAAATTAAGGCCAACGGAATACCACTCAATTTTAAAATTAAATTTGTCAAAATTTGTATTTTTAAAATTATGACAGATTATAATTGACCACTTAATTTTAATTTTTTCCTTAAAAGTTGTGATGTTGAAATTGGGAAGTATTTTTTATTTTAGAGAGATCAAAATTCGAGAAAATCGTCCAATTTTCTGGATTTAAGTAATTAAATACAGTCATAAAAGTCTCCCAAAATTTTGGGAAAAAAGTCAAGGACCATGTTGAAAGTGCACATGGTCCTCCCAAATTTTTTGGAAATTTTCAAGGATAAAAGTTACGATGATTTTAAAGCTAACCCCAAAAAATTGGTTGATTTTACGAAGTTTAGATAGGCAAAATTAAGGTTTGAGTGTGAAAATAGGACCCTATTAGGGTTTTGAAAAAGATAAGAAATTGAATTGCAAATTTGAAAAAGGTCAAACATAATGGATAAGGTCACCTTAAATAATGTTTAGAAAACTAAAATTGAATGAAATTGATTGAAATTTGCACAAAATCCAATTGAATTTGAAAATTAGGGTTTTAGGACCTAACCACTGAATTTTTTTAATTTTTAATTTTGGAACAGGGTGGGAAATTGAAAATTTGAATTTTAAACAAGAAGACAAATCCGAAAATAGTCCTAAATCTGAAAATTCAATTTTATTTTATTTTGCACAAGTTCGCTTTGATTTTTGAAAATTAGGGTTTTGGCAACTAACCACTTAATTTTGTAAATTTGATTTGCAATTTGAACAAGACAATGATGAAATTGAATTTGACAAGCAATGCAATTTTTCAAATCTAAAATAATAGACAACATTTTTTACAAGACACAAGTTCAATTCCAATTTTTGAAATCTAGGGCTTTGGTTGAATGAACCACTAAGTTTTATAATTTTGCAAAAAAAATAAAATTGTAAATGAAAGATATGCAATTATTTGAAATGCCAAGCATGTAAGACGTCGGGTTCACCAAAATGGAATGGTGGTGAAAGAGGGTTATGGAGAAATCAAGAGGAAAGTTTTTCTCTCCTCAACAGGAGTGAAAGTTTCACAAAAGATTCCCTTCAACCTCTCACGCCCATTACATTTAAAGGAGGGGGAAAATTCACTAGATCCAATCTCAATAGGAATAAATTGAATACTAAATGAATTGAAAATGGATTTGGAAAGTAAACGTAACCCTCCTTTAGAATGTGATAGGTTGAATTATGCGATTTAAGACCAAGTGTAAATATGACAAAGAGAGAGTTATAACTTGAGATAGAAATGTGGGATGAAGCTGTGTACCTGGAATTAGCAGTAAAATGTCGAGATGAAGCTCCCCTGCAAATTTGGGCGAAAGTTGTCTGGACCATGTTGAAAGTGCACACGGTCCTCCGAAAAATCTGCTCGACGAAAAGGGTTTTTCCACCTCTGAAAATGAAGTCCAAATCTGCAAATACAGCTACGCACCTACAACCTACACACAAAAAGGAGATAAAATGTTGTTAGGATTGGAGGTTTGCCTTCAAGTCAAACCCCAGTTTTGGAATTAACCAAATGATGAAAATTACTTGCAAGTAATGAAAGTAAATGACTGAAATGAAATTCACCTCTAGAGAGGGTAAAATTGAAATGTAGATAGAGTTGTTTGAAGGATATGTAGAATTGAATGTCAAAAGAGATCTCCACTTCAATGGTTGAATCATTGACTTAAATGCAACACTTAGCCTTGAAAGGAGACTTGAGAATGCTCAATGCTTGAAAGGGATGCTTGAATGCTTGATTTCTCTTAGGATCGCAATTTCCACTTAGTGAACTCATATGCTTCTTGATTTCTTGTTATGCAAATGGGAGAGAGAATGCATCATATATTCATCAATCATGGTTAATTTATGGATTTTTCATCATAGGCTGACATAGGGAAAATTTTCTCACTTCAAGATTGCAAAGCCCAATGAATGATAAGTGCAAAGGGGGCCCAAAATTGGGCAAGGACAAGGGCGTCATGCCCCTGTCTTGAAAGGATAGGGGCACCACGCCCCTATCCTGCCCTAATTCAGGACAAGAACTAGCAACAAGGAGTGCGGGATGCGAGGAAATGCAGTCTTCGGGCAGTGTGAGCTTGTCTTGAGTCTCCAATCAAGCTTAGGGATTCGATTCACTAATGTGAAGACCCAAATGTGGTTTAAAATTGCAAGGTCGCAATTTTATGACTCTACAAGGATGATCATCATTACTCTTGTTATATTTTGCAAACATTTCCTTGGGTTGTCAACCTATCAGTCCATGCCCATTTATTGCTCTCAGTTGACATTTGGCTTGATGGAATATGTTTTGATGCCATCCTAGTTGTAGTGTTGCCCGAATTTTAGGGATTTTCAAGTCCATTCGCCCAAGCAATCAGTTTTCAAATTCAAAAGTGGTTGATATTGATTTTGAGGAACTTGTTTTAGTTGGTACCTGATTTAGAGGGGAAAAATCAGCCAATACACTCATGTTACTTCAAGTCAAATCAGTCATGAAGTCAAAGAGAGCCAAATTTTCAAATTTCAAAATTTTGGAGCAATTTTTCATTTAAAGGCAACTTCATTCCTTACCTTTGAAGTTTAGTTCTTGCTTTTTATTTGTATGATAGCAAAGAAACTAGTCTTGTAACTCAAACCTCTTGAGTTTTATCCTTCAACTCATGTATTGTAATCGGATTCTTCTACAAACTCAATGAGAAAGATTGTTGTTCCTACTCATTCTCTTTCCATGTTTCATTGTGTTGTATGATTTTATAAAATTTATTGTGATAATTATAGTCCTTTAATTTCACTTCATCTATTCAATGTTTGTTGGCAAGTAATCTTAAGTGTTGATTAGGTTATATGTTGTATAAAATCTGCATTTCAACAAGCAATATTTTATTAATTTTCATCTCTATGCAAATTGGAATAAGTAACCTTCATATGAAATGTTGATGGTCCACTTAGGCATGCATAGGTTGTGAACATAGTTGCTTTTATCAGTTGAAATATTTGTAATCAGTTATTGTAAAATTAGAAAACAAATATTGGTGCATTAGTGCAAGTTAGTCAAGTAGGTTTATGTTTCAAAGCATCTTTTCTTCCCTTTTCCTTGTCAAAAGTCAGTAGTTTTGGAGAGTTTCAAATGGAACCAACCCTCTCTAGAGGTATACTTTTGATATAAGGTACCCACAACTTGAAATTAGTCCCATATGTCTCAAGTTAGTTGAGTCTAGGCTTAGCTATGGTGTAAACCTTAGTTATAACACACGATTCATGCTCTGTGATTTTTTCTTCACTATGAAAGGCATGGTCTCAGGTGAAAAAACTCATTACCAATGACAAGCCTATTGGCAGTTCTCCTTATTGCATACTAGACAGGTCTCTTTCATGGGATTTATCCTCTAATGACAAACCCTTGGCTTTGACTTAGGGATGCTTTGTAAATTTTCGCTCTTTTTTGGGCATTGTTTCCTTTGAGGACATTATTATTGAGGGTAGATTTGGTTCATGGGAGCAGTTGGTAGACATGTTCCATATCCCTCTTTCACACAAAAAGATATTTATTATGACTTCAAAGGCCATGGGCCATAATATCCTAGAAATACTGATGTATGGTCCTCAATATTTGGATCATGACAAATAGAAAGATGGATAAAAAGTATATGATCTTTCAATTAAAAAGATTTACAATATGATTGCTCAAAATTTTAAGGTGTTGCATTGGATTAAACATATGTGGAATAATGAATAGTTGGACTCCAAGTGGATCTGTATTCTTAATTTTCTTTAGCATAATCCTATTGAACCAAAAAAGATTTGTTTTCATTGGCTACTATTGCTAAAAAAGCTTGCAATTGCCGATGTTCTAGTTAATATTGGTTTATCCTCCAAAATTTGTGACATTTGCAAAAAACCTAAGACTTTTGAGCATATTTTCTTTGAATGTCAACATGCTTTACCTATTTGGTCTTTATTTTTTGGTTTTCTAAAGGGAGGGTTTGCTTGAATGAAAATCCTAGCTGGATATGTTGATTGTTTTGATGTTGGTTTAAATAGATTTTGTTTTTCTTTACTTGTGAAGTGCTTTGATTTTTTTGGAAAAGGAGGAATGAACAAAATTTTTAGTCCAAAGGAAACTCATATACTCTATGAAAACTATGGATGGGAGGTCTAGTGTGAGTGCTATGGTTTTGGGATCAAGGAATGCAGGCGAGGAAGAAGATGAGAGCGAGGAAGATGGAGGGAATTTGACTCCCATTTTGGCCTGCTTTCAACACCCTTTCTTTTGGGTCTTTCTCTGCTTGGTTTTTGCAGTGTTTCATTGTGGATGGGTGTTTGTTGTGGGGGTGGTCTTGTTTGTTTGGTGGAAGTGTGGAGGCACGCACAACTTTTGTGGGATTTGGGATCTGTCGGGATGGCTACGCTATTTGTTGTCCTTGGTCTTTTTGGCGTGTAGATTGTTATCTTCAGCATCCAGACCCATTATTGGAAGTGGATCTACCCTCAATACCTATTTGCCTTCCCTGACCCTTGTGGGGTATTATTTTATCCTGTATCTATTGTTCTTCCCTAGTAGATTTGGTGTTGTGGTCGGAGCTCCCTATGGTGTTGGGCTGGAGCTTTTCTGTAGGTGGCTTGGGGTTTGCTACAGGAGATTTATGAGAGGAGAGATCCTCTCTATTCTCTCTCTTGTTGGTGTAGGGGGTTTGGCTTGGAGTTGGGGGAGGATCTGGGATCTGATTGGTATCTGTGATAGAAGGCGTTTCTATCTTCTTCCGAAGACTTGGTGGGTTCTTGTGGGCTTGGGGTTATTTGGTTTTGGAAGATATTTTTTCTTGGATTGTGTTCTCTACTTGTTCTTTTTTAGGGCTCTACCTTCTAACCCCATTCTTTCTCCACCTACTCCTTGGATCTATGGTGTTGGCTATTTTCTAGTCGCCTATGCCCTATTTGTCTATCTTCAGGTCAAGCCGACAGTTCTGTTTCTAGGGAGACTCTCTATTAAGGGGGTTTTCTTGTTCATGGTTTCAAGATATATTGGTGGTCCTCTTGAAGGGTGGAGGTGCCTTTTTGTTCTTATTATTCTCAAAAGGATCCCTTTCTATCCAGGTTGCATCTCTCAGTTCCTCCCAGCCTACCCTATTGAGGTGGGTCATTCTTCTATAGAGGGGAAGAGTTGCTATCTGGTTGTTGTTAGATGGAACTCGTTGGGAGTTGGTTGGTTGTTTGAAGCTCTCTCCATGCTTTTGTGATTTTGACCCTTTTCTCCTATAGAGGCGGAGAGATGGGAGGTGCTCACCTACTTGGAGTTGATTCGGTTCAGGTTTCTCATTCAATTTACACTTCCGGGGTTTTCAGGCTATGGGAGCCTATCAAAACCCATTTTTAAGGACCTTAGTATTTTGATGGTTGAGTATGTGTTATGTATTGTTCTTCATCCTATGATCCCTATTAAGGTGGTGATTGTGGAGAGCTTTCGATTTTGAACCATGTTTTGTTCCTCCCGGTTGAGGGATCCAGTAAAAACCCTCCTTCGTTAGTTATTTTTTTGACTAACTGGGTATTTGCTGCCAGTTTTAAAGGGCACACCTTGGTTTCTTCTGGTTCTTGTTTTTGGTTAAGGTATGTTGGGTTTGGGAGCATAATATCAGGTTGTCAGAGTTTGGTTAAAACATTCTTGTATGGTTGTGGGTGCTTGTCAAAACCCTCAGTGTATTTCAGGTTGTGGGAGCCTATTTAAAACCCTCTTTTGTGGTTGTGGGAGCCAGTCAAAACCCTCAGAGTCTTGTCTCTTTGCTTCGGTCCAACCTGATATGTAATGTTTTCTATTGTCCTTTGGCTGGCATTTCACTGGAGGTTGGTTGTATAGAATCTTTGTATATCTATTGATCAGTTGTTTCTTGCTGGGTTTTGGATGTCAGTTCATCCAGGGGGTTTCAAGTCCCCTTAAAACCTATTGTTCAGGGTTTCGGGTTCCCTCAAAACCTATTTTTCCCTTAATCAAAAACTTTTCAGTCCAAAGGAAGACATCTTATTGAGTTTAAAAGTGAACTAACATATTATTTGATTATGTTTCAAGTTGTTGCAACCATGAATGTATCTAAGGAGTGATTTATGATTCTATTGCATGAAGGATTTATGCTACTTTATAAATCAGATATACAATCTGCTCAATTCTCCCCTCATGGTAAGAACAACCTAAACAATGAAGAAAAATAACTTCTCAATCAATATTTAAAAGAGAAAGGTATATCAAGGGAAGTCATTGAGGAAAATAACAAGAACACTACTAGGAAATGGAAGATTGGATGGGACCAGGTCATTGATCCCAATATTGAGCCACATTTGGGAGCCTTTGAGTGTGATGCAATAGAATGCAGTAACAATGTTATTGGGTCATGGGAGTAAATGCCTATTCTGCATACTTTATGGAATTAGTTTGCTTTTTAGAAAACTCTATATAGCTTGATCATCTTATTCTTTTTTTGCTAATATACTCGAACTTTTATTTTTATCTTGTATTTAGTTGATCATTGTAATGTAAATAAAAGGGTGATGGGGAAATCAAGAGGAAAGCTTTACCCTCCTCAAGAAAGGAGCGAAAGTTTCACAAAGGATTCTTTTCAACCTCTCACATACATTACACTTAAAAGAGGGGGGTGAATTCACTAGATCCTATCTCAATGGGAAGAGATTGAATGCTAAATGAATTGACAAAGTGCCCCTCTTTTAGAATGGACAAGTTGGATTAAGCAATTTAAGACTTAGTGTAAAGATGGCATAGAAATTATTATAACTTGAGATAGATATGTGGGATGAAGTTGTGCACCTGGAATTAAAAATAAGATGTCGAGACGAAGCTCCCCTGCAAATTTGAGCGAAAGTTGTTGGGACCAGGTTGAAAGTGTACATGGTCCTCTGAAAAATCCACACATTGAAAAGGGTTTTTCCGTCTCTGAAAATGAAGCTTAAACGTGCAAATACAACATCGCACTTGCAATCTACACACAAAAAAGAAATGAAATGTTGTTGGGATTCAGGGTTTTCCTTCAGGTCAAACCCCGGTTTTGAATTAACTAAATGATGAAAGATACTTGCAAGTAAATGAAAGGAAATGTACGAAGTAGAACTAACCTCAAGAGAGGATGCAATTGAAATGTAGATAGAGTTGTTTGAAAGGATATGTGAAGTTGAATGCTTTGAATGTTGAAAGAGATCACATCTTCAATGGTTGAATCCTTGACTTGAATGCAACACCTAGCCTTGAAAGGAGACTTGAGATGCTCAATGGATGCTTGAATGCTTGGATGCTTGAATGCTTGAACACTTGAATGCTTGATTTCGTCTATTGAACTTATTGAACTCTTGTGAATAAGAGGGGAAAATGCTCCTTATATGCTTGCCAATTAGGGGTTTTTGACTGATTTTATGTCTTAGGCCGACATAGGGAGACTTTATCCTGCTCATGATTAACAAGTCCAATGCAAGGTTTAGGAAAAGGGGGCCTAAAATAGGGCAAGGACAAGGGTGTCGTGCCCCTGTCCTGCCCTAATTCAGGACAGGAAGCAAGATCAGGCAGTGCAGGGTGCAAGGAAATGCATGTTTCAGGTGATATGAGCATGTCTTGGGTCTCCAATCAGGCTTAGGGATTCGTTCACCAATGTGAAGACCCAAATGCAGTTCAAAATTGCAAGGGTCACAATTTTATGATGCTACAATCATCTAGATACTGATTGAGTTGTTGCTCTATGTTTAATAATGTTTCTAGACTATCATTAATATAAAAAATAAAAGAAAAAATCAGTCTTTTATTATTATTTTATTTTGATAACAAAATATTTAAATATTAATTATTTTAATATTAGATATTCTATCTTGTTTTTTAAGTTTCTAAAAAGAAACAACTAGTCTTGATCTAATTTTTGTTTTTTATCTTTCAAGGATTAATTTTCGTTAAGTTAAAATTTTATTTTGATTGCTTATATCTTTGTATAGAATTACAAATAATAATTAAAAGATATTAGAATTAATCTAATTTATAATTTTTTTCTTATTATTATTATTATTATTATTATTATTATTATTATTATTATTATTATTATTATTATTATTATTATTATTATTATTATAGTAAGTGCTATCATTATTGGGGATAACTCCCTATATTGCAAAAATTCTTAGAAAAAATACATACTTTTCCTACATTAGACAAGACTAGCCTTGTCTACCTTACACACCCTGTACATATTCAACATACTAATAGCTATTAATATCACACTAATATACCCACAGTTACATTTGTCCACCAATAGCTTGGTATATCACTGTTTCATATTCATCAATGTTGATAGCATTACGGGTGGAGTTCTCAGAGAGCTACCAGTCATCTGATTCAGTCATTCTTCGAAAAGGCTCCATGTTTCCATTAAATACCGCACATCTAAACACTTCTCATGCATTCTCCCCAAATGTCTTCAGACGCTCACGTTCCTCCTTCCAAAATTCCCTTCTAGCCATCTTGCGTATGGTGTCACTGTCGGCAGAGTCACCACTATCCTCATCTTCAGACTCCACCTCTGTTTTTGAGGGTAGGTAGTTTTCGAACTGGAAATATATCTTCAATATGCTTACTTTGACAACCTCCTCTAGATTTAATATGACATTGGCAACGTTGTCCACAATGAATGGTTTTACAAATCCAACAAATAGTTCAATCGTGTGTTCCCCAGAGTCAATGACATCAACCAGAGGCAAGAGGACTGCCTCCAGAACAACTGCATCACACCAATGTCTCTCAAAGTTGAGAACGATGCCCACAAGCCCATGAATTGCATCATAAACATGATCTTCTGTGATGAACAGGTTCCTCAATTGCACACCCAGCGTGCATTCGCAATTGACACAACTTATCATTCCAAAATGAGCCATCATACCCAACTCTGTCTCTACAACACTACCAAAATGGCACTTGCGACCACTGAGTAAAACATCTCCTAGAGAGTCTATAGAAGACGCGGTTTGTAGATAGTAATCATTCCTGCTATGTTCATATCTAGTAGGATCTACCTCTAAACTGAAGCACATCCAATGTGGTGAAGAATTCCATGCAACATAATGAATTGCTCAGGGGTAGACCACAGACTTCCCACGTGATTCTACCACCAAAGTGGATGTTATTGTCTGATCAATTATATCTCCCATCCCAATAGTCAGAGGTGTACTCATCCAAGGCTTACATCGGTGCCACCACAATGCCCAAACATGCATGTAGATCCAAATGTTGCAGGCATGCTACCTGATACCCTGTCATGGAGATCTTTGGCAATCCATCACACATTGTCCTTTGATATCCTTCGTAGTAGATGCTTGGCTAAAATAAACAGGGTCATCATTCCTTCCAACCTCAAGATTCACAAGGTAATTGGCCACTTGATTGCCTTCTCTATAGACATGCCCAATCTCGAAGCACTCAATTGTTCTTAGATGATCATTTATCATTGGTATCCATTTATTAAGTTTCCAGTTATGCAAACTTGACCGACTGATTCCATTTATTATAATCTGTGAATCTCCTTCTATTATGATTCAAGAGAGTCCCTGCTTAATACAAAGATGAATTCCTGCCTCAAGTGTACGAACCTCAGCTTTGTTGTTTATGGCAACTCCAATGCCACCAAACAGATCATAAAGGATATTACCCTGCTCATCTCGGATTATGGCTCCAATACCAGATTCACCAGGATTCCCCTTATTGGCACCATCTAAATTTAATTTTGTCCAATCCTTTGGAGGGGCCTTCCATCTAATTGTGTTTCTATCTACATGCTTTGTCGATGGAACATATGATTGAGGTTCTTTAAGAGCCCACCATTTTTCCATTAATGCATCCCAATTATTGTATATTTTTGGACTACCTTTTAGTTTCTTTCCATTTAATACTTCCTCTATTGCAGTTTTTATTTTGTCCACAAGTATGAGATTTGGCAGTGATGATTCTTTGAAAATTCTTTTGTTCCTTTCCTTCCAGATGTGCCATAATATTATGGATTGTCCAATCATTTATAGATCACTCCACTTTGACTTCTGTCTATTTGGCTAAGAGAGAATGAAGTCAAAAAGTCTTTCATTTTTGGTCGTAGCCCAATTTATTCTTTCAAGGAACTAGTTCCAACAATATTCTACCACCGGACAGCTGAATAGTAGATGATTTGCTGATTCTTCATCTACACGGCACATAACACAACGATTGGGACCCAAGATGCCAATAGTTTTGAGTCTATCACCCATTAGATTTCTAGTATGTAGAGCAATCCACAAAAAAGCCCCAACTTTTGGAAGTATTTTGTGATTCCAACATAGTTTATGCTGCCAAGTATTGTTGGAGCCTCTTTGTCTTTGAACTTCATACCCAAGTTTGGAGTTGTACACCCCAGATTTTGCTGCACACCAAATTATGTTGTCTTTTTCGACGGATTCCGGTATTTTCCTATCTTTTATTGCTTTCCATAGCTTCTCACATAAGGAGGGATTTCCAACATTGATTTTCTTCCATATTCTCAGACCATTCTGATCACTTTGGTTTTCCATGTAGTTGCACACATGTTGCCCTATGCAATTTTCCACCATGTCTACCCACCTCTTATCTTCAAAGGATTCCGATAGAGCTGGAAACCCGTCCCATGAGTCTCTCCAAAACAAAGCAGTGTTACCATTACCAATTTGCCATAAGATATGGTCTGTGATAATGTGTTTGCAATCCCATAAGAAGTTCCACATAGCTGAGCCTCTTTCAGTATTTGCCACAGTGAGAATTCGATTAGTGTCTTCTGAATCTAGATACTTCTTTTGGAACAACCTGGACCATATTTTTTGGGGTTCCTTACACATTTTCCAGGACAACTTAGCATCAAGAGCAGAGTTTTGTAATTCCATTTTCCTAAGGCTAGCACCCCCATCTTCCTTCATAAGGCATAGAGTGTCCCAATTGATAAGCGGAATTTTCTTGTTGTCTTTAGCTCCTTCCCACACAAAATTCTTTAGTAAATTATTCAGACTTTTTCCAACAGCGAATGACATTTTGAAACATGACATGTTGTATATTGGAATGGCCGCTAGAACTGATTTGATCATGGTAATTCTACTTGCTTGAGTCAGCCATCTATTTTTCCAATTTTTTGATTTAGATTGACATGATTTAATAACATCTTCCCTAATTTGGGATTGTCTGCACCCTTTGTTAATCCGGACCCCTAAGTACTTAATCGGGATTTCTTATTAAAATTATATTTGTTGTATAATAATTATATTTGAATTTTTATTGTAATTTATATTGTAAAATAAATTTTAATTTTAAAATTAGATAGCAAGAAAGAGATTACTCATTTCATGCCAATAATTTACGGCTAGCATGTGTCCTTGGTGACTTATGCTTAAGGTAGCATGTATATATATATATATATATAAATATTTCTCCCCCTCTCTATCTATTTATATATATATTTCTCCCTCTTTATATCTATCTCCATATCTCTATCTCTATATCTCTCTCACTCACATAGATGTGCACTCCCTATTTCTCCCTCCCTATCCTCTATCTCTCGCTTATACACTCCTCTCCCTTCATCTCTTCTACTAGACTTCCTATATATTTATCTTTCTATCTCTCTATATCTCTCACTCTCATTGTTGCCATCTTTCTCTCTTTGTTTCTCTCTCTCCCTCTTTCTCTCTCCTTCTATTTCTTCCTCTCTCTCACCCCCTTTTTATTTTGCAAGTTACATCTATTCTATCTCTCCTTTCTATACTTATCTCTTCCTCTCTATATCCCCATATATCCCTCTCTCCCCTTTTCTATCCCTATCTCTCCCTATTTCTGCATCACTTCCTCTTTTTATATATCTCTATTGAACTCCTCTCTCTAACACATATACACACACTACATGTTTCTTTTTCCCTATCTCTATTTCTATCTATCCATCTTTCCCCTTCTTTATCTCTCTTACTCTCTTACTCTCTATTGATTTATCTCTACATCTCTCTCCCTTTCTCTTCCTATATATCTCATTCTCTTCCAATATATATCTCTATCTCTCCCTATATCCCCCCCTCTCACCCTCTCTCCATCTTTAGCTCTCTTTATTTTTCCATCTCTTATCTCTTTCTCCTTCTCTCTTTATATCTCTATATCACTTTGTCTCTCCATCTTCCCTTATATATCTCTTTATATCTTCCTCTCAATCTCCCTCTATATCCCCCTATCTTTCTATCTTTATTCTCCTTCTACCTCTCTCTATCTCTCTTTATTATTCCCTCTTCCTCTCTTTCTCCATCTTCAACTTTACCTCTATCTTCCTCTCTCCCCTCTATCTCTAGACATGTCCCCCTCTATCCATCCTTTATCTTCCTCTATATCCTTCTCCCTCTTTTTCGACCACTATATTTATTATCTCTTTTCCTCTCTATATCTATCTCTCCATATTTCTTCTTTCATTTATCCCTCTATCACTATCTACTTATCTCTCTATCTCTCTTTACCACTATATCTCTCCTTCACTCTATATATCACTTCCTATCTTAGTCTCTATCTTTATTTGTCTCTCTCCTTCTCTCTCACTTTATTTATTTTTATCTTCCATCTTTATCTATTCCTCTCCCCTCCCTCTCTTTATCTCTCCATATATCTCTCCTCTCCATTTCCCCCTCCTCTTTCCCCATCTCTATCTCCAACTCTATCTATATCTCTTACCCATCTCTCTCTTGCTCTTTCCCCTTCTTTCTCCCCCTCTTTCTAGCCCTATCTCTAGCTCTCTATCTCCCTCCCACCCTATTACAAACATAGCATGAGCATGTTGCCAATGAAACTTGATTATCTTCTTGATTTAAAGGTTTTATTTTAGTTATGATTGGATCCTTGTAAGTGGATGCATAATTGATTTGAATCTATCACTTCTACATTGAGATGTTTGTTGCACAATCGATATCATCGCCTACCAAGTGACCTCATTAATTACACAGATTTATGCAAAAAAAAAAGACAAATTTTCTCTAATTGACCTTCCACACCTCTTCAACATACCCATTGCACACCAAGATTCAATTGCTAAGCAAATACTTCATTTAGAAAACAACTCCTTATTTAAAAGATCCATTGCCTTTTGCATGCATGGGGACATGGGGTTAGAAAACAAAAACCCGACCACGAGGAAAATTTAAAATTTAAGAATTAAAAACCCACTCTCACCGACCCACCTGGACAAAGAAACCACCACCACGCCCAAGCAAAACACAGAATCCGTCAACACCGCAGTAAAAAAACCTCACACAACAGGCCGATCTGAGCCAAACCCCACCTCCCTAGGCCTCCTCACGCACCAGACCCCTCTTTCAGCAGTCAAAAATCCCCCAACAAACCCCCGATCCAGCGCTAGCAGCAAGAAAAAAGGCGCAGCTGGGGTTAAAACCCTAGTCCGCGCTGCCCTTCCAAAGCATCGCCCAGCAGGGCCATCGACAGCTCTTTTGTATTTTTACAGATAATTTCATCATTCTCTTGTTCTTCACCTCAAGTCGCAATCATGTCTACCCACGATGCATTCTTCACGCTTCCTGATTCTCTTGTTTCTTTCATACTATCAAAAATGCCAATAAAAGACGCTGTCAAATCTTCTATTCTTTCCAAGAGGTGGAGGTTTCTCTATACTCAAATGCCTCAACTCACTTTCACTCCACATGATATTTTCGGGCCTACTTGCTCTTCTCGCTATCCGCTCATCAGGCCAAGCGTTGAGCAAATTATTTCCAACATCTTGGTTCTGCACTCAGGCAATCTGGAGGCCTTTCACCTCCACGGCACCAGGTTTGATTTTATCAACCGGCGGGAATTCTCTCATGACAGTGTGTGCAAATGGGTAAGGTATGCATCTTGGTGCAATGTCAAACACCTCACTCTTTTTGATTGCAACACACACGATGCATTAAAAGAAATGCTACCCCCTGCCCTCTTTTCATGTACGCATCTGGTAACATTACGTCTGCGCAACTACTTTCTCACCAGCTTTCCGATTAATTTCGTTGGATTCCCTCACCTCATTACTTGTGAACTCAGTGATGTTCAATTGACAGATGGATTTTTAGTCTCATTGATTTCCCTCTGCCCCCTTCTGCAAAAACTTGAAGCAATAGGACACGCTGGGCTAGACAACGCCGTAATTTTTTCATCCACTATTGAACATTTGTATATAGAAAGCGTAAAATCTCTGTCTGTTAACTGCCCCAAACTCAAAATTCTGTCGGGGTACAGGATTCAGAATTTGAGTTTGAATGGTGTAAGGTTTTATGAGCTTTCTTTTGCCATCTCAAATGTAGAAATGCACTGTGGAGGTACTCTGAGGAAATTGACCATGTGTTTCTCACAAGGACAACGAAACAATCCAGGTGTTATTTCAGCGAGCAGATTTCTTCACATCATGGGCAACTTCCAGTGCTTGAAGACGCTTGTCATACACATGTCCAATCCCTTTGAAAGGGAACCAGATATGGATGTTTATCTATTTAACCTACTTCACAAGCTTCCAAATCTTCAGGAGCTCTCTATATCGGGCTTATTTGTTCAGGTATTTATAAAAACTTCAGAACCTCAGCCCAATTTATAAAAACTTCAGAACCTCAGCCCAATGGTTATAAGTTATAAGTTATAAGTTGGCAGTTTGAGGTCTTGCATTTTTAATATAAAATTTTTATCTTTTTTTGCAAGTCATTAGAATTTGCATCAGCCTGATAAAGTAACTCTTGGTTAGATTAATTATTCATAGCACTGCAATGCAGGAGTTGGCAAGAGACCCTATACCTGTTTGCCTCACCCCTCCACATCTTTATCTCAAGAAAGTACGCGTAGGAATTTGTGGGTTTGACCTTGACAATAAAGAAGTTGCAGTAATAAGTTGCTTGCTTCAGAGTATGCCCTCTCTTGAATTATTGGAAATTCAGCTGCCTGATGTATATGATGATGATGATGGTCAAATATTTATTGATGACGGTCAATGTTTGAAGCTCTTGAAAGATATTTTGTATATGAGGAGAGCATCCTTACTGGCAAGGATAGTTGTACTGGATTAGTAAAGTGTAAACTATGGCCTTTGAACTGAATGTGTCCTCTGTAATACTCTGTTTATGGTATTTGATTACATACTCTTTCTTGCACCGTAGTCTGGTGATTTGTTTTAAAGAATGTAGTATGTGGGAAAGCACTAGCTCCTCTTTGGAGTGTAGAAAATTATAGCTGCTACTAAATTATCATGAACTCTATTACTTAGAGCTCAGACAACTATTTTTCCAACTCTTTTACTTTCCTTGAATCACACTAACACTAGATACTTGATGGAACAAGCACTGAAAGACTCATCTGCACTGAAAGTCTCCCAGATTTTATAATTTTGTACAATTATAACAATATAAAAATTTATCAGCATTAAATTTTTAGGAAGTGGAGATCATCAAAGAAATCTGAAAGATACGTAAAACAAATTTGGTTCGCACTAGTGCTGCAAGGCCTTGGGCCTCCCCCATTATATTTGAAAATATTTCTCCAAAATAACCACTGCACCTAATTTTCCACTAAAGATATTTATTTATATTTACAATTTTTACTGTTCTCTGATTGCATGGGACAAGCTGAGGCAGATTAACAGGAGAAACACTCCTCCATGGTATCCATGTCTTAGTTGGAGTCAGGTGCACTACAGTAGGTAATAATATTGGTTTCTAATTTTTTTTAAATGACAATTAATCAAATCATTCACCTAAGAATTCTTTTGAAAAAAGGTCTCCTGTAGTGCTTGGTGGTATGTCCATCCATTTTCTCACAAATTTGTATAAAAATTAAGTTATAAATATTTAAATAACCATAAATTCTCTTATACATTCTTGTGATCCACCTTCAGAGGTCTTTCTTTTCATTTTTTATATATATACCATTTCATTTCCTTACTGTTTTCTTCTTATTTTCATGTTGATAGCATGAGAGATTCCTTCTATTTTCTTTTATATATTTTTTCTATTATGAAATAGAAATGCAAAATTGTAATTAAAAACTTTTCTAAATATTTCTTATAATTCCTTCCTTTGAATCAGTTTTTTTCACTACTTTGTGTCTGGGAAAGTTGTGTCTTGCTGTGTGTCCATAATACCTCACATCATGAAATTAGAGGATCTTTGCTGAAAAGTGTATATCAGTAGAAAATATAGTTTAAGATGAAGTAACATTATTAGAGGTATTTGAACTCTGAACTTGGTATACATCAATTTTAGGAGGAAAACATATTTTGCTCTATGGAAAAGATTTACTTTTGCTAGAAGCTTCATGTAGGAATGTAAAGAATGAGAATTTTAAAATAGAAAGAAGCCTGTACAAAGGCATGCTGAATATAGAAACACCTATCCTCTCACATGGAAGATCCTTTTAGCAGCTCCCATCATGCATAAGATTTGAGTCATGTAAATAAGTAAAACAGTGAGGTTTCTTTTTTCAAATGAAAGGCACATTGCAAGGTTATTTATTTTTAAACATCAAATAGTTTAGTTAAAATTTTTATCAATAAAAATTAAATAATAATATATTTTTTTGAGTATCTATTTGGTGTTAAATTGTTATTAAAGTAAATGATAGTTGAGAATGTTAAAAGTGTATATTATCAATGTTAATTTAGGAAATTTAATGTGAAAGATTAAAATAATTAATTTTAGGAACAAAACACAATAAGATCTGATACACTGTAAATTCAATTCATTTATTAAGAAAGTATGATATTTAATTGCAATCTTATTGACGGATATCGGATCTTATAACATTCTGGAATGAACATTTGAATGTCCTTATAGATGATTTTGGAATATTATTATTTAATTTTCTGCCTTGTAACCTACACTAGTGGTTGTGATGGCATTGAAGGGGAAGGTGGAGCATATTGGTGGCACTTACAGTTTGGCCTGATTCCATTTACACCACCACTTTCCAAATCTTAGGCACTAGAAAGAGTGGAGAGCCTTTGTATGTTAGGAGGGGTTCCACAAGGATTATGGAGAACAAAAATAGAGCATTTTTTTTGGGGGGTTTGTGCCCTTTTCTCGAGGGTTTAAGATGTTTGAAGAGTTTAAATTTTCTACTCATGGATGCATTGATTTGTCATATAGAGGTGTTGGATTTTTTTCATACCATGGTTTTGAGTAGTGTTGGTGTTAGGAATCTACTTATGATTTCTTTTCAAGTTTTTTTTTTAATAAATCACATACAATTGATAGAATTTTCAAGCAATATGACTAGTATATAGGTGATGTTGGAGAAGTGTGTTGTTTATGTACAAGTCTTGTTTCAAAAGATTGATGCATACTTGAGCCTCTCTTTGACAGTGGGGATTTTTTAAAGGGTTTCTCCACTTACATATAGTGTCATGTGTTGAATTATCACGATTTCTTAATTTTATGTGCTTTTTCAATTTCCATTCCACTAGTTAATACATGAACACATTAAAATATCTAAGCTTAGGTTAATGTTCTTGTTGGAATAGTTCACCATGTATTTCAATATTTGGTTCTAGAGCTTTGGTTTTGGTAAGGGGGTTGGCTTTCTAAAAGTTTGTTGACTTTTTGTGTTGTAATGAGAGCATCTTGCTTTGTGTGTTTATAGATCATGTATTGAAAGCTATGACAACTACATCTCAATTGAAGATTAAGAGATTCAATGGTATTAATTTTGAGCTTTGAAAACTTAAAATGAAGGATCTCTTTGAAGAGAGAGGAGAGTGGAAAGTGAGTTGACAAATGTTAAACCAGCTAATATATCAATGATCATTAAAAGAAATTGGCACAAGGAACCACTTACTTGTGCCTTGCAAACTATGCCTTGCTAAATGTTTTTGAGGCCATTGCATATCTTCTATGGAAAAGGATATGTTAGAGTTATTGAAGGTTGACCAAAAAAAAAATCTTCACCTTTTGGGGGATCAAATAAAATCATTTACAAATGCCATTTTGTAAGTATGTAGCCCTTAGTATTCCTTTGAATTCCATATTAGATGTCCCTTTGGAATTTGAACTTTGATCTCCCCAATGAGAACTCAATGCTTTAACCAATAGACACAACCCCTTGGACCTTAGTATTACATTTACAAAAACTATAATATATATTATATTTATTTAAAAAAAATAATGAATGTAAGTTCATTATGAAAAAAGACAATGATCTTTATTCTAGACACTAGAAAAAACAACTAAATTGAAAAAGTAAACTACAGTTCGCATAGATGCCCTTGTTTCAATGAAAAAGTAAATTTAGTTTTGAAAAATATGCTAAGAGAAATGAGTTACAAAATAATATAGACCTCAAATTTTTATTAGAATCAATTAAAAAACTAATAATAAATAAAACAATTAATAAAAAATATAAAAAATATCCATGAACAAGACATCGGAGCTAATGATTTAATTCCAATTATTCCAATAAGTTGTGTTCCATGAGAACTAGGATCCATTGATGTTAAGCTTGAAGAGGGCAAGTGTGCTTTGCTACTTTTCTTGTGGAAAAATATAATCGTTAATATGAATGGTTCAATCACAAATCCTAAATTGAACGTCCTTTTTACCTTGCATGTAGAATTAAATATATGGATGAAAGCTTAAAAGTTGACTAAATATTGGGGAATGCCCAAGGATAAGAGATCTATAAGGTGTTAGAATCAATCAACCAATATACTTAAGTCTAATCCAAGAGTATTCCAACGCTCATGCATTCCTACACATCCAAAAATATTTTCTTCTAACATACTCCTATTTTTTATTTGTTCTCTTTTTTGGTTTAGAATTTATTGATCATCAAACCCTTGCAACAAGTCTTATTAGCACTTCAACTTCTAGTGGATGTAGAGATTTCTTATCTTATGTAGATATCAAATCATTGTTGGGTGGTGCATTGAAAAATGGAAATCTCAAGATAATTCCTAAGGATAAATTTCTCCTTGGTCAAACTTGCAATCACTTTTACCCTCAACAATTTTAAGCACATGGGATAGGCTTTTATTCCATAGGGGATTGCAAAAGATATGCCATCTTTAACTCTTGGAAATTAATATATAAAGACAAGCTAGTTACTTACGTTGTCTACTCCAAGCCGATAGCACATTGAATGCATGACTTTTGGGTGGATATCTCATTTGGTTCCAAAATATTCCAATTTTAGGGAGCATCTAGCAGGTACAAATATGTTGATTCCAATAATTACTCCTTAGGTGTTATTTTTTGCATCCACTAATCCATTAAATTGTTGAAACCACAATATATCATAAATGGACGATTTAATTATATTCCAATAAGTATCATCCCATATAATTTTAAAAAAGGGAACGAAAGAGAGAAGTGAGTTAAGTACAAAAGTTTTTAAAAAAGGAAGAGAGATATATCTACATAGTAGGCAAAAGCAAGGAATATTATCCTCCTTAGCTAAGGATGATAAGTAAGATAATGTAAGAGAATGTAGTAAAAGAAGAGTATTGAGGTGTTTTCATTGGCTAGTTGATAATAACAAGAAGGTTGATCTTGTTTGTGTGAAGGAGATGTGAGACTAAGAGAATTGTAATTCCTTGTCAATGGACAAGGAGCTTTTGAGGTAGAAGTTATAATAATCTAATATTGATGGATTAAAAAGAAATTGCTTCGATTTTGTTGCTTCTATAATTAGTTTGTGAGTTGTTGTGTTGATAGGATTAGTTGCCCTTGACTAGGTTTCTAATGCTTGTCTACACCGATTGAAATTAGAGCATAGTAGTTTGTAGGGATGTAAGTTGAGGAGATGATTTTAAGGCATGAAAAGAATTGGTGTCAATGAGGGAGTGTCATGCCAAATTGTGTTGGTTTTCTTTCAACAAATGGTGTGTTGGGTAGAAGATTTATCAATGTCCCTTGTTGCATGAAAGTGGGTAAAGGAGGTTGCGGTTGTGTATCTTCTAGTGTCATTGTTAGATAGAGGATATATGATATTTGTTGAGAAAACTAGCTACAGGTTGTGAGTGACTGTGATAGGATTTTGTCTCAAATTTTTTGTCATTGGTATTGTGATTGTGAGAATGTGTGTAGATATGTCTTCCAAAAAAAGGATAGGAATAGCCTTAAGTAGGGCTGTAAAATTTCCTTTATAGAGATAAAAGTGAGAGAGGGAGATTTAGAGGAAAAATGTTGAGCTATAGAAAGTGTATAGAGATATCTTAGATTCTAGATGTCTCAAAGGAGAGATGAGTTAATATGAATAAGAGGAGAAAGAAAAAAAATTGGAGATGTTCGTCCCCTTAATTTATTTGAAAAACAAGTGCAGATATAGAGGAAGGTAAAGAAACAATTTAGGTCTTCATGTTAGAGGATAATACAAAATAGGACATTGTAGTGGTGATGGAAATTTGAGAAGTACACGTTGAAAAAGACATAAGTGTTGTTGCAAAAGTTCCTTTAGAGGTAGTAGTTGGTTTAGAAGTTGAAATAGTGGCTTAGTGAGGCTCTATGTTTAATCATGGAGTTCATGAAGATAATCTCTTTCTTAAAGAGGTGATAAACAAGAGATAGAAAATGAATTCTTTGGAATCCATTAAATGATTGAGATTAGCAATACAAAGGATTGCCCTTTGGAGGACATGCAAATGTTGGTTAAAATGGATCAACATAAGAGAAGTATGTCAATGAGGTACCTATTATCACTAAGATTGAACCCCTTGCTAAATACCTAACCTAGCAATCTAGTGAAACATGGAAACACTCCAAGACTTATGTGGGTTGCTCGTAGCTAGAGTTAATCTTTAGAGAAGACCTGTTCCTGTTAACTTGACTAAACATTTCTTTGTTAGGAAAAGGGAAAGAAAATGCTAAATATATGAAACTTAGACTCTAAAAAGGTGATGCACCAAATGTTTTGAGATCTATGCTACTACTTTTACTTACAAATGTTCAATAGTTCAGTCATTTAATGCACAATTTCAATGTTTTTGCACTTTCATGTGTCAATGTTTTGTAGAAAGGTGTGAGTTCTTGGCAGTTTTAGAAGAAAAAGACATTTTTTCACTAGTGACTGTTTCAATTGAAAGACAAACTACGACCCACATAATATATGCATTTTTTAGTAAAAAATGTTGAAAGTGGGACATACATTTAAGAATTTGACAGAAGATCAATCATCAATTGCACATAAAGTAACAGTCGTGAAGAAGGCAAATGCTGAATTTATATTGATAAAAAGATGCAGTAACATTAGTACAAAGTTTGAAATGCTCTGATATTATTTTCAAAATGAAGATTTGCATACAGATTTCAGTCTTCCAAAACTAGTTTTTGAGCTGCAAGACAATATCTTACTAGAAGAACTTCTCAAAAGTTACAACACTTAGCATGAAATTGTAAGAACTAATCCCAAACTGAGTCCTAAGAGTCCTTATATAATCTACAATGACGTCCTAAGTGTTTGCAACATGTGCAATAAAAACAGGAAGACATGTATCTTGCCTTGTCAGTTGTAGATGTCCATAGATGCTTGGAAATGGTCTCCGGCTGTTGCCAACTTCCTCCTAGATGCTTGGGTGATGGTTGGAACTGAGTCAAAACCCTTCAAAGATGTTCTATATTTGTGGCCAAGGAAATATAACCTTTTCTTTCTCTCAAGTGGATACTGCCTTGGGTCGGATGAAACTAAAAAATGGTGATTAAAGACCCTCCCAATTGCTTCAAACGAGTCATAAAGGCCTAAAATTGCCCCTTACATGTGCTCCTATCCTTAAGAGGTCTTTATGCAAGTAAAAAGACACGTAAAGAGTCATAATAACTCTATTTTACTTGGTGATATCTTTTCTTTCTTGGACTATCATCAGCTTTCCACCCGTAGGTCTCTTTTGTTGTCATGCTAGATTTCTTTCAAGAGTGTGCCATGTCCATTATCCCTATCAATGTTTATTTATTCGTGCTCTTATGACAGTCCCTTATCTCCATAAGCCCTTCATGCTCATTGTGATGTCTTGGGTTATTTTCACCGCTACATCACTACCCTAGCATGGCCATATCATTGTTATTTGTTCTTCTTATCTTGTAAGGAGTGTCTTTTTGTGAACTATAGGCAACTTTTTGTTGTGTCTTTATGATGGTAGCTATTTTATCTTTGTTACTATCACAACATTAGATGAAAAATGAACGTCACTGCTCTTTCTCTTGTGACAGTCCATGCTTTTTTCCTCATAGGCTTTGTCAATCACAAGAACTATCTTTTTCTTTGCTTGTGGCCTGTCACATTTATTATGCTTTTATCATTTTCCTTTTCCTTCTCTTTGTTGTTCTTTGAAAATGTGATACAATGAGCGTCTTCTTATCTGTAGGTTTGGTTTTCAATTGTAGACCTCTTTGATTGGGTTCTCTTGGTTTTTTTCAACATAGTCATGGCTATCTTTCTATGTATAAAACTGTTATAACTCAGATGACTGAGACTTTCAATTTTTCACCCCTCAATGTTGTAAACCCAGTTCTACCCTTCATGACCATCAAAGGTTTGACTTTGAGTTTACTTTTTACTAACCTCGTGACTTATATCATAGTGCCCATGACTATCTACTTTAATTCATGCTGCAATCTCCCTTCTCTATTTCAGTGTCATTTTCTTCACTGTTGTCATTTGACCTCTAGTGTCTTGATGGCCTTATGAACTGCTCTAAAAGTATCTCCAACCTATCATCTAACTGTCCCATTGCATATGAACATTGTCATTACCAACTTTACCTCTAATGTCCCTCTATGGATGCTTTTTACCCTCAACATAGTCATAGGCACTTATTTATACCCTCTGCTAGTGAATTATTATATCTGTTAGACTGCCCCTTGCTTCAAAATGATCACTGTCTTAAATGTCAAACCTGTAGAATGGCCTTCCTTTCTAGTAGACTGTATTAGGGCTATCGTTATCCTTTTCTCTTGGAGGGACATTCTCCAAGCACTTTCTTAATGCTCTTAGTCCTTTTAGCTACTCTAGGACTGGTATTGTCATATTTATGCATGCTATACTTCACATTCTTCATCTATAGCTTGAAAATATATGGAATAGTAATTTTCTTAATGCAATTAAGTGTGGATTGTCATTCTCTCTTTTTCATGCAAGAGACTGTCTTGAAGTGTTCATAGTCTTAATGAATGTATCTTTGTATAACAAAGATCATTTCTTCCTCCAAGGAAGTCCTTTACATATGATTGTCCCTTTGTGCTTAACACTTTGCCATATACTTGACTATCATACTTCTGAGCATAGGCTTCTTTTAAATCTCAACCTTTTCCTTATGCATATCAATGATTATCTTGCTTTCTAAATAGGAGTGTATTGCTCTTGTATTTGCTCCACAAACAGTAATAAGGAGACAAAACTTTACTACTATCTTCTATTGGTCTGTCCACTTCTTTTCCCTCACCGTTAAAACATCATAGACTTCTTCTCTCACTCTCAAGTTTGGCATCTAACCTATTTACCTTTTGTGAAGATCTCTATCTGCATTGATAGTCCCAAACTATGTTCTACCTTTCTTTACTATCATACTTTTTATATTCACTTTAGTATGCTTATGAAGTGATTGTGCCTATCCCTCATAGTATGATCTTCACTGTCATTTAGCTCTACAAAACACTTTGGACAAACCTGCAAATCATTCTCAATCCCATCAAGAATAGATTGTCAAAGGGCAATAGAAGAATCTTGATAAGAAAAGAGAATGCCAAAAAAAACCAAAATACTTCCCCCATGATTTATATTTTTCTAGCCTTTATCTAATGAATACGGCTTAAGAAGAAAATATTTCTCTTAGCATTATATTTTATGTCATTGGATACTAGAGATCTACCTAGCAAAAAATATCAAGACACTAAATAACATTATCTTCATCTTCAATGAGGGTAAGAATTATACCAAATAAAAAAAAACATTTTCCAATTGGTTGGAGAGATAGAAAGGGAAATTTCCTTAATGAAAGTTTGAGAAGTTGCATGAGCTGAATGATAGCCAGTCTTTTGCTACAAGCACAAAAGGTGCTAGAGCAAGAGAGTATCCTCGAAATACAAATGGCATAGATTGTTGACCATTAGTGATAATATAGATAGAGGCTTTAGAATAAAACATCTACACCGACTACATAAAATGAGGACCAAATCCAAAACACTTAAAGCACAAAAAGAATAAAAAGGCCACTCAATATAATTTTAAGTCTTAACAAGATCATGGTAGACTATTAAGAACACTAACCTCATTCCATTCCTTCCAAAACAAAAGTTAAATTTTCAAAGATAAACTTGGATTTTTCAAGACCATTTGTTTATGGTAAATAAGCTAAGTAAGAACAAGCTAAAGATTAAGAGCTAGAGCTTTCATAATAATATTGTATGAGGCATTCAACAAATTGATAGGCCACTAGTTGTATATTTTTTTAGGGTCTCTAGCTTTAGTTATGAAACTTATATTCCTTTTATTAATTAAATTTCCTATTTAGAATGAAAGGTCTTGATATAGACCTTATGAAAATAATCACTCATTGTGTCCCAACAAGATCTATAAAATTCGCAAGGAAATCCATCCAAACTAGGACTTTTTCATTGGACATTACAAAATGAAGCCCTAGTATATCTTCTTTGGTGAGAAGTTGAACACAAATAATATGTTAGGAGTTATAAATTTAGTAGGGAGACACATTTAGGTACTATTATAAGGCATCAACTCTAATTGGAGTGTGTTGTTATAATATAGAAAATGCAACAATTGTAATGCCCGCCAAAATACCCTAGAGAAATACACTAACTAATCATGCAAAATAGAGATAACATTTTTTTAAAAAAACATCACATAAGCTAATACAACATATATAATCAACTATTCATATGCATTCAACATTCATTAACACAACATGTGATTACTCATCATAGACATAATACACAAATCATGATACACAAGCGGAAATAAAACACATTATAACATCTACCTTCCCTAGGGTATCTCAACGCCACTACTTAAACTAAACACTTAACAATTCCTAATCAATAGCATCCATTCCTAACATGATATCATATAAATTTCCATTAGCCAAGTGCAACCTAAACATGCTATCCATCTATTTCTACATGCATGCACATTGGATCCATTACTTAACATAGATTAATTACATCCATCAATGAGTATTCTAACCATCCCATTAAGTTCATTTTAAAGCACCAATACCAAATGTTCCTAAACCCAACCAATCATTTCCTTAAGCATCACATAAACATATCATACCAATTACCACATTATTAACCATAGCAGTATGAACTAATTACATCATCTAAATACAGAGTACACAACCATAGGATTCAATATCTATTAATCTCATTATTAAACATTCTCGAGATATACATGATACATCATTTTCCCCTAATAACATCTTCTAGATAGTTGAGTACAACGTCTTTTACTACAATGAGAATAGCTCTCAAATACAATTACATATGCATGTCTAATGAATCACAATCAATAAGCTGCTACAAATATCCATCCACGAGCTGAAGAAATAAGAGATCCACATTCACACAAGCATCCAAGAAAAGCATCCACTAAAGAACATCCCAATAGAAGAAAGGCACCAGCCACCCGACCATGTGGAACTAAAGGAAGCACTCCCATGCTATGAGATGGCACAAGATCCCACACACACTCTAGATCTAAGCTGACACCTATCTACCAAAGAGGAAACAACTCTAACACAACCAAGGAAAAACATACCAAACAACCAAGAGAACCTCTAGAGGTGACTCAACAACAATGCATAAGGAACTAGGATCAACATGTAGGGAAAGAGTGTCATCACATGCTACCACATATGATACACATGCAGAATTGTCTCAACCTTTTGAGGAAATCAAGGGAGTTCAGTTTACCTGGTTACCAGATCTTCTACCTCACTCTGGTATCCGATCCATGAGATAGGCACCACACAACATATTTATTATCTTGCTTAGATGAGTTACTCTACCCAACCCACCTAGTATTAATTATTATGTTATCACTTATCAATTACAATTGGAAAACCTCCAATGAGCTATCTAGATAGTCTAGACCTCGACTCCCAGCTTACTCAAGAATCCTAGCAGTCTATTCCTCATGACCTCGACAAACTCATGGAAGCCCACTCCCCCTAATCATGCATCTAGGCCTCAACAACATAAGCAATCAAACAAGGAAACTCTCAATACACTATCCGGCTAACCAGATAGAACATCATAAATGCACAAGAACCAATAACGAATCACATAGGTCACATAGACCACACAACATCATAGAGAAAAAAATCCATAGCAAGGCATCACTCCTCTTGCAACAATACAAATGATCAAATAATGCATCGAAATCTTACTCTAGACATCTAAGAGTATTCAGAAAAACACAACACAACCTCTGGACGGACCCCTGGAAATGACTGACAATTGGAAAAACCAAACTGAACTCAGAAAAATCTGAAAAAAAAGAACTCAAAACATAGGAACATGTCAGAACAACATTTTTATTTAACAGAACAACACATAAAAATATTTTGCAACGCTTATGGTGTACATAATAGCGCATATAGTAATTAAGACAGTGCTTATGCATTACAAAACAATGCACATAATGTTTTAGTGCATAAAAACCATTTCAACGCTTTTGCATCCTTCTGCAACGCAAATGAGACACATGAGAGCACATTTGGTAGTGGAAACAACACATATGATCAAAACATTAGTGCAAATATAGATTTAGCACTTTTACTCACAAACGGAGAAATAAAACTTACAAAAGTAAAATAAAATCAGCCAAGTATCATAAATTCACAAATAAGGGCTCAAAAGAGACACCAAGATCATAGGAATGAAATGATATAAGTAAAGTGCCAAGCCATAAACCAAGTAAAAGATTTTTCCTTTCATATTTGAAAGAGTGTTTGTGTAAACACAACTCAAAAAGAACCACAACCATACCCGACTATCACAATAAAGAAACCAAGGACAAATACCAATCTCCAAATCACAAACACAAATCACATGTAGAACAAGTCACATTTCTAGACCCAACATTATAGAGAAATACAACAAAGATAAACAATCATAGACAATATATTTTCTCCCCAACTATAGTTAAGTTATATAATAAATTCATAAATCAAATTGTACAAATTATATAAATGAATTAATTTTCCCCAAGGTACCTGAGAATACACAAAGAAGACAATCTTTTCAAATTGAAAATGCAAAGGTAAGAATTCCTCTGACTTGGTGAAAGCTGAAAATGAAAGGATTAATTTGCTAAAGACAATCCAACAAGCCACAATCCAAATTCCTCCAAGCAATCCAAATCCAAAATTGCAGAAAATACTTGTGGAGCCAACCCCTATGAAATCACAGGAAAGCAATTAAATAGAAAACCAAAACCAAAACCATAGAATATTTCGGCCAATCAAAATAATAAACAAAATAATATTCCTTACCAACCCATATCAAACTCCAAGGTAAATATGAATAAAATAATAGTTAATTTACTTACCCAATAATTCAACCAATCAAATGAAAGGGTAGGTAAAGTAATATTTAATCAACCCAAGAGGTAAATAATAAATCAATTAATATAATAGTACTCATGGGCACAATTAGCTATAAAGTCTAATAAATAAATATAATAAACCAAGGGCTATAAATAAATTAAAGTCACAATAAAATATAATTAAAGGCTATTTAATTAATTAAATATCAAAGCCTATTATTACAAAATAATATTAATAATAATTCCAAAAGCCCACAAATAATAAATAATAAACATACAATGATTGGGTATGTGCACAAAGATGGTGGTCAAAAAAGTGAACACCACCCAAAAAAAACATGGAAAAACAAGCAGTGCGTAAGTGGTTATAAAATTTGAAATCACCGCGTACGTGCTCAGGTTCGTTGTTCCCGAGCCTAGAAAAGGTAGCACATATGCGCTACCTTTAGGAAAATGAACGTGTATGCACTACTTACAAGAAAATGAGCGCATACACACTAATAAGTCCTAAAGGACCGCGTACGCGGTACCCATCAAAAAAAGTTTTAAAAAAAAAAAACTGGGTCTTATTTTCCCATGACAATCACGTTTTTTCCCCATTTTCTCCGCTAAACTGCGAATGGGGTGCTTCATTTCTCCTCCAGACACTATGGATCCAGGTTAGTTTTTGTTAATTTTTGTCTTTCTTTCTCATTTGTTCAATTTGTTTTACGATTTGAATTTAATTTCCTTAATTTTGATTAGGTTTTTTCATTTTTTGTTTCAAAAACCAGATTCTGATAATCCACAACTAGAACAACAAAATGCACCTCCTAAAAACCCACAAGATACACCCCCAATTACTCGTTTTGACCGCACAACTGAAACATAGGAGCAATTAATTAACCAGTTAGGGCAAAATACATCTAAAATTAATAGATTGATTGATAAATTGAAAACATCCGAACTTGAGCATCATAAATCTCTTGCCGCTAGCCTAGAAACATTAGCTAGTGGTGTCATAGTTGTTTCCACACAAATTACAAAATGGGGAAACTTTAGCGATAGGTGTCGTCAATACTATGTTGATGGGTTATCATACGAGGGAGTCAAAAACAAAAATATTAGTAAACAACAAATATGTGCCCTTTTTGTTGATCCTAAAACTGGTCAGACGTTACCTCTTAATGCAAAGAGATTTCTCATATATTGGTGTACCAATGTGTAGATGAAGAATCTTTTTTGGCACAAGTGGTGGATGGCCTTTGATGATCCACCTTGTAATAATTATGAGGTGCCACTGTATCTTTTGAGAAAAGTATACTGTGAGTTTGTGCTCAATGTGTGGCCAAACTATTTTGACATGAGAGAGCTCCATGGTAGAGGTGGTGGCTCTACCCAAGATAGACCTGGAGCCCGTAGGCGAGTAGCCCTGGAGAGTCATCACCCCCTAGCACCCAAACCCAAGGTGCATCAGGTTGTCCCAGTAGAGCTGAAAGAGTTGATGGAGACACAGACTCTTTAGGCAACCACAACATTGACTAGTGCCATCATCCAACATGGGACGTTGTTAGCACACCCTATTGTATTGGATGATGAGCTATTAGTTGCTCCAGGTGGCGACAAAGAGCCCATTTAGCATATGTGTGCCAGTTGCTCGGGGATATGCTCAGGGATAGATGATGAGGTTGGTGCAGATGGATCCACATCTCATATGTGCACGATTTATGGGAGTAGCTATCAGGCCCGCACGACTAAGGATTTCGCGCTGATAGATGAGTTGATGGACATGGTGTTTACCCATTAGCGACAGACACAGGTGTCTTGATTTGAATTCATAGCATTTTATTTATCAGTCACTTAAAAATTTTAATTACATAAATGAATTTTTATTTATACATCATTTTAAATTGAGACAAATAATATGCATTTCAGGATGCAACAGCAGTATCCCATACTCCTCCCCCAGTTACTACAGCTGCAACTTCGATGCTTGAGGTATAAATTTTGTAACATGTTAAAATAGAATAGTACACTTTGAATTCAAAAATATTACAAGATATACTATTTTAATGCTTGGTCCAATTTTTGGTTTGTAGGTGTTGACAGGGGACCAAATGTCCCAGATTGATGACATCATGTTCTCAGCGATCGATTTTGACCTACAAGGCTATACAGTATCATATTTTGTACAACCCTTTTTATGTATTGTTTTGATGGAATATGCAAGTCATTTCATTTTATATTTTTTAAATTATGTTTAATATATTATCTGTACTAATATCTCATGTTAATTTTGTCTTTTTAGGGTACCCCCTCCACGTCTAGGCCTCGTCCTAAGAAAAAGAATTCCAAAAGACACCAAAACGTGGGAAGAAGGTAATTGAACACATTTTTAGTTGTATAATTGTTTGAAAATATTGACATCAAGTATTAGTTGGGGTTTGTAGATTGATTAGCGTTTTTTGTCTATTTTACATGTACAACAGCCATTGAGCTATGTGGATTTGTTGAATGCACCTGATTTGCTCGTGGATCAAGAGAGGGCGGAGGTATGTATCTCTATTTTGTTTTCTTGATTTAATGATTATATGCACGCGTACATGTGAACTTGTGATATATTATGATCTTATAATTTTTTCATACAGGAAATATCCATAGTTGTTTCATCAATGGCAAGCCCTCCTCCTGCACTGGAGAAGCATCTCAAGATCCAATACATTTTTGTTTGGTATATTACATTAATTGTTTTTAACCTACAATACTTATCATTATATTAATTGTATTTAATCTTTGATCATTTTTTGTATAGGTAATAGCGACAGTTTCTCCATCGATGGTGAGCCATCCTCAATCCATTGGAGAAGCATCTCAGGAACGGGTACGTCATTGTTCTCTATATTATAGCTTTTAAATGTTTTTGATATATATGGTAGTACATTGTATTAATTGTACATTTAATCTACAATAGACCGCTTCATGGTATGACCATAACGTGGATCCTTTTAAACATGTCTTCAAGAAAACTCCTAAGAGTGACAAGGAGAGGAGAGCGAAGACATTAGCTCTTAGATCAGCTGATGAGGTAATCTACATTTCAATTGAAAAGGAATTATAGTTAAATGCATAGTTATGTTGTTAATTGTGAACTATTTTCTACAAAAGAATTCTAACTTGGCTTTTGAATTATGGTTTTGCAGCTATCTACAGAATCGCATACTGCATCGAAGAGGCTTGATTTTGATGATCCACCACAAGTTTAGGATCATATAGTGTTAGTTTTGGTCATAGAATGACCAATACATGCAGATTATTTCTACATTTTTATTGTATATCGATTTGGACATGGCATATGCCACATTTTTGTAATACTTGTATTGACTTGATAGACATGCCTTTTTTTGATATATATAAATGTTGATATTTGATCCAATAAATGTGTACTGAGTTCATTATTTTGTATTTGTTGTATTTCATGGTTGTCCTTTTATAAATTTAATTGATCATTTGCCTATGTAATCAACAATATGAATATAAACAACAAAAAATTATGATATAAAACATTGCAATCGTGGAATATGATTTGATAAAATTTCTAAAATGTTGAATTAACCCTACAAAACTCCTTGTATTTAGTTCATTATTGTGTATCCGTTGTATTTGGTGGCTGCCCTTTTATAAATTTAAATAAACATTTGCCTATGTAATCAATAATATGAATATAAACAACAAAAATCGACAATATGAATATAAACAACAATATGTGTTTGGTGCGAGAGCACCCTCACGCTCACAATGGTAAAATTTTGGTTGTTGTGTGCACAAACCAATGTTATGAGCGCGTCCGGGTGGGCAGGTTTACGCTAGGCATGCTCCTCTCATGCATCCCAAAGCGTCAAAACGTCGAGAGTCATACCCTACCGACACGATCTCTCAAGTGCCCTGACTCCAAAAAATTGTCAAACTTTGACGGACTGTTTCTTCCTATCCAAGACACATATAATCGATCTGTTTGAACTTGTGGGGTCGCATGAGGCTCCTCTACAATGGCCTATCTCATTTTTTGATGACTCGAAGCTATTTTCAATTGGTAGCATTTTTTCTCCTACTGCAAAAAGTGTTAGTTGCATGCAATGCAAAGTTGTAGGATTGGCTAGAATTGATTTGGTTCATTGTGTGCACAATCCGACGTCACAAGCGCATCTAGGTGGGCAGGTTTACACTAGGCATGCTCCTCTCGTGCATCCCAAAGCACCAGAACATCGAGAGTCATACCCTACGGGTGTGATCTCTACTCAATCTATGACCCATATGACCCGATAATGACTCAAATAATTCTCCATGATTATACAAGAATCAAGAATGCTCATGATTGACCTTATCACATCACATAAACTCAAAACATAGACACAAAAAATAGTCACAAAACATTGTCACATATTATTCAAAAATTTGCCTCTAAATATGGTCAAATCAACTCTTGGCTATTTGAATATACAAAAAAATGTCTTACAAATCATCTCATGGGCTTTTATAGAAAATTTGGCATTACAATATGTGCGATTCAGCTCATCGCCATTTTAATATACAAAATTTGGCATCTACATATGTACAAATCAACTCATTGCCATTTAAATATACAAAATTATGCCCCTAAACATGTAAAAAATAGCTCATGGGCATTTATATATACAAAAAACGAATATAGAACAATTGGTCGACAATATATACAAAATTCTCAAAATTATTCTACTCTAAACCGTAGAATCAATCAAGTGAGCCTTCAGGATCAACTCTAACCTATATTGTGTCAAGTATTGCCTCATGATCAGATTCATGAACTTTCCATAAAATCTTGTTATGAGGTCTACCACGATACTTCTTCAAATGAATGTTTGTTGCAACAACAAGGTTAGAGAAATGAAGAATATGTCTGTGTGTTTCAAAGTCCTCGAACAACCAAACATCAGAATTCTTGATAGGGTGTCTCTTAAGCCATGTTCTTGTCATGACAACAGACCCTATTGGGTACTCAATACCCTCTTTGTCAATGATTGTGGTTGTCAATTTTCTTTTTGGCTCAACACAACAACACAAATAGTAATTCGTTCCTTCTTCATTGTTCTCTTTTACAACAATTGCATACACATGACCTGCATTTTATAAAGTGTTAATTAATACCAAAAATAAAGTATGATGTACAAAAAAAAGAACCAAAAAGAATACTTGCAAAAAAATTAACTCAAAAAATCACTTGAATCCACTAGCTTGGATACATCATCAAAATCTAATGATGTCTCCATCTGGCTCAATTGTAGTGCTTTGATAATTTGATATGTATCAATGGGAACCAACTGTCTACAAGACCATTTGTCAACCCACTCTTGTGATTCACATTCTTCCCACAAACAACACATGCATGAAGAGAAAAAACATACCATTTGTCTCGTATAAATTACCAGTGAACTTGAATTTGAACTCATAAATGAGTGCATGTCACTTGGTCCTACAATTGTACAATAATCTAGATAGTTTTCAATGTTAGATTCAGTGATCAACCAAAAATATCTATGAACCATTTACGTACCTGGATTACCTGGACCCATCATAGACTTACACCATCGCACAATTGTTTCTGCATCTATCAACTTAGCACCACCTTCGTACTTCAATTCTTCTCTAGTTGGGCTCCTTTTACACATGCTCCTGCACCATCGTGCTCTCCTTTACCATGTCCAACCTCAATAAAAATTAAAAAATGTTGTACACGCTTGTCATATGCATCCTTGTCAACCAATAAAACATCCTTGCATTCTTGAATTGTTCGGTGCAATTATCTAACCATATTAAGTGTCAGTTGTATCATATGTTCCTTTCCCTTAAACTATCATAGAAAACTTTAAAGCATCCTTGTACAAACTCCGATGAATGAGTATGATCATCACTTATGTAGAAGTGCTCTTACAACCTTTCTATCCTCCTCTATGCTATCATCTGCATGCATGAATGCTATGTGTACAAAAATAGAAACTTGTGTAGAATGATAATACATAGATTGCACTTCATTTTGAGGTTGTAGTGTATAATTTTCAGCAAAATAAATGATAGAGACAATGGTGCCGAGAGGAAATGTGTCCTTACATAACTTGAATTTCTCATCTAACCATCGAGCTCTATGTGTATGCATTATGTACTCATAAACTAGCTTCTCTTGAAACATTTTTATAAATTTAGCTACACATATATCATTTTTCACTAGCTCACATCTCTTCAAATCTTTTCCATCTTTAACTCCATATGTGACTGTCTTGTATTTTCCAAAAGAAACTAGTTTCTTACCAACTTCATGTGTGCTCTCCAAATGTACGCATCTTGGTAAATGTTGCAAACTACCACATATAGCACAAAAACCTTCCAAACAAGGCATCTTATAATAAATGCAACCATCATGTCTATTACATAGCACACTTGAAATAAATTCTCTTACCGACTTAGGAGGTGCTTGTATATTGCATTCCTGCAAAACATCGTTAGTGTGCAAAGTAGAACAAATATGACGAAAAATATCATAATGCATGGAAAATTCAATATGCATCCTACAACAACACGTGGTGCGTACATGATTAATCTTAATATAAAAAAGGTTTTGCCATTTCAAAAAATATTTGAGAAATTCTTATTTGAGGAAACTTTTGAAGGAATCTAAGTTCATAAAATTTAGTTTGAGTCATATCCAAATAGTGTTTGGCATGTGGCTCATGATTTGTAGACCGGATTCGCCTTCTAACAACATCTCTTTGGTTGGGTGAAACTCTTGTGTTGTCATGCCAAACAAATTCAATTAATGTTCTTAGTGCATCAACAACAACCTTGTCTTTGCGTGGTAGTCTACCCGAGAATGCCCAAAGAGAATTATTGTTAGGTTCCTCTATTTTTTCTCACCTCTTTAATGCTTTACTTAATGTTGTTCTACTAACGTTTAATGACTTACTTGTTTTGCTTATCAAACGATCTTTTTTTTTATTTTCTTGCTCATTATGGTTAATGTAATGACACGTCGAGTAGCATTAGAATCTTTAGTATGTGATTTTGAACCAATAGCTTGATATGTATCAAATAGATTTCTCACAATAGTTCTTTCACTGTTACTTTCAGATGATCTTAGGCCTAGAATTTTCATTGTCTCTCTAAAATTCAAATTTTTAATCATTTGAACAATTAATTGACATCTTGTCGTTTGATTTAAGTTTTCAAAATAGTTTTTCCATATTCTTTTAACCATTCTCCTACAAGTTCGTTCATTCATTTTATCAAGCATTGGCTTCAATATATTCTCATCAATGTCAATTAGATACTTTGGTTTCTTACGAATGATTCTAGGAGGTGTTAACATTGGTGCATTATGTACATTCAATTCATCAAATAGAGAAGGTGTATGTTCATCATTTAATTGATTATTCAATGTGGTATCTTATTCAATTGCATTAGGTTCATACGGTAAATCAAATGTCTCTTCTTCAATTGCATTAGGTGCATTATGTTCATTTGGTAAATCGAATTGAGATGTTGAGGATGACATACCTTCTTCTCCCATTGTTCTTATGTCACGTAATTTCTTCATACATTTCCTTTGTCTTTCCTTTTCAGCCTCTCGTTGTTCCATCATTCCTCGCTTGTTCTTTCCCATGGTTGATCTCGGTTGTCCTAAATAGAATCATATTACATATATATGTAAACAAAAGTTCATAAACAAACAAATAACCATAAATATGTATTTTTCATTATTTTTTTGAATCAAAACTATTAAAAAATCACAATAATATTGACAAAACTAATAAGAACAACAATTCAATCATTTGAAATCATGCAAAAAAAAAAAGCACTTACTTCTATTTATAAAATAGTGATAGAAGTATAGACACAGTTGCAGTGGGGCCTTCAACGACCTCAAAAACTTCTTTTGAAGTCATTGAGGCTCTTGGGCAAATAACACTATCTAAGTACCCCATACGCGTTGTTAGTCCATAAAATGTTGGCAAGCCCAATGATATTTTTTTTCCACTTTGTACTAATAAGTAGTGCGTGCGCACTCCTAAGCCTTAAAAATGTTATGGCATGGCAGTGAAATAATAGGCTCAGTACCTTGTACACGCTTACAAGTAATAAGTACTGCGTATACGCTCCTACACCTTAAAAATGTTAAGGCAGGGCAATGAATTAATAGGTTCGGTACCTTGTACACGCTATTTGTAGTAGAGAAAATGTGAAGGAAAAGGGGAAGAGGGAGAGAGGGAGAGAGAGAGAGTAGGGGGAGGGAGAGAGGAGGGGGGATGGAGGGAGGGAGAGAGGGAGAGAAGAAGGGGTATGGAGGAAGGGAGAAGGGGAGAGAGGAAGAGAGAGGGGAGAGAGGAAGAGAGAGAGAGAGACAAAGAGATAGAGAGACAGAGACAGAGGAGGGGGGAGGGAGAGAGGAGGAGGGGGGAGGGAGGGAGGGAGAGAAGAAGGGGTATGGAGGAAGGGAGAAGGGGAGAGAGAGGGAGAGAGAGAGAGAGAGAGAGAGAGGGGGGGTATGAGGAAGAGAGAAGGGGAGAGAATCAAATCTCTATTTTTCACTTAAGTCTCTCTCTCTCTCTCATTCTTTATCTCTGAAGTCTCTTTCTCTCATCCTCTATCTCTTTATCTCTCTCATTCTCTCCCTCTCTCCTCCCCCTCCCTCTCTCCCTTTCGCATTACCTCTCTTTCTCCCTCTCTCCCTCTCTTCGCACCTCTCTCTCTCTAGTCTCTTGTACTCTCATTCCATCCCTTCCTCCCTCTCACTTAGACTCTCTCTATCTCTCACCCTCTCTCTCCTTTCCTCCCTCCACCTCTTAGGTTTCTCTTTCTCTCCCAATCCCTCTATCCACCTCTTAGGTCTCTCTATATCTCCCCCCCCCCTCTCTCTCTCTCTCTCTCTCTGAGTCCCCTTCTCTGTGTCGCTCTCTATCTCTATCTCTCCCTCTATTTCCCTCTCTCTCTCCATCTCTCTTTCTCTCATTTATCTCGTCTCTCCCTCTCAGTCTCTATCTATCAACTCTCCTCCTCTCTTAGGTGTATCTCTCTCCCATTCCATCACTCTCCTCCCCCTCTCTCCCTCTCTAGGGTCATGTGGTATTCTTAAGGGTCATATAGTATCATAGAGATCCATGCATGTGTCCTAAGGGATCATAGGACACCATATGACTCCTTAGGACACCATATGACCCATAACAACACATAAGAGGTCATATGGAGCCCTAAGGGGTCATAGGACACCATATGACCCCTTAGCACACCATACAACCTATAATTACACCAAATGATGTCCTAAGGGGTCATAGAACACTGTATGACCTTTTAGGACACCATACAACCCATAACGGTACCATATGGAGTCCTAAGGAGTCAAATGGTTTCCTAAGGGGTCATTGGAGACCATATGACCCCTTATGACACCATATGACCCCTAACGACACCATATGGTGTCCTAAGGGTTAATAAGGTGTCTTAGGGGTCATAGGACACCATAAGAAACATAACAACACCATATGATGTCATAAGGTGTCATAGGACACGATATGACCCTTAGAACACAATATGACCCTTAACAACATCTAAGGGATCATAGGGTGTCCTAAGGAGTCATAGGACACTATATGATCCCTTAGCACACCATAGGACCTATAACGACACCAAATAGTGTCCTAAGGGGTCATAGAACACCATATGACCCTTTAGGACACTACATGGTGTTGTTATGGGTTGTATGGTGTCTTGAGGGGTCATATGGCATCCTATGACCCCTTAGGACACCATATGGTGTCGTTATGGGTCGTATGGTGTCTTAAGGGGTCATGTGGTATCCTAAGGGGTCATAGGACACCATATGACCTCTTAGGAAACAATATGACCTCTAATGACACCTAAGGGGCTATATGGTGGGCTAATAAAATGATATATTATTTAAAGTTATGAATAGAACATCATACAATAGAACATCAGTAGTTTAGTTTTGATATAGCTAAGTTAGACCATTGTCAGCATAAGAGAGACTCCAAGTGAACAAACAATGAGGCTTCACTAAAAAGCAAGTGTAAGAGCTTGACCTAACCCTAAGAGTATTGTCTTTCTAAAACATATGATGCTATTAAATTTGCAAGGTTATAGGACTGATCTTGATTGTGACTATAGGAATTACACACTTGATTTATTTCATGGGTATGTACCCTTCCAGGCCTTTTGACAAGTGATGATCATCATATACTACCACTACCATGCTTACAACAAAATTTAATTTCTTTAGGTGATAGATGTTGTGTAACAACATGGGAACTCTCGCATACCCACCACTATCATTCTTTGTGACATCATATGTGTTACTCTCCCTCTTTCTCTTCCTACCGATTGTTTCCTTCTAAAAAACATATTGCAGATAGTCTGACTCATCATTTTGTTTTGTTGACACTTTTTTCTACGTCTTCTCTGCTCCTTAAAGACACATTCGAGAAGAATATTGCTACAGGTTTCCTTATTTGTCACGGTAATGCACCCGTGGTTCAATTTGAGACCCTTCTTCCTCCTATTCAATATACACACACAAATCCATCAGTCAATTTTCTTAGGAGAGCATACATGATAAAAATCAAAGAGGAAGTTGCATACAAGAAATAAATTCACTTCTATAGAAGTGCAGACACAATTGCAATAGGGTATGGAGGGAGGGAGGGAGAGAAGAAGAGAGAGAGGGATGGGGTATGGAGGAAGGGAGAAGGGGAGAGAGAGAGGGATGGGGTATGGAGGAAGGGAGAAGGGGAGAGAGAGAGGGATGGGGTATGGAGAGAGAGAGAGAGAGAGAGAGAGAGAGAGAGGGAGAGAAAGAGAGAGAGTGAGAGGGAGAGAAAGAGAGGCACCTTGTATGTGCTTGAGAGGGGGAGACAATACACTTATATGTGTGTCTATATATACTTAATATATTATATATTATTATACATATATATATAAATTATATATTATATGTATATACACATTATATATACAATACCATATTATACACACACCCAAAATTTAAACAAACGTAGCGCGTATGCGCTGTTTATAGTAAACATAAAGCGTACACGCTTCTTACACCATAAGTATCCCATACGCGCTTTTTATACCATAAGTACCCCGTACACGCTTTTGACTATTTAGGCCTGGAAATAGGCCTGGATGACAAAGCTACGGTTTGGAAGTTTGATTTCCCTCAATTTCCCTCTTTTTTGACGTGTTTTATTTTATCAAATTGGTTTATTGACTTTGTCATCATCATGTTTACACTTCATCAAGTGGGTATTTCTAAAATTGCCATCATGTTTTCACCCACCTTCTGAGCTTTCTAACCATATAATTTTTAAAAAATTTGAACAACAATAACATATTATTATTGAATTTCTTTTACCAGTGTCTCCATAGTTCTCACAGACATAGGTGCACCATTTTTTTAATAACTTTTGATATACTTATCCAAATTTAAAAAACTTTATATATTATTGTAGTGCACTTGATTCTTTACAATTTAAAAAAAAAATTGTATTTTCAATTTGTTTAGTGCAACTTATGCTTTGCGCATGAACAGGTACCTAATTTTTCAAGATGTGCTTGATTGGAAAAATCATTAAAAAAAAAATACTCAACAAAAAATTACAAAAAAATACACATCTTCTAGTGCTCACTCTTAGCTATATTTTTGCCAAAGGATTTGTCAAAATACTAAATCTAACTATGACTTTTTTGATGCGCACGTCAGACATTATGTTATGTTTTTTAGAAAAAATCAGGGTCTGTTTTTCGTGCGCGAAGAATTTGACCTCCTTAATCTTATCAAATTTTGAAAAATTTTATTATTTTGGAAACTAGATTTAGAGTACTACAATATTTTTTCTTTGATTATCTTCATATCTTGAGTGGATGACTTTCAAATTTTGCCTCCAAGTTCAGGTTCACCTGATTTTAGAAAAAAAAAAGAAAGTGTCCACTTATACCCCCCTTTTTGACCACCATCTTTGTGCACTTACCCGATTATAAAATCATTTGCCAAATATTTATTTATTTTATTATTGCCAACTATATTTATTTCTTTTATTATTTTAAACTATATGAATCTATTAATTTAATTTAATCATTATTAAATTATATAAATTACTTAATTAATTAATAATTAAACCAACTAATACATACAACACTCCAAGCATACCAACAAAAGACAACTCAAGAGATCACTCAACACTGAACTACAACTCACACAAGGACTAACAAGGGTAATTCTTAAACCTAGAGTGTAGAATAGGATTTTATGTCATCTCCGATCAACATGCCATTGGGATAAGACATGCTCAAACCTGTGAAGCCAAGTGGAGTCGATGTCTGGTACCTGCAAATCCCGCATCCACAAAGCCATGATACAACATTGTAGTGTCATGAAATTGTGACCCTAGCAATTTTCGACCGCATTCGGGTCCTCACACACGCGAGATCGAATCCCCTAGCCTGATCGGAGACTGAAGACTGCTCAACCCTAGAAATTTTCTTCTCCCTTGGCCTCCACACCACCCTATCTACACTCTTCCCTGGAGAAAGGGGCAAGACCTTTCCTAAGCATGCATTTTAGGTTGTGCAGTGAGCGGGAAAACTTCCTCGATGTTGGCCTATGACAAAAATCAGTTTCAATAACCCTAATTGACATGTATTTAAGTTGCATTTGCCCTCTCATTTGGATAAGTTCAAAAAAGTTGGATAAGTCAGATGAGTGGGAAGTTTACATGAGATCAAGCATTCAAGAGCATTCAAGCATTCCTTTCCAGCATTGAGCATTCTCAATTCTCCTTTCAAGGCTAGGTGTTGCATTCAAGTCAAGGATTCAACCATTGAAGAGGAGATTGATTCCAACATTCAATTCCACACAAGCATTTGTATCATCATTGCTATCACAATCTCCCTTGAGGTGACCTACATTTTAGTCTTTCATTTGTACTTACTTGCAAGTACTTTCTTTCATTACTTGGTAATTCCAAAAGTGGGGTTTGACATGAAGGCAAACCCCCAATCCCAAACTCTTTTCCTCTCTTTTTTGTGTGTAGGTTGCAGGTGCACAACTGTACTTTCAAATTTGGACTCCATTTGCAGAGGTGGAAAAAACCTTTTTATTTCACAGATTTTTTGGAGGACCATGTACATTCCCGCCACAGTCTTGGCAACTTTCCTCAATTCTCAGGGCGATTTCATCTCAACATGTTACTACCAGATCCAGGTGCACTTCCTCATCCCATACTCTAATCTCAAGTTATAATCAATTCTTTGTCATTTTTGCATTACATAATTTCAATCGATTCCTTTCCATTCCAAATAGGAAGAGGGGATTAACTTATCATTCCCATTTCACTCAGAATTTTATCTTCTTCTTTGGAGATCGAATCTAGTGAATTTTTCTCTCCTCTTCCAATGTAATTAGGTGAAAAGTGTTTGAAGGGAAATCCGTAGTGAAACTCTCATCTCTCCTTGGAGGGAAAGGGTAGTTTCCCTCTTGATCTCTCATTCACACATTTTCACCCACCAATACATTTTGGTGAACCCGACATCTTGCATGCTTTCCTTTGAACAAAATTGCATATTTTTCATTTACATGTTTAAATTTTCTGCAAACTTAGTGGTTAAATCATTAAAAACCCTAGTTTTAAAATTTAAATTGAACTTGTGATTTGTAAAAATTGCTTGTGGTTATCTTAGATCTGAAAATTGTTTTGTTTGTCAAATTCAATTTCCTCATTGTCTTGTTCAATTTACAAATCAAATTTACAAAATTAAGTGGTTGCTTGTTAAAACCCTAATTTCCAAAAATCATCTTGAACTTGTGCAAAAATTGGATTTCCATTTAATTTTTAGATTTCTGATTGTTCTCATACTTGTTTTCATTCCTACAATTTCCCTCATTTTTCTCAAAATTCAAATTTCAAAATTAAGTGGTTAGGTCATAAAACCCTAATTTTCAAAGTTAATTGGATTTTGTGCAAATTTCACTCAATTTCATTCAAATTCAGATTTCTAAGCATTTTCCAAGGTGTCCCTATCTATTAGGTTTGACCTTTTTCAAATTTTCAATTCAATTCCTCTTTTTCTTCAAAACCCTAATAGGGTCTTATTTTTACATTTGAACCTTAATTTCGCCCATCTAGAAATTGTAAAATTCGTCAATTTTTTGGGGTTAGCTTTGAAATCATTGTAATATTCATCCCTGAAAATTTCCAAAAAAAGTTGGTCGGACCATGTGCGTTCCCGCCATGGTACTCGACTTTTCTCCCGAAATTTCGAGAGACTGTTATGACTGTATTTAATAGCTTAAATTCAAAAGATTGGCTATTTTTGTCAATTTTTTATCCCTCTAGAATCGGAAATACCTCCAAAATTCAACATTTCAAATTTCAAGAAATTTTTTAAAATTAAGAGGTTAATTATAATAATCTGCCCTGATTTTAAAAAATTGTGATTTTAAAATTAAGTGGTATTCCCTTGGCCCTAATTTTAAAATTCCAATTTCCTTTCATTTTTTTTTGGAAATTGTGTCATCCTCTTCCTCCAACAAAGTTCAAATTGTTTAATCACTATTTTCTTAAAATTTGCATTACTCAATTTTGTAAGCTTTGTTCCTATACTTCAAATTTAAAAATTCAAATTTTCCTCTAGTGCATGAGTTTTACCACTATTAGTCCTACCTATACTATCCTTGTTAGACGAGGCATTAGAATTAAGGCCTCTCAAGGTTTAATTATTGAGGAGATGGAGCCCAATTTTGGTGACTTCTTTAATGAGGATCATGTTAATTCTTCCCATCCTAATCATGTGCCTATTCACCCCATTGATGAATCCTGTGATGAAGAATAATTTTTAACTAGGGTCTCTATAGATCAATTTTCAACAATGGATGTCCCAAGAATACCTTAATAGTGAAGCTCTTCCATTAATTGAAGGCCTTAAGCGCATAATTCAAAGTGATAAGAATGGAATTGATAAATTGCATGACATTGCACATATTGTTGATTCTAATGTCATGCCTATCAAGAGTTGTTCCAAAACCCTAGGTTATTCACAACCTTCAACACAAGTCAATCCTTCAATTCCTCTGACTACTCTTATGACTAGTATTCCTACTTTTACCTCCAACATCATGGCTACATCAACTCAAAATGTCATTCCTACAACCATTGGTCATTGGGGCAATCCCTCTTCTTCATTTAATCCTCCATCTTTACCTATGTCTTCCATAAGTATTCCTATTATTCCTCAACCAATCAATATGACATAAGGGGTTAATTCCTTCAACAAATTTGTTCCTCCTTTAAGTCTCCCTTTTCCTATCCAATCATCACCTATGCCTACTTATCATAATGTCCCACCACCTTATTCTCAGTCCATGCCTTCTTTCAATATCATCACACCACCTTCTCAATCAACTATGATTAACATCAATTCTTCTACAAAAGTGACAATTAACAATCTTGCTCAAACCGTGTCTTCCTTACAACAACAAATTGCTTCTATGAGTCAATCCAAGTTTAGTGTGCCCACCTTTGATGTTGCATGCCCACTTTCTTTTGATATTGTTAAAGTTGTGCCACCTAAACATGTTGAGGTACCTCAATTAGAACTCTATAATGAAAAAGGTGATCCTCTTACGCATGTTAAAACATTTCAAACCTTGTCTACTGATTTTGCTTATGATCAAATATTGCTTGCAAAATTGTTTACAAGAACACTAAGAGATAAGGCTTTACAATGGTATTTCTCTTTGCCTTCTTATTCTATCACTTGTTTTCAACAACTAGAAAATACTTTCATCCAACAATTTCAAAACAACAATGGTCCTAAAATCACTTTGACTGATTTAATGCATTGTAAATAAGGTGTTAAAGAAAAAGTGACTGATTTCATTGGTAGATATAAGCATTTGTGTGCTAAAATTTATTTTCATTTACCTTATAATGATATTCAACGAATTTTCATTTCTAATTTACAAAAAGATATCAGGGAAAATATTATTTTGTCTGAGTTTACTTCCTTTCCGCAGTTGTGCGCAACACTCCACAATTATCAACTGGCTGTGAGTCAAATGAAGCAACCCACTCCTATGGCTCCGAGTGATAAGGGGGAGAGTGTTCAACAACCATTTGCAAAGTTCAAACCAACAAAAATCTTCATCAAGTTTAATGATACAATCAACAACAACAATGTGAATGCTACAACAGGTATGCCTTCTATTTCTAAATTTTTCCAAAGAGAAAGGCAATTTAATTCTTTGAATGAATCTTTACATAGTATTATGTCTCAATTGTTGCAAAGAAATGTTATCAAACTTCCTCCTATAAAACTAGTTGATCCTTCTAAACTTGCATCCCCTTATTTTGATAGCAATTCATTTTGTCAATTTCATCGTCAACCTAGTCACGATACTGAGAAATGTTTCGCATTGAAAAATAAGATTCAAGATTTGATTGATAACAATACTATATCTGTGGCAGGTGTGAATGATAAAGGGAATAAATTAGTAGCTCCTTCTAATCAAAATCTTAAGATTTTCACTGATCCCTTGCCTTCTCATACCTCTAACGTTATTGAGATTGTGCCTAATTCTTTCTCTTCTGAGGAATTCACCTCTATGGCTCTGAACTTGGTAAATATGGTAGAAAAACAAGATACACCTAAGGATCCTTGTATTACATTTGACCCTAGTGAGACCATTAGAGCACCTGATGGCCCTTTATACATGGTTGCAAAGGTTAAGGATATCCCTTGCTATGGTTCCCTTATTGATCCCTCTTGCATGGTTAATGCCATCATTGAGGAGTATCTTTTCACTTTACGATTGCATAAACCAATATATGATGCTTCTAATGTGGTGGTGAAGTTATTTGTTGGATTCTTTTGTCCTACCATTGGCTCTATCACCCTTCCTATTGAAGTTCATACTAAATCCATGGATGTTGAATTTGTTATCATACCCTCTTCTGAGCAATTCCGTGTGAAGTTGAGCCATCCTTGGCTATCTTCCATGAAGGCTATTGCTTCTCCAATCCACAAGTGTCTAAAATTTCCTCACAATGGAGAAATCACAACCGTGAACCATAGCTTATTTCATCCATCTGAAAGAAGCCCCAATGTTTCTATTGATTTCTTTTGGCCTAAAAAATTTTAATCTCTTCCATCAAGGAGTGATGCTCTTTTTCAATCTTTTCAAAAATGGAAGAAAGATATGATCTTATCCTTAAGTCAACCTAGATCCCCAATACTTGACATTCCTATTATTCTTCAAGATGAGGTTCATCCCCTCATGGATAGAACCCCTCATGGATAGAACTAATCTCCCTCCTAAGGAAGATCATCAACCTATTCCTATGGATGTGACTATGCCTTCTCCTAAGAAGAACAACAATATTCTTCCTAAGGTTAGACCTATACCTCCTCCTCATGATGGACCCGGTCTCCTTCCTACACCTAATATTTCTCCTTTATATGGCGTAGTTCCACCTCCTTCCTCTTATTGAGAGAAGAGGCCCACTTCTCTTCTTGTTCAGCCTAAACCTTCAACTATTAAGGAAAAAAAACATTCTGAAATATCCCTAGCCAATTTTTTTGAAATTTTTGATCAACTTAATTACAACAACTATATGAGTGATCAATTAGTTCTAAGAAAAAGTTTTTGATTTGCTGAAGCAACCCTAACCAGAATGGCACCGTGTGGATGAGCATTGGTCAGAGGATCTTAGTTGCTTATGCAAAGAACTCTAACCAGTATGGCGCCGGGATGGCGAGCATTGGTCAGAGGATCTTAGTTGCTTATGCAAAGAACTCTAACCAGTATGGCGCCGGGATGGCGAGCATTGGTCAGAGGGTCCCTGAAATCTAGAACTGGAAGGAACTCAACGCCAAGTATGTGCTACCCACTCCAGACGGATAGGGGCTACCATATGACGGAGTGAAACTTAAATGCTTGAATTTAATTGATTGCAGAAACTAAAAAGACACTCGACATCCAGGATGTGCTTTCAATCCCAACAGGGAGAGGAGCTACCATAGGATGGAGGTAGATAAGATAAGTTTGGTTAGCTTGACAATTACAACCAAGATCACAGTTCAAGACTGCCAGTACTACTGGTCAGATTACAATCAAAAGAAATTCTTTCACAACTCCCCTTTTAGAAGAGAGTTTCTGATTCAACATAAATCTGCACATTCAACCGCGAACCCATGGATCACTGCCAACAGCTCATTTCTTCCTCGTACAATCTTCTTTCCTCCGGAAACTAGTTGCAAAATGCCTTGGTGACATGGAAACCTGCGAAAGACTCAAACAACACTGCAAAACCCTCACAATGAAAAATGGCACGATTTCCAATGCATTTAAAATGGTACGGCTGGCTGCAAAATACGATTTGTCATTAAAAATAAATGCATGAACCAAACTTGCTGAAACCCTAGGAAATGCAACGCCTAGGTGAGGCAAATGCAAAGAACTAATACCCACAATGCAATTTTTTTGTATTTTCTGGTTGTGAACAAAACATGAAATTAGTCGCGGGAATTCTAGATGCAGAAAACTGAATGAACTATAAGCCTAAATGATTACAATGAAAACTCTGATGATAAACTACGGCTAAATGCAATTACATAGAGAATATAAACACCCTAGTTGCTATCTTTCAAGCAAGAAGAGATGCCTATGCTAGAAGGCTTCCATTCCTTGAAGCATGTCCAGAGCCAGACGGCTGCCCAAATACAAATTCTGCCAAAAGATCCCTTCAATCCTCCCAAGACTCCAATAAATAGCTTCACTTGCCTCCTCAAAACCCTAATTCGATTTCCAAGGCAAACCCTAATCCCCTCCTCAACATGGCGCCATCACACCTAGCCAAAAAGTCAATGAAATAATATAAAAGTATCACCTTGGTAAGTTTCGCCATGTTTTGACTTTGGCCAAGGATAAAATATTAATTAAATCCTCCATGAGGGCGCCACCCATAAAGTCCCCCTTTTAAGTGATGTTTTTAAGTTGTTGGACTAGGCCAAGGGGGGATAAGCAACTTTATAATTATAATGATTATTTAATTAAAATAAAGTTACTTGACCACACAACTCCAAAATCTGAAGCTAGAACCTGACCATGCTCCTGGAGTTAACTGAACAGGATGTAGAGATTGCCCGATGCCACGCGAGCCCTGCCAAAAATAGAACTTACTAAAAATAGTAAATTCTGAAAACTGCTCCAAAAACTGAGATGAAGACATCGTTGCGAAGCCCTCTGAACCATCAGAAAAAACCGACGATGAACCCATCCAAAAAGATCTCCTCAAAAATAGGAAACCCTAATTTTACCCTCCGACTGGCCTCCGAGCTTCCTAGAAAGAGACCAACGGTTGCAGAAAGGATCAGGTTTGAGAAGGGGACATTACACATTCCTACTTTTTCAAGTGTTACTTCTCCTTCTCAGCCTTCCACTAAGACTTGACGAAATCGTTGTGTGAGAGAACGCCGACGAAGACGCCATTTTTGAGCTCATAAAGTTATCCCGCAACATACTCGATCTCCTCAGACTCCGACAATTGACATTGTAATACCCTAAAAATGGTCATCTAAACCATGAGCCCCTAATCTCGACAACGTCACCATGGTCCTAACCAAAGGCAATTAAATAAATCTTGAGCACACAATTAATTTCTAAAATCATCAATGTCACATGGTAAAATTAATCACTCAATATTGATTGATCATCCCAAGTAAATCATTTTAAACAATTATCTTATTTATTTTATTAAATATCCTAGCATATTTAATAAAATAAATCAATTTGCCATTAAATCATCAAAAAGAGGAATTCATTTGAAAAATAAATAAAAATTGCCATAAATCTTCAAAAAAGGAAACAAATCAAGAAAGAGGAATTGGAAATTATGAGCACAAATCTTCAAAAAAGGAAATAAATCAAAAAAGGAATTAACTGACAAAAAAAAGAATTAAAAGTTGAGAAAAGAAATCAATTGGAGATAATCTTGAAAAAAAATTAAAAAAATTGATAGATAATCTCAAAGAAAACAATTAAAACAATTAAATATTAAAATTGAATGAAATAGAGAATAAATCAATTTTTTCTTGATTTTATCTTAATTTTAGTTCAATTTCATTTAAAACTGAGAAAAACATCCAATCACATCAATTCACCTGGATTGTGCTTCCTCTTGGAAAATCTTGACCACTCATCATCATTTGATCTCAGCCATTGGTTTCTTTCTGAATTTTCTATAAATTCAGGCTCTCATCTCTCATTCAAAAAAAATGTTGGAGAATATATTGTTATTATGTTGTTTTTGCTCTAGGTTCATTGAGAATTTGCATTGAGATATTGCATATTAGTTATTTCATATTGCTTAAATCATTTAGCTTAAATATTCATATATTGCTTAAATCATGTTAGATTAATCTTGCATATCTATCTTAAATCTTGCATCCATTTAGCTCATATTCATGCTCATATAGATTAAAAATCCTTCGTTTAGGTGTTGTCTAGTCACTAGATAGCTTAGCAATCTGAGAGCAATCTAAACTCGCATCTACTAGAAGGCAACGGGTCGCTTTGTAATGGTTTATTATTAATTGATTATTGACTTACTAACCATGCATCTAATGACTTAATTGAAGTGTTGTGTATTCCAGATACAGATACAGGTCCACTTTTCACACACACACAAACATGATTCCCTTTTCTCCTAAGCAAGATGTTCAACCTACATCTCCAAATCATAAGTTGCACAAAACATGTGATGGTTTTACTCCTATTTGTGTTCTTGCTCCTCTTTCTCTAAACTTTTATGAAGAAATGGGTGAAAATGTTATTCATGATGGCAATATAACTCCTAATGCTTCTGATAGTGAGTATGAATATGTTGATGTGGACAAGCATTTATTAACTGAATTTTCACAAACCCTAATCCTAGCTCCTAGAATCAAACAAAGTGACTTACAACATGAGCATAGTCCTTGTTTGGATCTTGTGATAGCTCCATCTGTTGTGCTTGATGTCACTCCTCTGGCATGTTGCTCGCCTTCCCAAAATAGTGATCAGCAAGATCGAGAGACAGATGTCATGCTAGATTAGCAATATTAGCATTGTGGATCCTCTCTCTCTCTCTCTCTCTTTTCTTGCTCTTTTGTGACCATTCTTCTATATGAATCCTCATTCTTCTATTGAACCCTTAATGTCTACTTGGGGATGATGCAAAACATTGAGATCTTTTCTTGGTCTCTTTCATGTTGACTCAAAAGACATCCTCTCTTCCCTTTCTTCCAAGGTAGTGTCCTTATTTAGGGAATGATGATTATTATATACACATACATATATGATATACGAGTTATCATACAACATACTGACCCCGAGGAAAGCGAAACTACCTCGTGTTTTGTGTTCATTATCCTTGGGTTTATTCCTCGATTGGGGGCTAAATCCTTGCAATAATGTGCCCCCTCTCTTCTCTCTCTCTCTCTCTCTATTTATATGCCAAATATCATTAATATCACATGACTCAAATATCATTAACATCTTATGACTTCATTGGAGCTGTCGAAGTTTTTATTGTTACATATATTGTAACTTCCCCTTTCAATGTTTCAATTTTCTTCACTTTTTAAAAAAATCTGTGATTGTTTGTCTGCTGTGAACTGTTTTAGTCTCATTATTGGCATATGACAAGGATGCTCTGTAAAAACATTAATTAGGTCTGAATTTAAGATTTAAAATTTAAAACTATTTTTAATGATGTAATAATTTGTTTATGGTATTTGAATCCATGTTTTTTTTTCCCAAAAATTATTTATGCTTTTAAAACTTCATTTGGTTTTACTGGCAAAATAGTTTGTCGATTTCTTTTAAAGCATACGGAATGATTAGGGAGATATGGGTGGAAAGACTGGCGCCTACTAAAATGAAGAAGAATGATGGATGCTATTTCAACTTCAAGTTCCCCTGTAATGTTTTAATTTCTTTCTTTTTTAAAAATAATGTGGTTGACAACTGATTGTTTGTTTGTTTGTGAACTGTTTTAGTCTCAAACTTGTGACAAGGATGCTCTGCATAAACATTATAGATTTAAAATTTAAATTCTGAAATTATCTTTAATGATTGAATCAATTGATTGCGAGGATGCTTATTTAACCCACTCACAAGAAAGTCTCTTTATGAGCTGCACACCAATATCAAAATATTACTGCGTTCAACTAAATTTATAAAAATAAGGAAAATGACTCTTACAAGGCGAAATGATGGACAAAGATGAGTCTTTTTCATCTCAACCCAGAAATATGGGCCCCTTATTTTATCCGTAAGTTCCTTGAGATGGAGAGCCATTTGATTTCTTTGCAGCCCAAAAGCCATTTGATAATCACACTTTTCAGTTTCGCTGCTTTCAAGCTTCACTTCCTTTTTGTAAGATGACAATGTATGCTTCAGACTATCTGTCCCTTTCATGGAGCACCTGCATTTATACAGTTCAGTCCAAACAATAAATCTGTACCCGAAGCAGTCACATAAAATTGTGATGAAATAACTTAAAAAGAATCCCACACCTGTTTTTAGCATATTTGCACATTCTGTAGGATTGGCAGTTGGTACTGGCATTGATGAACTGGGATGATAAGCTACGGGAATCTGATCAATCCTTTGATCTTCAGAGCTTAAACTTGTCAGCTTCTTTGCAATAGGACCAACAAAATATGCATAATCACTTCTACTTTCTAGGCCCTAACTTAATAACAGTTTTATTACTAAGCTTTTCATGTAATAGAGCTCTGCATCTTGGATAGCAACTCTCACTTTAAGTTAAAAGTTTATCATGTGACAAAGAAAAAGTCTCACTCGCATCTTTTCCTTGTAACAGATCTGTGCATCTTGTCATCTGGTACTGTAATGCATGGCATGGTTGAATTCCTTGTATCTATCCTATCTTCTCCAGTCTTGTCTTTGGTGCCAGTTGGTAGATTGTTTTCAAGAAAAAAAGGGCTTTGGGTATTTTTCATTTTGTCTTTTTCTTCCATTAGGGATTTCAGTACTTGTCACAGTGAAAGCACTTTGCTTCTCACAACCACTTCGTCCAAATATTTGGACAATAAAATGGGATTTCCCAGCATGCTTAAAAACTAAGAAATCTCCAAACTCTATGCCATGATCAGATACAAAGCTTTTCCTGCCATGTTCAATAGTCATTCCTTGCCCGTGCAATATAATTCTGCAGGCCAAAGTTGTCCACCAGGACCTTCAAGAATAAAATCTAGACACACATCCGGTCTTTGATTTGTTCAACAAAATTTGGCGGTATTTTCTGCAACCGCAACACAGAGTGAAGATGACTGCTGATCCCCAAGCTTGGAAATCACACTCACTAGAATGATTCCTGACAAATATAACCACATGTTCTCTTGACTCTCATAGTCTAATGCAATAACTTATTCAACTTTCATTTACCATGTACAGTTAGGGAATGCACATGCCATGATGAAATAATCACTCCCTGAAACCTTCCAAACAACATGAGAGGTTACCGAATAATGCTTTCAATACAAGATGAACTTATGGGCTGAAAGGAGATCAAGAGTCAAGATACAAGGACATTCTGTTTAAAAATGCTCAATAAGGAAAGTACCTCTAGGATGAATTAAAACAAAATAGATAATGTCATCTTTAAGTTCACAAATGTGAGTACAGCTTGGCATATAGGTTATAAAGAACAAAAAACTTCATGTGAAATTCTGTTTGTTGTTCATAGCATTTATTAAACTCTTGCCACGCATAGGATTTCATTTCAAGCTGGTTATGGAGACATACAGGGTAAACCTGTATGCATAATGGGAAACATAGACAGGGCATGTGAGTAGTTTGGTAAAATTTATTCAAAATGGGTTTGTTGAAAAGATCTAGATTTTTTAAAATTAAATTCATAATGAAGTATTCTAAATTAAAAGAATGTAAGGTCCAAATACTGATTGTAGAGATTATAAAGGTTCCTAACAGAGTGAAGTCAAATGGGATACAGTTAAAAGAAACAAAATTGCTTTTGCAATGAATTTGACTAAGAACGATTTGACAGTAAAATTTCCTTGCTCTACTTAGAAGACGGAATTTATTATAAAAAAAATGATATTTGCAAATGGGAATGCCGATGAATAACCGTCATAAATTTCTCATGGCCATTGAAATTTTGAGCAGTTGTTTAATATTGACTAAAAAGTTTGATGTGGTAATGACAATGAGTTAGGCATAAAGGAAATTTAGTACATGAAAAATAAGCTCTTGTATTTTCACAGGCAGTAAACTACAATCTGAGATTGAACAATTGTTTTCATAAATATAAAAAAGAAATCTTACCTTTGGACCAATTGGCACTCCAGCACGTGCATCAACATATAATGTGTGATCAAATCTATGCAAATGCAATAAACAAAACAAGTAATTTGGAAATAGCAAAATATACAAAGTTTAGAAAATCTTACATGCAAAACCTGCATTCCAGTCCATCTGGTTGCCCGTTACATATTTATTGGGTTGTTTTGGATGATTCATATATTACGCTGTATGCTAATTAGCACTGAAGAAGTCAGTTGAATCTAATGGATGGGGTAAGGCTTCATTCATCACAATGAACGAAGGTTGACTTTCAAATGTATTTATTTTATATAAAATTATTTGTAAGTTATTATCAAGTATTAAGATCACAAATATTATCTAGTTCATAAATTAGTTTATTATAAGAAATGATCCACTTTCAATGTTCTAATTACCTCTTCTTTTTAAAAAATATGTGGTTGATTATTATATGTTTGTCTGTTGGGGACTGTTTTAAATAGTCTTAGTCTTCGCATGTGGCAAGGGATGCTCTACATATTAATTAGATCTAAGTTTTTATTGACTACTTAAATTGTAAGGTTTAAAATCCTAATATGTTCCACTCAAGTAAGTAGGTAATATGTCCCATTCAAGTAAGTAGGTTTACCATTTTCTTAATCAACTTGTTTACCTTTGTCAAATAATCATTTTTAAAGAAAAAAATATCTTTAATGATCGAATCAATTGATTGTGGTTAGTGTACTCACAAGAAAGAACCTCTTTTGAGAATATGCAAAAAATATCCATCTCACATTGAGGAATTTGTAACAATTGCTTTCAGTCGCTACTAATTTTTTTTTTTACAAGTACCGACTTAATCAACCAAGCATTTTTTTTCTTAGCTTAAAAGTGTCAACTTCATAAGTTCTCCAATTTGTCACATCCCTACATCTACCACTTCCATTCTGGATGGACATGAAAGAAAAGAAATAATTAAATAGCTAAAAGACATTCAAGAGTACAAGCTAGACAAGCCGATAGGAGGTATGGGCCTCCATAAATTTTTATAGAATTCTAATCAATGTGAAGAGGAGACAACCAAAATTAATAGGCATGATGCAAGCATGGTAGGAGTGGTTGTGTAGTCAACATAGCATGACATCCTTGCCCTTTGGCAATCCAATACGATAGGTATCGTAGAGGTCAGTGCACAATATATCATTCAATCTCTATCACAACCTTGAGAAGGAGACATTCTTTTTGGAGTTGGTTTTGAAGGCACAAAGAAGGGTGAGTAGGAGGCGATTGTGATAGAGGAAAGATGTAGAGGTGCTTTGGAAGAGAAGGCAAGGATAGTGAAGAGACACATCCAGGTTGGGTGAAATGTCTCCAAGAACTATGATCTCGTGCATTGCAAGGGATGCATAAAATGTAGAAAATAAACATATTGAAATAAGAGATTGTAAAGAGGCTAAGGACATCCATCGACAAATGGAAAGAATAGGCAAGCATGAAGTTCCTGACTCGTTTTAGGACCGATTCTTCTATCTGTAGGGAACAAATATAGTGTAGGATGTGGAGAAGGACTAGTAGGACATGAACAATAAAGCAAGGGCATTTTGTAAGTGTGGAAGAAGAAGAAGTCTTCATAGGCCATAAAATGAGAATAGAAGTAGTCAATAGGTGAAGAACACTGAATGGGAAGATTTAGTGTGAGGCATGGCTATTGAAGGTGGGAATTAGGGTTTGGCATGACAATTGAGTGACTTGTTGATGTGGGAGCATCCTTTGTCGATGCATTTTGTATTCAGTTTGATGCTCAAGTCCTTGTTTTGGGTTGATGTAGGTCTTAGGGAGCCATTTAGATCCATTTCCATGGATGAAGTTATGTTATCAAATCTCGGAGTTCAAACTTGTAGTTTCCCGCCAAACCACCATTTGAATTTCCTAGTGCAATTTTGGATTGTAAAGAATTTGAATTTGTTCTCCAACCTTAGTTTGGGTTTATTTGTGCAAATAAGGTCCTTGTAGACCATATAGTCTAGGTAGAAGTCATTTTCATGTTGTGGGTTGAAAGTCCTAGATACAAAGACATTATTTTTGCAAAAAAGGTCAAAATTTCATAAAAAACTATTAGGGCTTTTGATGTGAAATGTATATAATCGGTGAGTAACTATTCCTGAAGGAGTTTTTTAGGACATGAAATAAAGGTTGCATATGCTCCAAGAATTGGAGTGATTTCAAAAACAAAAATGTAATTTCTTTGTGCTTTATGATTGTTTTGCCAACATTTTCAGTCTGAAATGTGCTAGTGCGAACATGTACGAATAGATATAGGCCTAAAACCAATTGAAAAAGTTATTGTTATGTTTCTAGTTTCAAATGCAATGGGTTTGAAGAAATTTCAAGTTGTTTTGAGTGAGATATGACCTTTTTACTAAAAGCAGGTCTGTGACAGTGCCAACGTTTTTGGCGAACAAAATAAATTCACAACTTTGCATTCCGCCATTGAAAATTCATGAAAATTGGTGAAAAATTTTTCTTTATATTTTCTAAAAAACCCTTTAAAAGAAAAGTCTTACTTCTTTCATTTGTGTGAGTTGTTGAGGTTTGCGTGTGTGCTTCTTTTTGCATGAAGACTGTCCTAAACCCTAGGTGTTTGAGGGTTTAACAAATTATTGCATTGTAAGGTGTTGTTTGATGAAAATATGGGTTGTAAGTCATCAATATTCATGGTGAGAGAGTTAGAACAACTCAAGAATGATGATTTTGGATTGGGTTTGAACCATGTGTACTCTTCAAAGCTTGAAAGTAATGTGTCTAGGATGAACTAGAATGCACCTAGTTATATTGAATGAAATGAATCATTATATGAAATGTGTCAATTTTTGTTAGGATAAGTCCTTCCCTCGCACCACTTGTTATCGGTAGAAACCCTCTATAACATGCAATTTCAGGATTTTCTTGGGAGAGGTATGCAAAGAGACTAAATGGTGCAAAAGAAAGAGAAGGAAAATGGTGGAAAAATAATGAACACAAGTGACATGAGAGACTAGGATTAAAAGGAATCATCAAAAGAAATTGGACAGGAATGTGAGAAGAGGCAGTGAAAGCTAGGACAATATTTACAGGTCATTCTTCTCCATTTGTCTCTACATTTTGTCTATATGTTTTAAAGAAAAGGGGTTGCAACCAATTTGTGTAGAGTTTTAGAATTTGGTAGTCTTGTTTTGTCTATAATTGCACACATACATGTGATTGAAATTCAACAACCATCATTCACAATATTCTACATAATTGCAACAGTGTCCTTGTTTATCAATGTCATTGATTGTGTTAAATAGTTTATTAGTCCTTAAAATACCAATGGTATATATAATTAGATAATGATAGCAAGTTGAACTAGAGTTTTGGTTTTCCAATTAAACATAGATCCTTAGGCATTTAAGGTAAAATCTAATGGATGATGGAAAGACTTCATTAACCAGAAAATGAAAAGGGTGAAGATGAAAACCTTCTTTATTGGTTATCTTGAAAACTATTACAAAGTTGGTAGACATCCCGTGAACATTGGCATTGAAATAATGAGAAGTAAAGAATAACGACATCATCGTAATGTTATAGGTATTAATAAATTTTGGTTATGAAATGGGGTAAGGAATAAACTTGAATGTTAGTTGATAAGATCAGATTTTAGAAGGGTAAGTTGATTTATATATAATGCAACCCTATGTATTATTAGTCTTAATATATGATGATACAATGATTATCATATATGTTGGCATTATAAAAATGTAGCATATCCTCCCCTTGGGTTAAAAATTGGCATTATGTTAATTTCAACCATGCATGAGTAGCCATCAATTTGTGTCTAACATGAAATTATGATGTATAGAAAATTAAACATGGTGTTGATTGCTATTAACTCCATAGTTGTTACTTATTAAACCTTATCTAGTTGGACATAATCATGAGTTATGATAATATGGATTTGGAGAATTTAGTAATTAAAATCATAAGATAAAGAGTATTATTATTATTATTATTACTATCATGGGAATATCTTAATATGAAGACTTAATGAATATAGTTCCTTCACCTATTGGGAGCATGATGTTGGTAATAAGAGAGTTTATCAAAAATAATGTATGCTTCCATATAGTTGGATAACCCATTATAGTATACATGACATACTTATCTTGAAGACAACAATTTTAAACTATGAAAGTGGTATATGATATGAGTTTTGTTTAATAAATTCAAGTATAGGATTTGTGGATGAGCTTAGACCCGAGTTATCTACTTTGGTAATTATATCAAGATTATCTTATGATATGGAAGATAGCCTACTATGTTGGTATTTGTAACTACAAGAATCATTTAGCTATGTGTCAAGTACAATTTTTTTCTAATTTAAGAATTAGGCTATTATAAGATTAATAGTTTACCTAATAAGAATTTGAAACCAAGACATTAAGAATATAATTACATCTAATATTATGAAATGTATATCTCTATATGAAGGTATGATGGACATAATGTTGCCAACTGTCTCAAGATTGTAGTAGTCAAATATTGATCATGCTTAATACACGTTGTAAACATTTATAAATGTCTTTCAGGGTTCAAAAGGATTTTTTGTTATTTTGTTAGGATGATGTTATATATTATTATGATACACGATATTATGGAACCATGTAAAATTGGGACCCAACCAGGATCCTTATTGAGACCTTTGCATTATTTTTGCATCATTTTGATATTATGGTTACATGATGTGTATTGACCTTTTATTTGTACCATACCCTTGATAAGATAACTATTGGGGGAACTAAGGGTAGTATAGTTGAGTTGGTTGATGGTATGTTATGTAAAATCATGGATAAGGAAAGATACACCTATGTTTAAGTCCTATGAGGTTTCAAATACTTGTGATATTGGAAATAATATATATAATGTTAAATTGAGACCATAAGATGTATATATTGACAAGAACCTCCATATGAAACCTATTAGATGAATTTTAATTGGTAGTGTTTTCTTGTGGGTTGGTGTCACGTTGGTGTGAACTATGGCTATTTCAAGTTGAGTAATAAGGTAGCCTTAGGTTGATAAAATGAACCCCGGGTCATCCAAGTTGGTTTATGAATAATAATGGAGGAATTTGGATCAAACCTCAATATATTTAAAGATGAAGCATTATAGTACTAGTTACTAAATTATGAACTTATTTATGAATTTTTATCTAATGCTAAGTGTTATTAATGGAAAGGAAATATTGATGAAACATTGTTTATGGGAAACTTGAGCATAGGCATCCATTGAGAGAAATCTTGGAGGAGAACTAAGTGTGACTTTGACCCATATGGAAGTGGGAACATAAGCTGTCCTTGGGTAAAGGGTACCCTTGTGACCTCAAGTCCATAGGGGTAGGGTCTAGTGGGAATAACTCCAAGGTTCGGGGTTGTTCCTAACTTGTCGACCTTTCCTCTTTAGTAGGCTTCAGTTGAGGCTAAATAGGCATTAGAAGAGTATGAAATAATTAAGAAAGCCTTATAACTCATACTTAATATATATCATGTTTTTGAGTGATGAGTTGATAAAGTGAAAGAGTAGACCAACTTATAGTCAATTTGTTTAACTATTGAGTAGAGGCCATCTTGTGTTGGATTCAAGTGAAATTTAATCCTAGACCAATAAGATTTTATGCATATACTCCTACACCTATCTTGATTATGATCTACATGTTCTGAATTAGGAATCTTTCTTCCAATTATAGTGCCAAGCCAAGTACGAGTGCTGACTTTTATGACAATAGATAGAGTTTGGACCCTACGAGGGCATATGTAGATGATTGTATTCCTCTAGCATGTAGACTAGTCCTCTCTATCTTAGGTGATCACCAAAGAATAATCCTATGGCCCGCATAAGATAAGCTTATTCTCTTGAGATCAACAGTAGTCAAGGAGTGTACTATGTCGGTAGATTGTTAGTCATACCACCTAATTGGTAGATGGTTACTGCTAGTTGCATGCAGACAAGGGATACCCTGCATTGATCTAGGGTATTGGGTAGATTTCACTTGGAGAATGTAGGCCTAGGGGCCAGTTGCATGTCAACGATGGATGTCCTTGTTGCTTAGCCATCCGATGGACTGCGGGGAAGAGAATTTTAAATGAGGAATAGCTAGGTAATAATTGGACAAATATCATTGTATAATTTTGGGCATATCTTGATGTGGAATTGGTATACTTGCCTTTGTTAAGACAAGGACATACACTCAATGCAGTATGGGATATAACCATGTTTCCACTTGCTCATTGGTGCAAAAGTCTAGGCAAAAGAATGTGTCCCATGGTGTAGTGCATAGTGCACCGACATTCCTTTTATCTAGGATGCACTATGGGTAAGTGGTATCTAACCATTATAGATATGCCAGTTCCTCATTGTGTAAATACTAGTCATTAGGTATGTGACACCTACTGAAGCTAGTCACTATATACGAGAGGTGTATATTTAAGCTAGTCCCTATGAATATGTGGCATATGCTAGAGCTAGTCACTATGTATATGTGACGTAAGATAGAACTAGTCATCGTGTGTGATATGTATGGGCCAGTCACTATGTGTATATGGGAAGTATGCTCGACTCATACTCTCTGGAATTTTGAATTTTTGGAAGGATATGACCCCCCCATTTTATTATGTATGTATGTAAAATACTTGAAGGTAATTAGATATTATTTTATTATTATTGAGTTTATTTTAATAAATAATCTCAATTTTAAGAGAGATTAAAGATCTCACATGAGAGGAGAGAATGAACTTCCTCTAAACTTCAAGGATGAACTATGGAGCCTCTAACTTCCCTCAAAGGGATACATAAGCAGGGTCAACGAGAATCAACCTTTTCTTAGGTGAAGTAGGTTTGTCACCACTTTGGTAATCGAAGAAAATATGAAGATGATGCTTCTAAGATAAAACAAGAATCTTGGTTGGTTAAGTTGGTCCTTGTGAAACTAAAAAAAACATAGAAGAAACTGAGTTGCAATTATTACATAATTACCATATTGGTGACAACCCTACTCCACCACTCATGCTTGTACTCAAAGGTGGTAAGCTCTTGAGATTGGAATATTCATTAGACATAGACCTATGCATCAAGCATTCAATCATCTCATAGGAAGTTAGAGGCTTCGTAGTTTACACTTAAAGGGAGTTTACTCTCTCCTCTTGATGAGATCTTGATCTCTATCTAAACTTGACAATTAAATAAGTGAATGTATTAACTTAGTCCCATTACAAATAAGAGATACCCATTGTCATCAAGTAGTATATATACACACACAATTAATTGAGGTTTGTACCCTTTCATAATTCTCCAATTCTATAGAACGACTCAAGAGCACATCACAAGATGATTGACCTACACATATCCCATGTACATAATGACTAACTCTAGCATATGTCACATATACATCATGACTAGCTCCAACATATGTCACATGTACTCAATGAGTAGGTATATTGTGCGTCATATACATAGTGAATAAAATTTACACAATGAGAGACTGACACATCCACAATGGCTAACTATCACTTACCAATAGTGCATCCTAGTTATAAGAAATATTGATGTATTGAGCACTACACCACGAGTCACATTTATTTCATGGTCTTTTTCACCAACAAGCAAGTGGGAACGAGATTCCATGTACCATGTGCTACATTGAGTGTCTGTCCTCTTCCTAACAAGGTTAGGTATACCAACTTCGCATCAAGATATGCCCAAAACTATACTATAAGGTTGGTCCAATTATTACCTACCTATTCTTCATTAGAAATTAGCTTCCTTGTAGTCCATTAGACAACTAAGAAACAAGGACATCCATCACCAACATGCAATTGGTGGTATCCACCTGCTAATTAGGTGGTACGACTGACAATCTTTCGACACAATACACTCCTTGACAACTATCAATCTCAAGCAGATAAGCTTATCTTAAGCAGGTCATAGGATTTATCCTTTAGTGATCACCTTAGATAGATAAGACTAGTCTATGTGCAAGAGGAATACAATCCTCTACCTATGCCTTTGTATGGTCCTAACTCCATTTGTTGCCAAAAAAGTCAACATCTATACTTAGCTTATCACTATTACTAGAAGAGAGGTTCCTAATTTAGAACAAATAGATCACAATTAACTGATCTAGGAGTATACACAGTTTTTAGGTCCAGGATTAAATTTCAAAAGAGCCTAAGATCAGTTGGATCCAACATAATATGGCGTCTACTCAATAGACAAACAAACTAATTATAAGGTAGTCAACCCTTTCACTTATTTGACTCATCTTTGTATCTATTTCATAACAATATAACACCAATATCAACCTCATTTGAAGCCTAGTGAAGAGAGAAGATCAACCAATTACGAACAACCACATAACTTGGGAGTTATCCCCCCTAGATCCCCCCCTATGGACTTGAGTGATGCAGAGCATCATGAAAAACCAACCAAGAACCCCAAATAAAATATGGAGTTCAATCTTCAACACAATATCTTCAATATCAGAGGCATAAACATATTAAAATTTCTCATATTGTCATATTACTTTCATCCAAATCCATTTCAAGTTCATCCAACACTCTTTATCAAGGTACTAAAACATCAAACTCATATACCATATTGATTTAAAGGTAATATATCGCATCTCAATATTCATACTTCCATGCATGCTACATGGGTTCATTAATTCTATCTCAAAAATATCCAATCATTTATACCTTTGTTGTTGGAGTTGAGAAAATACAACACCACAGGAGCCCAAATGATCTTTGCAAGCTGAAAAACCTGTTACAAGGAGAAGCAAGGAAGCAAATCATAGAAGGAACAAAAACACAAGAAAAATATACTCCAAAAGACGAGAGCTCAATAATCTCCAAAAATGTATTGTCAATAATAATCCTTCTTCATACAATGAAAAGAAAGAACTTAACCTTTAATAGGTCAAGAAACCCTAAAAAGGGAAAACCTAGGTTTGCACATAATAATTAATAAAAGAATTAATTATTATGCACCTAAAGTTAGCTTAAGTGTAAAAGAGATAAAGGGAACTTAAATAATTAATAGAGTAAATACCCGAATACTCTAACACCCCCCCTTTAGCTAGATTTAGGGAGAAGCTAAAACCTAGAACAGCTACTGAAAGCAATAAAGATGGGTCCCAACAACAAGGCATGATCAGGTACCCAAATACAATAAAATCTCTATGAACTGGAGAAATAGAGAAAACCACGTGGGAATAAAACTCTACTCCAAAAAGAGATGGAAAAGAATACCACTGAAGCATGAAGAACCTGCAAACTCTGTCGAAGAATAACTGCTACGCTGAAGAACCTCCACTGAAATAGAACATGACCAAGTAGAGAAGACTATGATCTATATGAGTGCCCTCAAATGACACTACTCGAATCAAATGGCAAACACTGATCTCGAAGATACAAATGGCATGAAAATACCAAAGCCCGAAGAGCTGATCAATCGAACCACAAAAGCATTAGAACCAACAGGACAAACCTCCCCATAATGCTAAAGAGGGAGAGGGACAGGAACACTAAAAAGAACAACCAAGAAGAACTGCATGACGAAGAACCAGGAACATCAAAGGTGCTGAGAAAAATGCATGGTGTCATGGAAGGAACACTACTTGACACACATCATGAGGTGAATGTCGTGGAAGGAACACTCACTGGACAAAGGAAGATGGCAAACAACAGGCAAACATCAACCCCCTCATAGCACTTTATCAATAGTGCATGTACAACAAGGCACAAGATGTGCATGATCCCAAGTAAACAATGCATGATGGCACTTTATCTCAGTGTGTTTGCATAAATACAAGCTACAATGATAAGAAGACTGGAAATAGAAACGAGAACCAAAATAGAGACACCCTACTCAGAGAAGAGATCCCAGGACCTAAAACAACCACAATATCCACCAGAGTGCTGAAAACCAAAAAAATAAATAAAATATGCATGGAGTAGAATCTGGAACTAAAACTTAGATGGCTAGAAAGTACACAGCACAGGCTTTCCAAAAATATAAACTTTTTGAAAAACGGAGTTTAGATGCTCATTCTACGTCCCTTGGAGTGTAAAAAAGAGACCTCACTTTGACTGTAAAAAAACACAATCAAATAGAAAAATTAGAAATAATTACCAACATGTGGAGGTTTGGCTTGGAATCAACTTTCTGACACCTATTTGTTTTTGAAAAAATGACTCCATATGCCCAAGATATGGCCAAAAAACCAACACCACAGGAGTCCAAATGATCTCTGCAAGCTAAAAAACTTGTTACAAGGAGAAGCAAGGAAGCAAATCACAGAAGGAACAAAAACACAGGAAAAATATGCTCCAAAAGATGAGAGCTCAATAATCTCCAAAAATGTATTGTCAATAATAATCCTTCTTCATACAATGAAAAGAAAGAACTTAACCTTTAATAGGTCAAGAAACCCTAAAAAAGGGAAAACCTAGGTTTGCACATAATAATTAATAAAAGAATTAATTATTATGCACCTAAAGTTAGTTTAAGTGTAAAAGTGATAAAGGGAAATTAAATAATTAAACAAATATTGTTTAATTAATCAATTAAATACCCGAATACTCTAACACTTGCAAACCATTAAACTTCATTGTTCATTGAAAGAATCCAAATCACTATCATCATGGTGATTGTCATTCACATGACAGTTTTTTATACCCGCACTCAGACATTAATAACTTTCAAACCAAAAAAGAATAATACAATCTCTCTAGTGGGGTTTTAGAAAACTTGATTACAAAAAACATATAAAAAATTCATAAAGATCCAACGGTTAAATAAACGGTCATCATCTCTGCACCGAGACCAATTTTGACTGTCATAAATCTGGAAAATGTATGCTTGCTGCCTGCTAGGGCATCATATTTCACAACAAATACTCAACCAAACGAAAACAAAACCATACTCAAATGAAAAAACTCTGAGTCTAATTTTAGAATATGCAAGCTATTAATCTTTCAATGGTGAAATCACAAGATAATTACAAATTCTTTCTAGCAACTCCATTTAAGACAACTTAAAACCGGTTTTCACCATAACCTTCATAACCTTCACAAAAATGAATGAAATCGACCCAAACCAAAAGAGAAATAAATATTAATCACACATATTTCCAATGAATCCATTTAGAGGTCATAAATCTTTAATATGCGTCTATACCATACGCTGCAACATGACTATTTTCAGGAAATCTGGAAGTTGCGATCCATAAAACATCCATAACTTCTTCGTTTCTCAATGAAATCACTCCAAACTAAAACAAGAAGGAATATAATTCAAGATACTATCTAACCATGATAATTATACATGGTTTCTAGGCTGTATAGGTCCGTACAAGGCCTGGAAACAATAAAGTAACAATGAAAACTATCAAAATGGCAAGCTTATGAATACACAAATTATTCAAAATTGTTATCCTCCTTCTCATTTTCCCTTGGTTCAACCAAATACAACCTTTTATAGCCTCTTGGTTAGTTTGGACCTTATAACTACCTCCAAGACCTTTCAACTTCCCATTTACAACTTTTAATGTAATTTTGCATTATTGCATTTTTGCCACTTTTCATCTTTTTGACAACTTTTTGTGACATTTTCACATAATGCCCCTAAAACTTGACAAAACCCTTATAAACATATCAAATAACCTTTAAATGACCTTTTACAATAATTTATGCCCTTTCATGGCATGCTTACATCATTTTGACTCTTTGACCCCACTAGGTCCTAAATGGACAACTATGCAACTTTTTCACAAATGGCTCAAGCAACCTTACATTATGACTCCATTGGATAAAAATGAACTCAAATACATGCATATGTTCTTTACAAGTCATAAATGACCCAAATATAATCAGATAGTGACATTGGACATCCTGATTGTGCTTCTACAATGGGGTGCTCCTGCACCATTGAGGTCATAGGGGAATCCTTCACCTAAGGACCACCTACATTCATGCTTCCAAACAGGTCAAAGCTACACGTAGTTCTCCTCACCAGGTTTCTCAATATTCAAAGGACTCACACATAAGTTCTACATAATTAATTTTTCATTAATTATTAAGTATAACAATCATTGGGAAAGCATAACTAAGATCATACTGTACTGTAGCATCGTAAATTATCACCAGGCCAATTTACACCTCATGTTTGTACCCCTACTTAAGTGTGTCTTCCCCTCATCTCCTATCTAAGTCTACTCATTGCCTTAACTCCTATTTTTTTGCCACATACACCTACCAAATGAGTCTCTGGAGGGGTGACCTCCTCTCTAGGCCAAAATATTGGTCCCTAATTGAGGAGGATTGGGAAGATGACACCCTAGTCCCCCTCAATGGAATCAATTTTTCAAGAAAGGGATGGGACCTATCTCTCCAGTGGGAAATGAATTTGGTGGCTCTATGTGACCATTGAAGGTTGGCCTAATTGGTAAATTAACATAGATCCTCATATAAAAAGGCATTTGATCAACTTAATTTCATCCTAAGCAATCTAAGTCTCAATATTCAAGCAATCAATCATTCAAACATTGAAGTATTCATCATCAAGCATTTCCAAAGGTCTTCAAGGCTGCATTTCCTTAATTCAACCATTGTGGAGCAAGTTACATCATTCATATGCAAGCATGTGCGTGTGATTAGGGTTTTGTCATATCCATGCCATTTCATACAACATATGTGATTACATTCAAGAAGCAAAGCATCATTATTTGTTGCAGATCTAAGATATATCTTTCCATTATTTATTTTAATATTTGCAATTGAACCAAGGGAAAATCCACAAGAGGGTTAATGGTTAGATTTAATCAAAATAAGCATAAAACACATAATCATATATACCAAACACCATTATACCTTCATGGAGATGATCTATTTCTCTTCGGATTAGTCCTTTGATGAAGTGAAAAATGTGCCCCTTCCTCACTTGATTGGATTGGTTCTAGATTGGGTGTGGAATGCTATCCATAACACAACAACAATGGCTTGATAGATGAGTGGATTGACGATTGAAATGGCTAAGTATGGGAAACTAATTTGACTATAGTGATGATTCTATGGAGGTGATTCTAAACTTATACTAGCAGCATGAGATGGCACAAATGATGGATATCAAAATGAGGGGAGGATACCTCAATTTATAGATTTGAGAAGGGGAAAATGGAGGGCCAAGATTGATTTGAAATGAAGGGTGAGGATTGAAGGAAAGTGATGGAAATGATTGAGAGGACAAGGTGCGGGATCAAAGAGACTTACCATAAAGGAATTTATTGTCTCCACACTCCTTCAAGTGCATAAGGAAGAGTCCCCAATACACATTGGAAGAATAAAAAGAATTTAAAATTCCTTGAGAAGGGACAAAGGAATAAAAAAAATTCAAAATAGAAGATTGCATGGGAGAAAAGGAATTAAAAATTCCTTGGGAAGTGAGAGAGCATGGGGAAGTGGAAGAATTTGAAATCCTTTAAATGACCCAAGTTGATGCATTTAAGGTTTGGAAGGTGAGAGGGGAAAGCCATTTATGGCAAGGAGTTGACTTGCTCGTAATCATGGTGATTAGGATTGTGCAAATGATTAAGAGGGGAGATTAGATCGGTTAATGAGAGACTAGAGAGAAATTAGATAAGTTAAGAGGATGTGACACATGGAGAGAGAATGAGTGGAGGAATTTAAAATTGAAGAATAATGATAATCAGGCTTCTAGAAGAATTAATTAGACTAAATGAGGATTAGGAGTGATTTGTAGGAATCACATGACTTAAGTTAATTAATTAGAATTAATTAACCTAAAGGGATCTTAGAGGAATGAATGATTTAAATGACTTTATAAGAATGAAAAAATAATTAATTTATTGATAAATTAATGATTGGATTATTATGAAAAATTAATTAAATTTAATAAAGTAATTTTGAGAGGAATGAGGGATAGCATAATTAAATAAATTAATTATGTAGAAAGGATAAATTAATTAAATATTTAATTTAATTAATTTTAGATGTCTATAGCAATATTTCATTCAAGGTTAATTTCTAAACCGAGGTTTGACTTAGGCAAACCCCTATTCTCAACCCATTTCTCTTCTCTAGTGTGCCCAGGAACATGTACGGAGATGCAATCTTCAGATTTGACTTTATTCACAGTGATAAATCAATCCCCCATTGGAGTCCAAAAAGTGTGGAGGACTAGAGTGACCACCATCCTAGTCCCAACAAATCAAGAGCTCATTCTAGGAACAAGTCTGAACACTATTATAATCCCCATATCTAGGTTTGTGGCTCAATCTGATGACTGTAGTTCACTGTTCAAGCATAATTACTTCAATTTCAGTTTGTTTACCCCAGTTTCAACATCTTCAATAAATCAGTTCAACTCAAGGGAAAGAAGAGGCTCATCCAAGATCCTTGGAATTGATTAGATCTAGATCCATTAGGTTTTAGATCTATCTAATTTCTATCTTTCCCTAATGTATTGGTCCCCAAGTAAAAATTAGGGGTTTTCATCTTTCTTGTGGTGGAAACTCTAATATTTTTACCTTTACATTTTGGTGAAAATGACTCCTTACACCTTTAATTCTAATTTATGTTCTCAGATCTGAGTGTTTATGCAATTTAAATTTCAAATTTACATATACAAGTTTAATTTCCAATTGAATTTTTAAAAAATGGAGGTTAAATTCACAAAAACCCTAATTTTTAATTCTAAAATTGAGCTTGTAGGTTGTCTAATTTGGATTTATTATTTCATATCTTATATATAAACATTTAAATTATCAATTTTACATTCATATATCTCATTTTAATCAAATTGCATAAATTTAGATGTTTAATTCACAAAAACCCTAATTTATTATGCACAATTTGATTTGTGGGTTGCTTCATATTTCAAATCATTTTTCAGATATAATTTTAAACATTCATAATGACACTTAATAGATCTTATTTATTTTCTATTTCACATATGATTACTTTTTTTTTCACTTATATTTATTATAATCCTGTGTTGGATAATGACTTCTTTCATTTCACATTGCTTCTTTTCAGTCATAGAACTTTGGCATATTGCACTTTTAGAATTTCCAAATTTCTTCATTTCAATCAACTAGATTTCAAAGCTTTCATTTATGGTGCATGTTGTCTTATTGTGATATTTTTAGGAAAATGCATTGCATATATAGATCACATTAAATCTTTTGTAGATCCTGATCCTAGAGATATCAATGGAAAACCTAATACTTGTACCTCTCCTAGGGTATCTAATGTGAATAAAGAACAAGTTAATACTCCTATCAATGATCTCTCTAATGGAGATCGAGAATTGAGGAGAAAAATGGCACCTTCTTCTTCTCACACACATACCCCAGCGCAAGGGGGACAAGATCAAAATATTGGTGTTTCTATCTCTCTATATCCTCCATATTCCTCTAAAGCCTATCTCAGTCATCAAAACATTTGTAGAGAAGATGATTTTATGCATTTTATTCATGATCTATTTCCCAACATAACATTAAGCAAATATAAGGCCTTAGATGATAAGAATCTTCCTTCCCAATTGTAGACACCTAAATTTGGCTAGTTAATTTAATCAAATTTAAATCATTTTCTTCCAATTAATTAATCTAATTAATTAATTTCCCTACCCCTTCCTTCTAATTAATTAATTAATTCCTAATTAATTAATCTCCCAATCCTATTCTTCTAATTAATTAATCCAATTAATTAATTATCCTGGTTGTCCATCCCTTTTGATTAATTACTTTAATTAATTAAATGTCTCCTTTCCAAGACCATGAATTAATTAATTTGGTTCAAATTCCTATCTGAGCACATGACTCCTAACTTTTCTCCTGAACCTCCTTCCAATCTTATCCTAACCAACCCTATCCTTCCAACCCACTTCCCTAGCCTAGTCATCCCTCCAACTAACCTTATCTCATCCCTTCTAACCTCTTCCCACATGTGTGTGCACATCCTAACCAATTCCTAATTTTGGGGAAAATATCCTATTTCTGGTGGCCTTTTCCAAAATAGACATGTGTCCTTAAGGACACGTCACTCTTCCTATTTTTGGGTGTTTTTGCCCAAAATAGACATGTCATTCATTTTCCATCTAGTTGAGCCACTTGTCCTTTTTTGGAGGACAAGTGTCTCCTCTTCACCACCCCTTCCCTTCCTCATCTTGCCTATTTAATTCCTCCATTTTTAGACCAAATCCTCTCTGATCCACTTTTCATACATCATATCGTTACTCTACTAAAATCATTACTCAACCTATCCATTATCATTTTCATCCATCAATCCATTATCATTTGCATTTGCTATCATGGAGCAATATTGAACATCCAAAGCTACGTCATGAGCACACATCCAATTGCAAAATAATCAAATTAAAGTAGGAATTATGGTTTGCATTTGTTTATCATTTTGTTCTCTGTTTTAGTTTTATAATTATAATCTTCACTTGTATGATGCAATGTGTTTGTTCGATTAATTAGCTTTCTTTTTAGTCCTTAGTATTCAAATACATTTTTCATCGCACATTTTTCTGGCACGCCTGGTGGGATCTACTTCATGGGTCATTTTAACATTTTTTTTATTTGATTTTGTTTTTGATAGATTTTGAGTACTTGTAAGCAAAAAAGAGAAACTATACGTGGATTTTGATAAATACTAAGAGGGGAGGGGGGGGGGTGAATTAGTATACCAAAAAATACTGTAATCAATCTTTAAACAGTTTAGCAGATAGCTGGTGCAACAGATTCACTAATAAATTGGTTAAGATAAATGCAAACCAAATAGCAAATAAAGCATTCACCCACAAAAGCACAATCACCATAACACAAGATATTTGATGTGGAAACCCAAATGGGAAAAACCACGGTGAACAAAAACTCACAAGTAACTATCGGCAGAATAGAAACCAAACCGATTAAGGTCAGACTGGTTAAGGTCATACAATATTCTTCACTAGAACATATCATGTTAGGAATCTAGATCTTTGTTAGGAGATAAGTCCTATTAAATACTACCTTGTTAAAGGATTTCAGATCCACAGTTGTGAACCACCTTGTTAGAGGATTTACAAAGGCTTTGCTGGGCCTACCCGGTTAAGGGTTTCAAACTTGTGGAAGATATTAGCAATCAACAAGTGAATGATCTAGATAATAGCACAATATGCTTAATTAGATCCTTGACAGCTCATTGTTAATGCATTTCAACATTACTTCAGTCTTCAATATCTCCATACTCTATCTCTTCACACAGACCCAATCTTCTCTTTGATGATCGCACATAGCCTTTTTTTTTCTATATCTCACACATGCAAACCCTAGACATGATGTCCTTTTAAAGGAATCCGATTTCATGTCGGTCCAATAGAATTAGAAAACAAGTTCCTAGGTACAGTGCATCTAGACACATTTGGTAACACGACACAAACACACCGCCAAAGTGTCAGTGGATGATAACTCATAACACATTATAGTAATACTGGTTGGTAACTCATCACAGATATATACTGATTGGTAACTCATCACAAATATAACCGGTTAATACAATATACCGATTATCGGTTGTCAAAATGAAGACTGGAAGATCCTAGTGTCCTGATCAAAAGTTAACTACCGCTTGGGTCCTTCGTATCGCTTGAGATCCTTGAACCACTTGGGGTCTTCATACCGCTTGGGATCTTCAGTCTATCTGTGATCGGTAAACCATCGTCTGCAAAATGTCAATAGTCTAAAGACTATACATTCAATAATACACAATACCGGTTGGATTAATTACCGATTGAGAATAACTCATACATCAAGAAAGTGTGTGTCCACCAATGACAATCAAAACATTATCAAAATAACAACATATTTCTGCCATGACAAAAGTCTATTGTATCAATCCCGAGATTTCACAAAACAATGAGAACACAAAATAGTGGGAACGTGCCCTGAAACAACGGGAATGTGAAATAATGGATTTGCATTGTGAAATAGTGGGTTTGCTCATTATTATTTACATGATTTTTTAGAATGCTATTTTTGGACTAATCTGCTAACTTGTGAGTTTTTAGATGATTTAAATATTGCAAGTTTTCACCCTGAAACAATGAGAACGAGCCTTGAAATAGCGAGAACATGCCCTAAAACAACTAGAATGCGCCTTGAAACAACGAGAATGAGAAACAATAGGAAGACACCCTGAAACAACGAGAATGCAACTTGAAACAATGGGTTTGCACTATGTTTGCTCATTATCATTTACATGATTCTATCAGAATGCTATTTTACAGACTAACCTGCTAACTTGTGTGTTTTTGGATGATATTTTGCTAACGTTTGTGCAAGAAATTGAGTGATAATAAGGCCCCATGCTTTTGAAACATTAATAATTGGTTGCAAGACCATTAAAGAAGGGTTTCACAAAAAAATATTTCCTTTATTGTATTTCAATCTTCGCATCTTATGTCTTATGGGTAATTAGGCACACCTCAATTCAATTAAGGAAATTGACATGTTGTGTATTTTGAGTAATTGGGCACATTTCAATTTGAATAAAGGAAATGAACCCCATGTCTTTCATGTTGGCACACTTGTGCACATGTAGAGTGGTCCTACTACTAACATACACTATCCTCTACCTTTGGCTCTCGTGGTCGTAGGTGCAAGAGAAAAGTGTTAGTGACACTCATTTTTTCTTTTTTTTAGCGAATCACTTTTTGGGGGCCTCATCACCTCAAGGGAGTGTTTCAAAATAGGGGCACGTTGGGGATATTATCTCTCCCAGCGCGATCTCAAACGGTATTTTTTGAGCCGCTATATTAAAAACTTGGTCAAATGGTTGAACTGTTGAGTAAATTCGTCATATGTGGAGGCCTTCTCTGCACTAATAAGCTCAATTAAAGTCTTAAGTGGCTTTCTACGAGAATCTGTTGTTGGACTAGACCCATCAAAAAATTACTACGAACCATTGTTATAGTGGCCCCAATCTTTCTACTTGTTGACTTAGGCATTGTGATACATGCATGCTAAAGACACCCCTCATGCACCCCCCAATCTGAGAAAACAATTCTCGATATCTTCGGTTCTTTAAAAATTTGAAGCTTGGCATGCCCGAGAACTGTGTGTCGAGGGTGGAGCTAGTGCTGCCAAGCTTCTATCTATCTGGTTGGATGTGGTATTTTATGGTTAGGGGATTCAACGAGTACTGTCATTTGACTATCCTAGGAAGTGCATGACTATTTTATTGCATTATATCATTCGTATGTGCTTGCTATGTTTGTGTCACAACAATCTTTTGCCAAAATCAATATTAGTCATCAAACACATTGCATTTGACACAGTCCTAGTTGTTGTTGTCCTGCTGTGGGTTCACCTCCTGGTATAGCGGGAATGCCTCTACCTTGAGCTAGATTGACATACTTAGCGTAGTCACTGTCATTTGAATTCTCGTGACTTTTCTTTGAAAACTCACAGGTTTTTTCTTTACTCTGATGGGTTTGCTGTTAGTCTCACCTATCTTTCATGATCTTGTGCTTAGACGTCATTACGATGTCATTATGCTATATGCATTGTCTTAGAAACTACTTGATTCCTCAGCTGATAGTTATCTTCGTGATCTTGGTCTTAGACGTTGTCACACTGCCAAAATTCTATCCATTTAGCGTTAGAGTTTTCTTGACTCTTCAGTTGTTAGGATCTGTAATGGTTGTGAAAGAGAGTGATGAAGAAATCAAGAGGAAAGTTTTTCTCTCCTCAAGAGAAGGAATGAAAGTTTCACAAAAGAGTCTCCTTAACCTTTTCACGCACATTACATTTAAAATAAGGGGGATAATTCACTAGATCCAATCTTACTAGGAAGAGATTGAATGCTAGGTGAATTGACAATGGATTTAGAAAGTGAAAGTAACCCCTCTTTTAGAATGCAATAGGTTGAATTATGCAATTTAAGATTAAGTGTAAAATAGACAAAGAAATGATTATAACTTGAGATAGAAATGCGAGATGAAGCTATGCACCTTGAATTGGCAGTAAAATGTCAAGACAAATCTCCCCTGAAAATTTGGGCGGAAGTTGTCGAGACTGTGTTGAAAGTGCACACGATCCTTCGAAAAATCTGCATGACGAAAAGGGTTTTTCCACCTCTAAAATTGGAGTCCAAATCTACAAATACAGCTATGCACCTACAACCTACACACATAAAAGAGAGGAAAAGGGGTTAGTATTGGGGGTTTGCCTTTGGGTCAAACCTCAGTTTTGGAATTAACCAAATGATGAAAAGTAGTACTTACAAGTAAATGTAAATGAAAGACTGAAATAGAATTAACCTCAAGGGAGGATGCAATTGAAATGTAAATAGATTTGTTTGAAGGATATGTAGAATTGAATGTTGAGAGAGATCTCCTCTTCAATGGTTGAATCCTTGTCTTGAATGCAACACGTAGCCTTGAAAGGAGACTTGAGAATGCTCAATGCTTGAAAAGAATTCTTGAATGCTTGAATGCTTGATTTCTCTTAGGATCACAATTTCCACTTAGTGAACTCATATCTTTTGCAAATAGGAGCGAGGAATGCATCTTATATATTCACCAATCAAGGTTAATTGAATGATCTTTCATAATAAGCCTAGGGAAACTTTTCCTGCTCTAAAGTTGTAAAGCTCAATGCAATATAAATGCAGAGGGGGCCCAAAATAAGGCAAGGACAGGGGCACTACGCCCCTGTCCTACCCTAATTTAGGACAGGAAGCAACATAAGAGAGTGCAGGCTATGAGGAAATGCAGTATTTGGGGATTGAGAAAGTCTCAGGTCTCCAATCAGGCTTAGGGATTCGATTCGCCAATGTGAAGACCCAAATGTGGTTTAAAATTGCAAGGTCACAATTTTATGATGCTATATGATCTATCTCAGTGATCTTGGTCTTAGAAGTTGTCATGCTGCTGAAGTGTTGTCCGCATTACGTTAGAAATATCTTGAGTTTCCAGTAGTCGGTATCTATCCTTGCGTATTACGAGTCTTAGATGTTGTTGTGCTAGCACAGTGTTGTCCTTGGTTCGCTAGTTCACTTGCGATCGATATCTTTGGCTCTTTTTTTTTGCGTTCTAGTTTGGGTTGTAGTATCCCAGTTTGCATCCACATGCTACCAATTTTTGGTTAGATCACCATTTGTCGCATATCTCTCAGCATTCGGGTTATCATCCTCATCATTTCTAGTTTCATAGCTCTTTGGTCATCTCTTTGTGATTTCGATTGGTTTAGTGATCAGAGTAGTTGTTGTTTATTGCGATCAATCTTTCGTCATCTTGCGTCGTCACTATCGCCCATCATCATCTCTCAGCTCCTAATTTGCCTCATCATTGCCTTCTTCCTAGGTCATCAATCCGAACATCAACCATCCAAAATCAAACATCAAAATTCATACTCTTTCTAGATTCATCAAATGTCAGTCCCTATCCTAGTCTGAGCTGGTCATTCATCCTATTCTAAGCTTTGGTCTATTGTCCATTCTCATCTTTCATCTCTCTAACTCATCAACTAATCATCATGTTGTAATTTTATTATGATGAGTTTGGTCATCCCTCATTTTCTTCCACTTCACTCTATGTCGATGATGACGAGGGTATGGTTGATCAATCTAATGACATAGATGTTCAAGTCATGTCTCAATCCTACTATGATGAGTATGGTCATCCCTTATTTTCTTCCACTTCACCCTGTGTTGATGATGATGAGGGTATGGTTGATCAACTCTATGAGACAGATCTCCAAGCCACGTCGCAATCTTATATCACTTTTCCATCCAGTTCTAATCTTCCATCCTATCTCAATTCTCCATTCGGTTCTAATCTTCCATATTATCTAAATTCTCCATCTAGTTCTAATCTCCCATCTTATCTCACTTCTCCATCTATTTATAATCTTCCATCTTATCTAAATTCTCCATCCAGTTCTAGTCTCCCATCTTATCTCACTTCTCCATCCACTTTTAATCTCTGATCTCATCTCACTTCTCCATCCAATTCTAATCTTCCATCCTATCTCAATTATCCACCTGGTTCTAATCTTCCATCTTATCTCAATTCTCCTTCCAGTTCTAATCTCCCATCTTATCTCACTTCTCCATCCTGTTCTAATCTCCTATCTCATCCCACTTCTTTGTCAAGTTCTAATCTCTCATCTTATCTCACTTCTCCATCTGGTTCTAATATTCCATCTTATCTAAATGCTCCATCCAATTCTAATCTTCTATCCTATCTTAATCCTTCATCTAATCCTAATCCACCATCATTTGTCACACAAGATATGATTGGGGGCATGAATTACACAATGTCATTATCATCTATGTCCCCACCCCTTGAATTAGTGCCACAAGTGGTTAGTGCTCCATAATATAAATCTTAAGTAACATCGCAACCTATTGTTTCAAAACTAGGATTTGATTATCCACATGCACCGCCTTCACACATTGTTGTGATGAACATTCATGAACAAGCACATGGCACCAATCACAATCCTTCATCTCACCTCAATCCTCCACCACCCACTTCCTTCTATCTGAGTCCACCATCTACCATATCTTATCTCAATCCACCAACTTCCCTTCCAACTCCCACATCTATCATTCCTCTCCCACTTCCTAACACCATCAAAAACCTTCCATCCATTGAGATCGTCCACCCACAATACCCGTCACCTACTCCTACCATCATTCAAACTCAATCTGATGATGTCCCATCCTTCCATCCACCCCATCTATCTTAGTTGAGGAACTCCTCATCCTTCCATATACTCCATCTATCCCAGCTGGAGAATTGCCCATCCTTCCATCCAGTCCATCCACCCAATTCATTGAGCCTTCCATCATTCCATCCACTCCATCTATCCCAGTTGTAAAACCTCTCATCCTTCCTTCTACCCCAGTTGAGGAACTCCCCATCCTTCCATCCACTCCATCTATCCTAGTTGTAGAACCTCTCATCCTTCTATCTACCCCAGTTGAGAACTCCCCATCCTTCCATCCACTCCATCTATCCTAGCTGCAAAACTTCTCGTCCTCCCATCTACTCCATCTATCCTAATTGAAAAATCTCTCATCTTTCCATCTAGTCCATCCACCAAGGTCATTGAATCTTCCACCATTCCATTCCCTCTGAAGATTCCACCCACTCACCTCTCATCACACTATCCACACCAATACCCTCATGCCAAGATCTTGTTCTAGAGCATGTTAAAAAATTATTTATCCAAATCAAGTGTTAGGATAATTGGTGGACAACTGAGAGGGTGGGGGGGGGGGGGGGTGAATCAGTTGTCAACATATTATGAGAATTTAAGCACACAAATTTTTTTACCGGAATGCATAAAAAAAATACCGAAATAGAAGATATATCAATTTAGCACAAACAAAAATCATAACCAAAATACCGTGCATCCACAACACATAACACCAAGATTTGTACGTGGAAAACCCAGTAAAGGGAAAAATCACGGTGGGAAGCCTATTCACAATCAGATGATACTTCTGTAGTAAGTATGTGATTACAATAAAGGGGTTTGTACATGCCAGAAGGCACACTTCCTAGAGCGCACTGCTCATCACAAAGGAGCCTCACTGACAATAAAAGATCTCCAGACTACAATATGGAAATAAGAATGAAATGCAAGAATAACATTTCCTATGCCTATGTACAGTTCCAATTAAGCTCAATACCAGAGGTCTTAAACCTCTTAAACAACCCAATTTGATCACCTATGATTGACCAGAACCTCTGCATATGATTACAAATTTATTCACACACAGATAATCCCATAACCATAATCCCATCTTATGATCTACAAAGAGATCTTACATCATATATATATGAACCCGAGACCTAAAAAATTAGGTCAGCCACCTAAAAGATAATACAATAAATCCATTACATAAACCCGCAAACCAATGATAACCCAAGTCGACTTGAGACCGAAACAACACTATCCAATCAATAAATCCAACCGATAACGCATCAGGAGCATCCACCAACACATTACATAAACTGGTCCATAACCTAGGACATAATAGCAGCAGACCTAAAATATCTCACCATAAGATGAAAGCAACACCACCGATCAACTAGAACATAGACATGATAACCATCAACATCCTGATAACCTTCTAGAAGCTGCACCAACACCACTTATCAAATCCATCAAAAAATATTCAACAACTCTGTTGGTAAAACCCTTACCGGTAACCAAAAGGCTTACTAGAACATATGGTAGCTTCTGGATCATAAAATCTTGAACCAAATGAATGAGATACGTATCTGAATGTCATGAATAACCAAACCAAACCATTACCAACAATCGAAATATACTAGAGACAAATCTCCTGATCATCATCAAAGTCCAACCATTCTATCGGAACCTGGTAGACAACCAAGAAGCTAGTGTTGACATCAATGAAACACATAATCAATTCCTCCAAATTTTCAACAATCTCCTCCTTTGGCATTGATGGCAACACTAGATGTGAAAAACATCCAAGTGCCAAGAAATGTCAAACAAGTCTCCCCCAATGGAAGACATCAATAAATGATATAACAATGAAGAACTTCTGAACCAAAAGACCAAACTCCCCCTATGATTGATATCTCTGTTAAGATCTATTTTTCACATGTATATCTCTCCCCCTTTGACATCATTGCCATAAATTTGACATAAACATAAAAAAAAATCATAGATCCTCTGAACCACACAACTGACTACTCCCCCTAAGTAGTAACATCAGTACATCAATCCAAAATGAATGATATCTCTGATAAATGCATCCTGGACTGATGCCAATCATCATCACTTAAATCTCTACCAGAGGGGAAGAGACCCCCAATTTGTCTCTAAAGTACTCAAATGATTCCTTAGGCAAAGGTTTAGTAAATATGTCTGCAATTTGCTCTCTACTATTCACATAAACCAATCTGAGTTTATTTTCTTTTACCTTCTCCTTCAAAAAGTTATACTTGATTGATATGCACTTTGTCTTAGAATGAAGTACCAGATTCTTTGATATGTCAATAGCAGCAGAGTTATCACAGTGAATAACTACCGGTTCATTACAATCTACCCTTGTATCCTTCAACATTTGATTCATCCATAGAATTTGTGTACAGTTGGTAGCAGCAACAACATACTCAGCTTCAATAGTAGATAAATAAGTACATGACTATTTCTTGGTCATCCATGAAACAAGTTTTTTTCCAAGAAAGAAAGCTCCACCAGATGTGTTTTTTCAGTCATCAACATCTCGAGCCCAATTTGCATCTATATATGCACATAGTATAAAGACATCATCTTTAGGATACCAAAAACCATATTTAATTTTTCCTTGTAAGTACTTGAAAATTGTTTTCACTGCACTCTTATGATTTTCTATAGGATCACTCTGATATCTTGATACAATACAAATTGCATTCATTATATCCGGTCTAGTCTAAGTCAAATATAACAAACCTCCAATCATAGATTTATACCTTGTAGGATTTACTGGAGCTGATATATCTTTCTTTGTCAATTTCTCACTTATAACTATAGGAGTACCAACCGGTTAAAAATTTTCCATAGCAAATTTCTTTAGCAAATCTCTAGCATACCTAGGAAAAATCTCATCTCCACAATTATAGACATTTCAAATTCATTCTTCATATTGTTAGAAAATTCCATACATAACTTATATTCACCTCCAAAAATGATATCATCAACAAAGACCTCAATAATCAAGATGCCATCATCAGTGATCTTATAATATAAGTTACTGTTGGGTGAGCCCACAATAGTGGGTTATGCTTTTTTGCCAACTTTGACACTGCAATATTCATTTTTCAAAAAAAAACTTCTGATTCAAACACCTATTACTTCTAAACCATAAGGAATTTGTAGATGATGTGAAATAGTGATTTGTGTCATTTTGTATATAGATTCTAAAAATATTTTTTTGATAATTTTTGGAAACAATTTGCTTCGATTTTTCTATCTCCCTCAAAAACTAGTTTTTTTTTTCAAAAAGCATTTTTAAAGAGTGACACTCACTCTGTATAGCATAATTTTTTTTTCTATAATAGATATGAGCATGATTCTTTCGAATTTAGTTTTGTAACATCTATATATAGTGTTTGCAATTGGTTTTGTAACATTATCTTCAATATTTCATGTTTTATTAATATTTGAAGTCGAGTTAACTGTAGTTTTGACATATGTCCATTTGATATTACATAACTTGTTGTATATGCAACGAAAATCAATTTTTTTTTTTGTTGGAAAGAGGACATCAATACCTAGTGTGTAAATATTTTTTGGAAATTTTTGGGTGACATTACTATTTTTCCATAAGCATTGAACAAAGAAGTTCATATTCAGTGAAAACCCTACATTCATAAGAAATAAAATAAAAATGTATTAATAAAATTAAATATATTAAAAAATATACTATTTGGAAAGCTTATAATAAGGGCTAAATACTTAAAAAAACAAAACTTTTAAAGGAATTCATTTGACCCCCCAAAAGCTAATGTAAAATTGGTTTTTTATCAGCATTTGAAAGATGCAAAGGAGACTCCATTGCAAGTATGATTTAGAAGTAGAGATGTTCTATCCAAGAAGTTTTGATCTAAGAGCCTTTGATCTAACTCTCTTCAATTAATTACTTCAAATGGAACCTTTTAAAGCTTAAATCATTATATTTTCTAAAAAATGTATGATTTCAGCAAAAAATAGGATGTATGAAAAAGTGGGAACCAAAATTGTGAGTTCACCCTGTTAGAGTTACCTTTAGTGAAACCAAGCTTCAAAAGATATTTATCCAATCTTGCATACCAAGCTCTTGGGGCTTGTTTCAATCCATATAAAGCTTTCCTTAACTTGCAAACCATGTTTTTGTTATCTGAAAGTGAAAATCCATTAGGTTTCTCAATGTAAACTCCCTCTTCACTTAACATCCATATGATAAACCTTATATTTATTATGTGCAACACAAGCAAAAAATAATCTCACAACTTCAATCCTAGCTACTAGAGCAAAAGTCTCATCATAATCAATTCCTTCCTTTTGAGAATATCACTTGCCAGCCAGTCTAGCCTTATTCCTTACAACTTGTCCATCTTCATTCAATTTATTTCTAAAAACCCATTTAGTCCTAATAACATTCTTATTTTTAGGCTGGTGAACTAAAGTCCATGTATTATTCTTTTTTATCTGATCTAATTCCTCTTCCATAGCTTTCATCCAATATTCACCTTTACAAGATTCAACTACTGATGCCGGTTCAATTTGAGAAATTAAACATACCTCTTCAGCTGCCAACCTTCTCCTTGTCATCACTCCTTTTCTCTTGTCTCCAATGATATGATCTTCTGAATGATTCAACCTTACTAACGTAGGAGTCTTCTGACTTTTTGTTTCTCTGCTCTGATCTTCAGAAGCTGTTGAATTTTCTCTAGTATACTTAGTTTGATAGATGAAATTACCTTTTTTAGTATGAGTAATTTGCAAACCTAAGAAAAATCTCATTTCTCCAATCATAGACATCTCAAATTCATTCTTCATATTATCAGAGAATTCCATACATAACTTATCCTCACCTCCAAAAATGATAACATCAACAAAGACCTCAACAATTAATATGTCATCAATAGTGATCTTATAATACAAGTTACTATCAACATTACCTTTAGTGAAACCAAGCTTCAAAAGATATTTGTCCAATCTAGCATACCAAGCTTTAGGGGCTTGTTTCAGTCCATATAAAGCTTCCCTCAATCTACAAACCATGTTTTTGTCATCTGAAAGTGAAAATCCATCAGGTTGTTCAATGTAAACTTCCTTTTCAATATCTCTATTCAGAAATGCACACTTAACATCCATCTGAGAAACCTTGTATTTCTTATGGGCAACATAAGCAAGAAATAATCTCGTAGCTTCGATCCTAGCTACCAGAGAAATTTTTTTATCATAATAAATTCCTTCCTTCTAAGAATATCTTTTACGCACCAATCTAGCCTTGTTCCTCACAACTTGTCCATCTTCATTCAATTTATTCCAAAAAACCCATTTAGTTCCAATAACATTCTTATTTTTAGGCTGGGGAACTAAAGTCCATGTGTTGTTCTTTTCTATCTAATCTAATTCCTCTTCCATAACTTTCATCCAACATTCATCCTTACATGTTTCAACTACTGATGCTAGTTCAATTTGAGAAATTAAACATACCTCTTCAGCTGCCAATCTTCTCCTTGTCATCACTCCTTTTCTCTTGTCTCCAATTATCTGAACTTTTGAATGATTCAACCTTACATATGTAGAAGTCTTTTGACTTTCTATTTCTCTTCTCGAATCTTCAGTTACTGTTGAATTTTCTGATACTGTCGGGGTAACTAGTTCAACATTCTATTTTGTTATAGGTGTTACTGGTTCAATTATGATCATTTCCACTTCTGGTTCTCTCTCATAAGTTCTGATTTGACCTTTGTACTGCTCATCCACCTTGACTTTAGTGCTCTCCATAATTCTCTGTAATCTTTTGTTATAACATCTGTATGCGGGAAAAGTGGGCTAATAAAACTAAATATGTGAAAATATTTCAAAATACTAGTCCACACACACACACAGGACTTCTTGGTGCAAGCTATGGAGTAATAACGTATTACTCAGCTTCCCAAGGAGGGTCCCATGGTTCTCTATCTCACAATGTCCCTCAAACCAATGTTTTGCTCTCAGATCACTGAGCAAAATGGTTTAGGGATGGCAAATATGAGAACGAGAGATGCTTTTGATAAATTTAGTATGAAATAGATGTGAAACTATGTATGATGCTAAAAATGCAATAAACTAAATGATAAGATGACAAGATTAGTACGAATACTATCCTAGCATGATATATTTAATCTATGATTGAGCTAAAATGATAAAGAACTTATTCTAAACATGCATATTTAGTCTACTTCCTGATTTAAAGAGAGGCTAAATGATGAGCATATATGAAATGAGAAAGCTTGAAAGAATTTGAGCATAAGTGTAATGCTTCAAATTTGAAAGATGATTATTAAGAATGGAGGAATGAGAGCTCTATTTATAGCATAAACAGGGCAATGGATGGTCAAGATTGAAAGGTTTAATCAAGGGTCAAGTTTGAAAGTTGGGGATCCATGTGCACAATTTGCACCAATGAAATGGTGACAAGTGTCAACATAGGATTGGGTTGAAAGAAGAGGTTGGAGGCATTAAAGGCCTGAGAAGACCTCATGGTTATCTAAAGGCTAAGGGTCAAGTCTAGATTAGGATTACCCAATGGATTAAGATTTAATCCAAGGATAAACCTTTGTGCAAATGATTAAGAGATAATCATGGTCAAAGCATTAATGGCCTGATGAGACCCTTGGGTTGGATAGAGGTTGAGTCAAAACAAATGTTTTAACCATGTGGGAGGGTTTGAATTAACCATTAATGGTTATTGGAGACTTTGGGGATTAAGTGGTTGAAGGTTGGAAGCTTTCAAAGGTTATCAAAGACTTTAAGGGTTTTGGTGGTTGAAGGTTGAAAACCTTTAATGGTTATCAAAGACTTTAAGGTTTTTGAGAAGTGACTTCCCTTTGCTTAGGGATGTGACAAAGTTTAGAGGAGGGTTAGGTTAATTAGAAGTGTTTAGAAGATTCTAGAAGGGATTAGGAAGGGGTTTGGGATTTTGCAAGTGGATGGGGGGAATAATATAATTTAATTGAATTAATTTAATTCAATTTGGTTGCAATTTGGGGAAATTAAATAAATTGGATTTATTCAATTTAGGATAACTATTTACTTAAATTTGAATTTAATTAAAAGTGGATAGAAGGGATTTAATTGAATAAAATGATTTATTCATCAAATGGGTATAGTGAATTTTATTTAAATAAATTGAGTAATTTACTTAATAAAATAGAGGAATGTGGATAATTTAATTAAATTGGATTTAATTAAATAGAGAAATGAACATAAAATATTCATTTAGGAATGTGGTCATTTTTATACGTCTACAGCATCTATATGCTTTTTCATTAGAATAACCAAGAAATATCCCTTCATCACATCTAGGATCAAACTTTCTAATGGAATCATCTTTTTTGATATAGCATTTACTACCAAAGATTCCAAAGTACTTAACTGTAGGTGTTTGACTAAATCATAACTCATAATGTATCTTACTAGTGTCTCCTTTGATATAAACTCTATTGAATGTGTATATCACTGTGCTCACAACTTCTCTCCAATAGATATGAGGCAAATTATCTTCCATCATCATAGTTCTAGCTACATCCAGGATTGTTCTGTTCTTTCTTTCCACAACACCATTCTGCTGAGGTATCAGGGGTGCAGACAACTATCTCCTTATCCCATTTTTCTCACAATAGCTTCTAAATTCATCAGATGTGAATTCACCACCCTGATCGGATCTTAAGCATTTGATCTTCAACCTTGTCTCAGTCTCAACCATAACTTTAAAGATTTTGAACTTTTCAAAGGCTTTAGATTTCTCTCTTAGAAAAGTAGCCCACATCATTCTAGAATAGTCATGAATGATTTGCATGAAATATCTATCACCCTGAAAACTTCTTATTCTAGCAGGACCACACAAATCAGTTTGAAAAGGATCAAGAATATCATTAGATTTGTCTTGTATTCTCTTAAAAGAAGTTCTAACTCGCTTACCCATTTGACATTCCTTACATACCGGATTATAAGGCTTCACAATCTTAGGTATATCTCTAACTGCCTTACTTGAGCTGATCTTTACAATGCAACCAAAACTCACATGACACAACCTTTTATGCCATAGCCAAATCTCATCAATATGTGCAATCAAACATGTCTTCTCACCAGAGTTAAAATTAAAAAAATGTTACCTTTAGTCTGAGTACCGGTTGCAATATCCAATCTAGATCTGTTGATGATTTTGCATTTTCCATCCTTGAATTGTAATTGAAATCCCTTATCCACCAATTGTCATACACTCAAAAGATTATGCCTTAAACCTTCAACATAATAAGCATTATCAGTATTATGCTTTCCATCCAATGATATAGTTCCTCTTCCTCTGATCATGCATTCTTTGTAATCTCCAAATCTAACCAGACCACCATCAAATTATTGTAAAGATAGAAACTTCCTTTTATCTCCAGTCATATGATGTGAACATCCATAGTCTATCACCCATTCATCCTTATATTCAACTTTAGCAGCAAGGAATAACAGGTTCCAGAGTATCTTCCTTGATAATTTAAGAATACCCATTCCTTTCCATTTCCGGATCCACTAGCTGAATCTTTTATCAGTTCATTATCAGAATCATTAGTCGCGCCTTCCTCATTAGAATAGTATCATGATTTGTCTTTGTTCCTCCTGTACTTTTGCTTGTTATGATATTCATGGTTAGGCCTAAAAGATCTAGCTTTTTCTTCAAATCTTGAATTCCTTTCAGGACATCTAGATGCAAAATGACCTATCTTAGTACATGAAAAACATTTGAAAGGTGGTTTTCCTTCATAGTTACTTCCTTTCGGACCTTTAGGTAGTTTCTAGCGAATAGGGCTTCAAGTTGCTCAAGATCTTCATGTTCTTTCTTCATATCCTTCAGTTCCTTCACATATAGTTCTTTTCAATCACTCTTGTTGGTTGATGATGTAGATGCATGAAAAGAAGATTCTGTCTTTGTAGCTCCTTGAGGACCAAATTATTCAAGCTCAAAAAAAGATAACTTTCTAACCAAAGTATCCCTACTGACAAAAGTGTTAGACATTGTTCTCAGCTCATGGATTGTAGTAGCCTTCATCTTGTAAGCCGGTGGAAAAGCTCTCAATACTTTAGAAACAATCTCATCTTTGCTTATAGATCCACCACAACATTGAATTCCCATGATAATTTCATTGACTCTTTTCATAAAAGCAGTAATTATTTCATCTTCCTCCATTTTTCAGGTTCTCATATCTCACCCGGTAACCATCAAGTTTAGCAATTTTAACAGTAGGGTAACCTTCATTCAGAGTCTCCAACTTATCCCATATAGATTTTGTAGATGATTTGTCCATTAATATAATTACTTGCTGATTAGAAAGGGCATTCAAAAGGGCTTCTTGAGCTCTGCAGTCATTTTCAATGTTCTTATCCAAGTCTGTCGGAGGAGGATTTCCAAATGCCAGATCATAAGGAGTATAGCCTTTCTCAGTGATTTCCCAAATCTCCTTGCTAAGACATCTAAGATGAGTCTCCATCCAAAGCTTCCATACTCTATAATTTGTTTCTTCAAGCCTAAGACAGCCCTTCCGATAAGGAATAGAAGTTGGATGATTATTCGCCATAAGATCTTTCTCAAGCGGTTAAGCTTCTGCAGAGAGGACCAAGTTCTGATACCAACTATTAGGATAGCTGGTGGACAACTAAGATGGAGGGTGAATCAGTGGTTAACATATTATGAAACTTTAAGCACACAAAACCTTTTACCAGAATGCATAAACCAAATACCAGAATAGAAGATATATCAATTTTGCACAAACAGAAATTATAAACCAAATACCGTGCATCCACAACACATAACACCAAGATTTGTACGTGGAAAACTTGGTAAAGGGAAAAACCACGGTGGGAAGCCTACCCACAGTTAGATGATACTTCTGTAGTAAGTATGTGATTACAATAAAGGGGCTTGCACATGCAGGAAGGAACACTTCCTAGAGCACACTACTCATCACAAAGGAGCCTCACTGACTGCAAAAGATCTCCTGACTACAAGCCAAAAATAAGAATGAGCTGCAAGAATAGCATCTCCTATGCTTGTGTATAGTTTTGGTTAAGCTCAATACTCGAGGCCTTAAACCTCTTACACAACCCAATTCGATCACCTATGATCAACCAAAACCTCTGGATATGATTAAGACTTTATTCACACACAAATAGCCCCATAACCATAATCTCATCCTATGATCTACAAAGAGATCTTACATCATATATATATATATAAACTTGGGACCCAAAAAATTAGGTCAGCCACCTAAAAGATCATACAATAAATCTATTGCATAAACCCGCAAACCAATGATAACCCAAGTCATCCTGAGACCAAAATAAAATTATCCAGTCAATAAATCCAACTGGTAATACATCGGGAGCATCCACCAACATGTTACATAAACTGGTCCATAACCTAGAATAAAATAGCACCAGACCTAAAATAGGTCGCCATAAGTCAAAAGAAACACCACCGATCAACTGGAACATGAACATGATAACCTTCTAGAAGTCGCACCAACACCACTTATCAAATCCATCAAAAAATCTTCAACAAAGCTCTGCTGGTAAAACCCTTACCGGTAACCAAAAGTCTTACTAGAATATATGGTAGCTTTTGGATCATCAAATCTTGAACCAACTAAATGAGATACACATCTAAATGACATGAATAACCAAACCAAACCATTACCAAAAATTGAAATACACTAGAGATAAATCTCCTGATCATCATCAAAGTCCAACCATTCTACCGGAACTCGGTAGACAACCAAGAAGCTAGTGTTGACATCAATGACAAACATCAATGCAACACATAATCAATTCCTCCAAATCGCCAACAATCAAGATCCTACTATTTCATCTCCCCCATCTCAAGATCCTACCATTCCATCTATGCCAAGTCAAGATCCCTTATCATTTCCTCTACCAAGTCAAGATCCTCCCATCCCATAGACTCCACCTCTTAATCCTCCATCTCCTCCTATCCAAACTATCACAACACCATCACTCTATCCCCTTGGTTCACTTACATTCATTCATGGCAGTTCCCTCACAATAAAAGAACATCTCATATACACCACCCATTCTCCTCTACTTGATAAAGGACTCACACCTTAGTACCTAGAGAACAAGTATCCTACTTTAAATAAAATTCTCAAGAAAATGAACTATCAAGGAAAAGGCTTAGGCCTACATGAGCAAGGTACTTTGGAGCCCATCCATGTAAAATCACATCTAGGATCTCATGGTCTCAGTTACATATCCCAAAGTGCTTCATTCAAAACTGAAGGTACAACTAATACAAAATACAAGTATGCTTCCAAACACACCATTTCATCTCCCCATCATTCCCCCATATCATTTATCACCATCCCCCCTCCTCCATCATGTAAAGCTAAAACAACCATCTATCTTCCTCCATCATCCTCAAAATCCATTTTGGGTCCCTATATCCCAAAATCTACCTTCATATATCCCCCACATGCTAAATCCATTTTGGGCCCTTCTATCCCAAAATCCCATGATCCATCTCCTACTCATCCCTCCATACACAAATCCACTACCTCAATCACCCACCATAAACATCCTATTCCTTTCATTCCTAGTCAAGATCCACAAAGGAACATATCCTCACGTTCCATCCAACATCCTACCTCCATCACTTCACCCATATTCGCTCCATCTCCTCCATGTTCACACATTCCTTCCAAGGCTAATAGCATAAATTTGGATGCCAAATCACAATTGCATAAATATAAACATCCACAACAATATAAATATGATCATGTACACTCAAAAAGACATGTTCCAATAGTGCAAAAGCTTATGCAAAAATGCAATGAATCCCACAGGCCACAAAGGCCCACTAAAGAAAAAGAAAAAATAATGTGGATCCCAAAGCAAAAAGAAGCGGTGCATCCAAAAGAAAAATCCCTAATGGCATCCAAAGTTGCTAGTCCACCAGCTAAACATTCTCCCCCTCCATCTCCTAAATCTATTTTGGGTCCTTATGTCCCAAAACTACCTATCATAATTCCTCCATCATATTCACATGCTACATCCATCTCTCCTCCACTCATCCCACTTCCTCCACAAAATGTGCCAATGTTGGTCCTAACAACATTCCCCCATCACACTCACTTTCCCTCCTTCCATCTAAACACTTTCCACTACCATATCCCTTACATTCCCCATCAAATCCATCTAATCCAAGCCTTTACATAATCCACTCCTTCCTAATAAAGTTGTACCAACCCCCAATGATCACTCCAAATGGGCTCCTACTACCTTGATATGAAACTATATGCTTGAGTCATCCATCCATCTATCCTCCAAATCCATTTATCCTTATCCATCTCCATCCATATTTTTCCTCCAAAAATTAGAAATTCCAAAAAAATAAAAAAAATCAGCAAATTCCAAAAAAAGAGAAAAAAAATGAAAGAAAGAAAAATCCATCCACTGGTGAAAAATTGGAAAATAGGTGCCTTGGATAGGTACCATGATGAAAACCTGATAAATAGGTGTCATGCGTAATTCCTCTCATCCTTTTGGGGGGGAGGGGGAATGTTCTTCTGGCCATCTAGCCATTTCCTCCACCATTTCCATCTACCTATCATACCCATCATATCCAATCCATTTTACTTCCTTCATCCTCCCTTGGATCTTGAAAAAATAAAATTTTTCCATGTATACATGCTTTGGACACCTCTTGGTCTCCACTTCCCCATCACCCTATCTTCCTTTCGTTTCCCTCAAGATTCCTATCCTTCGGTCAGTTATCTTATCATATCCACCAATCCCCCAATCCTTATTTCCTCCATCTCTTCATTAACCTGATCCATCCACTTATCCTTACCTCCCACTTCCTCCATCCCTTCATCCACCTATCCTTATCTCCCCATTCCTCCATCCCTCCATCTGTAACCTAATCCATCCAACTATCCTTATCTCCTCATTCCTCCATCACTTGATCCTCCATCAATCCTTATCTCCCAATTCCTCCATCCCTTTATCCATAACTTGGTTCCTCCCCCAATCCTCGTCTATGTCCATCCCTTCATCCCTCATCCATTCATCTCCCAACTACACCCACAATGCTTCTATCTCCAAATCCTTTTCATCTTATCCTTCATCCCTTCATCCCTTCATCCCTTATCCATTCATCTGCCAGCCACATCCACAATTCTTCCATCTCCAAATCCTTTTCATCATATCCTCCATCCTTTCATTCCTCCCATCATATCATTTCATTGCCTCTTGCACCCCTTGTCATTTGTATCTAGCTCTAGGCTATCCCCATGTAATCCAATGCCATCTATCCAATCAATCCATCTGTCGTGTGTCAATCTTATCCATTTTCCTCTGCTATCTAAGGTCAATCGCTGATCCAATCATCCATTCACATCCATGGTTTTGTTCCCAACCTTGCTGCAAGACTTGATCCTATCAATGAATCCATCATCAACCTCTCATGGTTTTTCATCTTGATTGGGGAAACATCATGCCTATCCCAGGGTCTTCTTCCATCATCCATATCTCTTGTGCATCTTGTAAATAGTGTCTTGTGCATGATCTTGGTCTTGTGTCTCCATCTAGGTTTGCTTATACATGTGTCCTTAGGTCTTGTCCTTTGAGTCGGTTGTGTCCTTTGAGATCATATCCCATCAGTTGGTGCTTCAACAATCATCCTTAAGAATCATTGTCATCCTGATCATATCAGATACCTTTTCTCGTCCCATCATCAATCTTTTATCTTGGTGTTGTTCCGAGATGTATCCTTCTCACCAACACCCATCATTTGTCTACGCAAGATGTATCCTTCCTCAAGTTAGAAGTCATCAAATCCTCATCAAATCAATCATCCTTTTGGAAAAAGATATTTGAGGCTCTTGTGTTGGCTTTGATTCTTTTTTATATTTGTTTATCTTTTTAAGCTCTCGAGGGCTTTGTTTCCTCTTGGTCACCATAATATTTTATATCATGGTGCACTAGGAATAACAAGGCTCAAGATGTGATCTTGTTGCTTTTGGTTTTTTTCTTGGCATGTCTTTTGGATGTGCTCTTTATTTTACCCTTATGAGATCTATGTTATCTCATGTTACATTGGGGCATATCTTCTGCTTGGGGCTCTTCTAGCACTATTGCCTGCAGGGTCTCTGTAACTCTGTGTGGTGCTAGATTAATCTGTGTGTCTGTTTATACGTGTTAGTCCATGCATTGGCTATGAAATTACACCCTAGTTCTCCATCCCTTGGTGACTCATAGACATTGCTAAATCAAAATAAGTTCTCACTACATGGAGTCCTATTTCACGGGTTCTCGCGCTCCATGATCCTTTCATCCATATCATCCATTACATTTGCATTTTTCTCCCCTTTCCGTTCTGCCTCTTCCCTTCTATCCTATCTGCTAGGGCAATGTTTCTTTCGAGACACCGCCTGGTTCCTTTTTCCCCATGCACCCTCTCAAGGGGGAATCCCTACCCATTCCTTCGTCTGCTTGGGGCATTTTCTTGCTCCTATTTCTTTTTTGCTCTCACAAGTCTCTTTTTGTCTTCGCATCAACCCTATTCTAATGCCACCGTGAAGAGGGGCAAAATGTAGACACCTAAATTTGGCTAATTAATTTAATCAAATTTAAATCCTTTTCTTCCAATTAATTAATCTAATTAATTAATTTCCCTACCCCTTTCTTCTAATTAGTTAATCCAATTAATTAATTATCTTGGTTGTCCATCCCTTTTGATTGATTAATTTAATTAATTAAATATCCTCTTTCCAATCCCATGGATTAATTAATTAAATTATTTAATTTGGTTCAAATTCCTATTTGAGCACATGGCTCCTAACTTTTCTCCCCAACCAACCCTATCCTCCCAACCCACTTCCCTAGCCTAGTCATCCCTCCAACTAACCTTATCCCATCCCTTCTAACCTCTTCCCACATGTGTGTGCACATCCTAACCAATTCCTAATTTTGGGGAAAATCCTATTTTGGGTGGCCTTTTCCAAAATGGACATGTTTCCTTAGGGACACATGCCAGTCTTCCTATTTTTGGATGACTTTTCCCAAAATAGACATGTCATTCATTTTCTATCTAGTTGAGCCACTTGTCCTTTTTTAGAGGACAAGTGTCTCCTCTTCACCTCCCCTTCCCTTCCTCATATTGCCTATTTAATACCTCCATTTTTAGACAAAATCCTCTCTGCTCCAATTTTCATACATCATATTGTTACTCTACCAAAATCATTACTCAAACTATGCATTATCATTTGCATTTTCTATCATGGAGAAATATCGAACATCCTAAGCTATGTCATGAGCACACATCCAATTGTGAAATAATCAAATTAAAGCGGGAATTATGGTTTGCATTTGTTTATCATTTGGTTCTCCATTTTAGTTTTACTATTCTAATCTTGAGGTGTATGATGTATTGTGTTTGTTTGATTAATTAGCTTTCTTTTTAGTCCTTAGTAGTCACTCACACATTTTTCATCGCAGACCAATCTACCAAAGAGGATATGCATGATGATAGAAAGGAAAATCCTCCTTCACAAGATATTCCCTTTTCTTCTACTTATCTATTTGTTCCTTCTAAACACACTTACACTACAATTTTCAAATAAATTCATTATAATGTTCCTCATTTTCAATTGAGAGATTCTTATATGAGTGGCATTAACATAATATCAAAACAAGGTTTAAGAGGACAAGGACTTGGAAAATTTGAACAAGGAATTAGAGTCCTTATAAACCCTCCTACACAAGCTAGCATAGAAGGCCTAGGACATTATTATAATTCTTCAATGGATGATCTCCTTAGTATTCAAGACTTCAAAGATCATCTTGCAAGACAAAAAACCTATCGCTCATCTAAAAGTGTTTCTTCTTCAAAAACTCCTTTTTACTCATATCACCAAACTAATGATCACACTACCAATGATTGTCATGATTTTCAAAATGGAATGAAAGGACTCATTGATAGAGGCATATTTAAAATCATAGATGAAAATACTTCTTATTCGAACAATCCTTGTCCTACATCACAAGAGACGAGGCCTAATACTATTGATTATAAAGAAAGATTAGCAACTAGAATCCTTTGGAAATTAAAGTATGATAAAAATGTTGTTTTTCCTTTTGTAAAGTTTAGAAAAAATCATAAATAAGGTGAGGAGAATCATCTCTTTCATCTTAGTTATTGTCACTCTCTTGGAAAGTGTAAAGCGTTCAAGGAATTTGTTCAAGAATAATTTGATAGAGCTCAAATAAATCTTTTAATTGATAATGCTCTCTTCCTCGGTGAGAAAGTAATGCCTTAGAATTCGTGTCACCCTCCATGTTGTTTCTCATCTCATGACATAAGTAGTTAACTTAATTAGGGGATCTTTGTCATAAGGGGTGATTATTTTTCAATTACAAACATTTTGGGGCAGCAACATCATTCATTCTTCCCTCTATCTTATTTATTTTCTCTCTAGGTTTCCCTAATTTCCTTTAGGGGTTTTGTTGGGTGAATGTTTTCTCACTAGCATACCAATGACAAAATATATAATTCACACACAACTATGTTGAGAAATTAATCTCTCATCTCAGTAAGGGGAGGTTCCCTTTGAAATTTCTTCTCTAATTAACAAGAAACTGAAATTTGTGGGTAAGTTTTGGGCATATAACTCTCTTCTTTCAAAGTTTATGTATTTTCCCTCCACTTGTTACAATTCCCTATCATGTATGATACTTAAAGAAATGAACAAACTACTCCAACAAATTACACCAAAAGATTACAATCAATAAGCACAAAGTCTTTCTTGAATGTAAGTCTAACTAAGCTAAAGATTACAAATGATAAGAAATTTAACTTGCAGCTCAAAGTCTTCAAGTATAAATTCTCAATTCCTTAAACTACAAGTAATAGCAGCAATACAACGCCTACTACTGAAGATGGTGAAAAGGAGAATGAGGTGGATTAGTTAGTAAACATGCAAATCAAACATGAAAGCATATAAAATCAAAGACATAACTCAAAAACACATAAAAACATGAATAATATGCATATACCTCACAATCTTTTTACCTCTCCCTCGAATTGAGCTTGATGAAGTGAAGGTGCCCCTTGATGATGCTCCACTTGATGTTCTCCTTTGGTTGCTTGATGTGGATGGCTCTCCAAATATTATGCACAAATGGATTAAGATGGATTTTGAGGAATGATATGGATGAGATGATTAAGTGTGGATGAGAGATGATTTTGGCATGGTAAGGATGCTATGATGACTTTTCTAGGCTCAAACTAGCAGTATAAGATTACTAAACTTGGAGATGATGAATGAAGGGACAAACTCCTCAATTTATAGAAAGAGGAGAGGAAGAATGGATGGCTAGGATGGATCCAAGATGAAGGGCTAAGATTTCTTGTGAGCTCCCATAAGGCCCAAGAGAGGGTGTGGAGACCGAGAGATATGCCTTAAAGGCATTTCTTGTCTCCACACTCCTCAAGGTGCATTGGGAAGACTTCCCAATGTGCCTTGAGAAGAGAAAGGGATGGGACATTCCTTGAAGAATGGGGAGGAGGAATTTAAAATTATTCAAAAAGGGATGATCATGGGGATTTGAGGAATAAGAAGGAATTAAAAATTCCTTGGGAGATGAGATGCCTAGAGGAATGTGAGATTTTGAAAATCTCACATTCACCTAGGAAAAGAGCATTTAAGGATAGTGGTTGGATGGAAGGGACAAGGAGTTGACTTTGTGGCTAATCATGATGATTAGCCACTAGCAACTCATTAGGAGGGGGATTAGAGGAAAGATTAGGCGGGATAGGATTTGTAGGAGGATTTGACTAGGAGAGAGAATGAGTGGAGGGAATTAAAAATTAGAAGAATAAGGTTAAGTGAGTTTAGGGAGTTTCTAGAAGAATTTATTAGGTTAATGATGGATTAGGAAGATGATTTGTAGGAATCATGCAGGTTAACTAATTAATTGAAATTAATTAGCTAAGGGGAGGATTTGAGAAGATTTAATTTTTAGAAGAATAAAAAGAGGAGTTGATTTATTAAATAAATCAATCACATACTATAGTGACAATATTAATTATAATTAATTAATATTGAGGACAATTAGAATTTGCATAATTAATTAATAAATTAATTATGTGAGAATTTAAAAATAATTAAAATAATTATTTTTAATTGTCTACAACTACTAATCACTTAACATCGGAAAATTTCCCAAATATGTAAACAACACAAAGTCTATTTCCACAATTAGAAAGCTCTTTCATAAACTTTTACAATTTTCACCAAAAGATTCAAGAACATAAGGAATGATTATGAGAATTAAACATAAAAATAATCCCAATCACAATCAAAATCTTCTATTCAACACAAAGTTTGGAAATAAGTTGATTGCTATCTTAATTTCCTTGAATCGAATTTTACAACAAAAAGCACAAATTCTTAGTTGGCACAAAATTTCGGCAAAGTTTTGCTAAGCATATCAAAGATAAATATATACAAATGAGGGTCCTTCTTATATAGGAAAAGAGTTGAGAAAAATGTGGGCACAGTTGACTAATTCAACTACATAGTCCCACTTGACTACAACTACAATAGAAAGAAAATATGCAGCTGCGAGAAAACTTGCAGTATCTAACAATGCAACTACATGAAAAGAAAGTGTCAAAAAGGGGTCACTTTATTCATCTTTCTCCTCCTCATTGGATCTTTGTAATTCCTCAAACTTGACCAAAACAACTTCCATCTCGGCTTTGTCCAACATTGTGGTAGAATTGGTGATGACGTGAACACGGGAAACTACATCTTTAGCCTTCATGTATTTCTTTTTTCCATCTTTCAACATTGATGCCAGAACTTCAAAACTAACTTGTATTTGTAGCAATTTATCAAATGCATTCAATGTGAGATATTGCTCTGTACAGTGATATATTAAGGAAAGATATTCTTGTATGATGGCATCAGTGGTCACAAGGTTTTGATTATCATCATACAAATAACAGGAATTTCAGCTATTCTTGCTGAAATAAGATCAAACTCATCATCACCTTCCTTCTTTTCCCGATCCAGCTCTATAATCATTAACCTTATTGTTTCTTTCTTATGAGAAAATAATGATAGAACCTGGATGTATTTCTCTCTTGTTAGAATTACCTTATTCTCCACAAGGATGTCAATTCTGAAATCCTCCATTTTACCCCAAAGAGTTACACTTTTTTCAATATCTTCAACCTCTTGAGATAAGGAAGTTTTGACACCTTGCATTTGACTTTGAATAATTTAAAAATAAGTCAACAAATTAATCGTTGAGTCTAGAAGATGAGAACCTTCTATTTTTAATCGAGTAATCCACTCATCCACTACTCGACCCTTGATGCCCACCTGTTCCACCTTCTTGAGAGCTTCAATATCCATTGAGGAAACAATTAGCTTGATTTCCTGGGAAGATTGTGTGACCTTGAGAAGCACAATGGTCAACTGCTCACATTTATGCTTTAATTCATTCTTTTCATCTCTTTCTTGATCAAATCTTTGCATTAGAGAATTAAAAGAAATTTGAGAGTCTAACTTGACACTCTCATGTGTCTCCACTCCAAGTTCTATAGTCTGCATAGTATAATCTCCAGGTTGAATATTATCCTTATTCTTGTCTAAAGATGGAACCATAATCTCAACACATTTCATTTTGGTAGTAGGATCCACTAATACCTGAGAAACAGTCTTCAGATTTTTAGTACTTTTGGATTTGGGAGGAACCAACTGTTCAAAATCAAATTCATCGGGTGAAATTACCTGTTTCTTTCTTTTGGGTGCTACTACATCCATCCATGGTGGTAATTATGTGTTAGTGTGTGGAGTTGTGGCCTCCTTCTAAGAATCAACCGGCATCTAAGGAACATTTTGACTTGAAGTTGTAGCAGTTGTAGATAAAATCATTGGTATCAAGGTTGTAGTGACCAATGATAATTCAGTTGATGTAGCAATTATTGAACACAAAGTACCACTGAGAGGGGGGTGAATCAGTGGTTCCAAAACTCTTTCTACTTTTTAAAGCAACTTCATAATACCGATTTTTTATTTTAAGCACTAAACAATCAAACCAGTAAAGAAAATGAGGAAACCAAAAAAGACAATCACACAAATGCAATCCACAACACCAGATGTATGAAGAAAACCCAATATGGGAAAAACCTTGATGAGAAATACTACTAGAGACTACTACTCCAATCCAGCCTCACAAGTGAAACACTGAATTACAAAGATTTAGGGCACCAACGCAAGGAGCACCAACCCCTGCACCAAGCTCCAACATGGTGATGTATATTGAAAAACAATTTGGATACAATTATAGCTTCTTGTTGCAAATGAATTCTGCAACTCTTGATCAAATAGGTCTATGTCAGTTAATAGTCTTCTCATCTTTATTGGATCTCACACTATTGGTTAACATATAGCACTCTCTAATTCTTTGCCTCTCTTCTCTCTCTCACACACCCTTACAATATACTGTGTCACATTTGGATGCCTTCTTGATCAATCACACCACACTGGTTAGCTCCACTGTTAGACTTGCTACAGTTATACCGGTACTCTATCACTACCAATTAAACCCTCTTACTGGTTTTCTTTTTAACTCACTCTGCAATTTTCTTAGAATAAATTCTAAGGGATATGATCCTTCTCTTTGATCAAAATCTCTTCACTCTTCTTATTTTCTTGAGCATCATACTTTTCTGTTTCAAGCTCATGTATTTATAATCATTGTTTCCCACCAAAAATGCATTCAAACACTGTTGTGTTAGGTTTTCCTTCTCCAACTCGATCTGAATTTCATTTATTTTTTTTGCTTTTCTAGGGATAATATCTTCATGACATCAATCAATCACCAACAAAGCTTCGCATTCCAATGTGCATTTTCTAAATCTGGAGGTCTGTACCATGCTTTTCTTATTTTCTCTGTCATTCGTCATTAATGGATTTTCTATTTCCTTCACCTAATAGGTACAAAGATCAAATCTTCTTGCAAGATTAGTTCAGTTACTTTGCCAGCTTGCCTTTCTCAAGCCACAATCCTCTGGCATCCTTTGTAACTTGCAGGATCCTCATTAAAGTCGATCTGCTTGCAGATTTGTTACATCGATGCATACTCCACCGACCTGTGCAATACATCCACCTGGCATTTAGCTGTCATGCTTGGCGACATCCAACTCTTCTTTTATTCCTATGTCAGTTTGACACTCTTTGTTGACCAAGGTCAAGGTAGACAAATGATTTAGTTCATCTTACCAGTATGACCTTCAAACATCCTCTGTACCGACAACACATCCCGGGTTTGTGCCTTATTGGTAAACTTGCTAACTGGTGGATGACATAATTCATGTGTACCAACAATCTTCCTTCTTTCTGCTCACTCTCATGTGTATTACCATCATATTCCATTCTCTTCTTATACTGGTCACCACTTCTTACTTACCGGTGACCTTGCTAAATTGGTTGACATCAATGACAACTTAATGTCAATGATACCAACAATCTCCTCCTTTGGCATTGATGTCAACTTACACCCAGATCACATCATATCGGTTGATTTCTCCCCCTTTGACATAATGACAAAGGGTACTATACACTCCCCCTTTGATCCATACCGTGCTCCCCCTTAATCATATAAATCCTTCCTTTCTCAAGTGCATAAGGTAGATGACACAACTCCCAACTTGTATTGTAGGTACTTAAAGATGCTTACTATTAATGGTTAGGTAAAAATGTCTTCTACTTGTTCTCTGGTACGGACATAATCCATCCTTACTTCCTATCCTTCAACCTTTTCTTTGAGAAAGTGATACTTGATAGCAATGTGCTTTGTTTTGGAATGCATCACCGGATTCTTTGCTATGTTGATTGCACCCGAATTATCACATCGGATGAGAATAGGATCAGTCATGTCCACTTGTATGTCTTTGAGGGTCTTCTTCATCCAAAGCACCTGAGAGCAACATGTAGCAACAACAATGTATTCTGATTTGGTAGTTGATAGAGAGACTTAATCTTGCTTCTTGCTATGCCATGAGACCAACAAGTCACCTAGGAAGAACGCACCACCATTTGTTCTCTTTCGGTCATCAATACAACCTGCCCAATCAGCATCAGTGTATGCTTCCAAGATGAATTCCCCTTGTTTAGGGTACCACAAACCATAACTAAGTGTTCCTTGTAGGTACCTAAAGATTCTGCTTACACCATTCATATGTGACTGCTTAGGTGCAGCTTAAAATCTAGCCACCATGCACACTGCCTATACTATATCTAGTCTAGAAGCAATTAGACACAATAGAATACCTATCATGGATCTTTATATTGTTTGATCCACCATCGGTGATTCATCATTCTTGCTTAGTTTTCTTCTGGTCACCATGGGGGTACTTACCGGTTTGCAATCCTTGAGTTGAAATTTCTTCAACATATCCTTTGCATACTTGGTTTGTGAGATAAAGATTCCCTTATCTTGTTGTAATATCTGCAAACCAAAGAAGTATGCCAATTCACCAAGCATTGACATCTCAAACTCTGATTGCATCTGATCAGCAAATTCTTTGCAAAGGGTGTCTTTGTTGCCTCCAAAAATAATGTCATCTACATACACAACCACAATGATCATGGGGTTTCCTTATTTCTTTATGTACAAATTGTTGTTATCACTCCCCTTTTTGAATTCTTGCTCCTTCAGGTACTGATCTAATCTTGAATACCATGCTCTAGGAGCTTTCTTTAAACCATACATGGCCTTCTTCAATCGACACACAAATGTTTCATCATCATGTAGCAGAAACCCTTCCGGTTGCTCCATGTACACTTCTTCCAAATTTCCATTTAGGAAGGTAGATTTTACATCTATTTGATATACTTTATAACCCTTGTAGGCAGAAAAGGCTTAAAACATCCTAATTGCTTCTAATCTAGCTACTGGTACAAATGTTTCTTCAAAGTCAATGCCCTCTACTTGAGAGTATCCTTTGCACACAAGTCTAGCTTTATGCCTAACAATTTTACCTTCTTCATTCATCTTATTTTGATAGACCCACTTAGTGCCAATGATGTCCTTATCTTCCAATCTGGGGACTAATTCCCAAGTCTTTTTCTTCTCAATCTATTGCAGTTCTTCTTTCATGACATCCATCCATTCTTGTCTTTTGTTGGCCTCATTCAATGTTTTGGGTTCTACTTCATTCATGAGGCAAAAGTTGACTTGTTCATCATTTCGGGCAAGTCTTCTTCTAGTCTGCACACCATCACTCTTATTTCCTAGAATTTTCTCTTCTGGGTGATTCAACTGTACATATCAATTGGGAGTCTTCTTGGATGCTTCTTTTGGTTCATTGTCTAACTAAGCTTCCTCACCTTCATCACCAGAATCATCATACTGGTTTACCTGTGGTTGACTTCCTTTGTGCATATCCTCATCAACATTTACATGCACACTCTCAATGACTCTTCTTAGTCTTTTGTTGTAGCATATGTAGGCCTTTCTAGTAGATGAGTAACAAAGGAAGATTCCTTCATCACTCTTGGAGTCAAAACTACCTAGACCATCCATATCTCTTTTGATAAAACATTTACTTTCGAATACTTTGAAGTATTTTACTGACGGCTTCTGGTCATACCACAACTCATAAGGTGTCATTCTGTTGTTTGTTCTTAGTTCAGCCTAGTGACAAGTATGTGTAGCAGTATGAACAACTTCCTTCCAATATGTGTCTCGTAGACCGGCCCCATTTAACATGGTTCTGGCCATCTCCTTAACTATCCTATTCTTTCTTTCTACCACACCATTTTGTTGAGGTGTTCTAGGGGTTGAGTATTGCCTTCTAATTCCATTTTTTTCACAATAATTTTCAAATTCATTTGATGTAAATTCTCCACCTCGGTTTGATCTTAGACATTTTAGCTTGCACCCACTTTCTTTCTCCACCATCTTCCTAAAGATCTTGAATTTGTCAAATGCTTGTGACTTATCTCGCAAAAAAGTGACCCATGTCATTCTTGAATAATCATCAATAACAAGCATAAAATATCTCACTGATAAGAGCTCTTGTCCTAGTTGGACCACATAGATCTGTATGCACAATCTCAAGTGGTATGGAGGTGTTGTGCTCTTTTGTCCTGAAACTCACTTTAGTTTTCTTTCCTTTCACACATTCATCACAAAATGTGCTTACCGATTTGATGATGGGTGGAATATTCCTCACACACCCCTTTTTGCTAACTGCAACTAAGTTATCAAAGTTTATGTGGCCTAATCATTAGTGTCCCAACCAGCTTTCATCAACCCATCCTAGCATGCATTTGGACTCATAGCATTCCTTCAGATTGTAAACATTGCCACCTATTCTCTTTTCTTTTGTCACAACCTGATCGGTACTGTCTTTCTTTATCTGGCAACTGGTTGAGTCAAAGGTGAATTTATAACCTTTATCACACATCTGACTCACACTCAACAGATTGTGCTTTAGGCCTTCCACATAATATACATCACGTGCCTTCAATTTTCCATCGATACTTAGAGTATTTTTTCCCTTTATTTTGAAGGATGAGTTGTCTCCAAATCTTAATGAACCACCATTCCAGTCTTCAAGTTTGATAAATTTATTTTTATCACCGGTCATGTGATTGGAACAGCCACTATCTACAACCCATAGATTTTTCCTTTCAGCATGTAAGAAAATATGTACTATCAGACTTGATTCTGCCTTGTCCTTTTCTTTCTCAACCCATACCAGTTTGGTTTCCTTCTTATTGTTAGCTGTTATTTTGAGCTTCGATTCAATTGTCGGTTCTGGATCAAGATTTGCCTTCTTCTGCTTGATCGTCCCATTTTTACAAAAAAATGCTATATGTCCACACTCTTGATAGTTATAGCATTTCACATTTTCATCTAAAGATAAATCCTTAAAATTATTGTAGGGCATCGGTTTATTCTTCCTACATTCAAAACTCCTATGACCATATCCATTGCACTGATAACAGACAACATTCATATCCCAGAGTGCATTAAATGGATTTCTACTTTCATAACTCATAGAGGGCTTATTTGTTAATCTACAGTCATCTATTCTATGCCCAAATTTGTTACACCGGTAACAGTAACCATGAAAGTTTGAAACATACCGATTAGGTTGCCTTGGTCCTGCAAAGGACTACCTCACTGGGGGTCTTCTATTCATGTTGTTGACTCTGGTGAATCCTTCATGATCAACTCTTGCATTTCTTCTTGGATAAGCATGTCGGTATAATGAGTGTGGCCTACGGTTCATTGCTTGTGTATACCAGTTTGAGTGGCGATTCCCAACAACATCTGCATATGTCTTTTTACCGGTATCCTTTCTTACAGTAAATGTCTTCTTTTCTTCATCTTCATTTGAAGAGGTGAACTCTATTTCTTTACCAGATGTGTCTTTGTTGTTTGAGCTTTGAGCTTGTTCAAAGCCTAGACCACTAATATCTTTGGATTGCTTTTGTTTTCTCAACATATTATCTAAGACTTCGGCGCTACCTTCATATTTGCTTCTTAGTTTTATTTCTTCCTTACTCTCTTCAAGTTACATTCTGAGCTTCACTATTTTTGCTTTCAAATCTTGATGCTCCTTTTCCTTCTTCATTAGATCAGAGGATGCAACTTCACATTGTTAGGAACTAGAAGGACAATTGAGATGGAGGGGGGTGAAATAGTTGTCAATAAATTTCAACCCAATTATAAATTAATTCAACTTAATACTTAATAACAGTAAGCCAAACTTAATGCCGGTTAACAAATTAGTAGTTAATATCAATACCGGTGAAACTTAATGCATGAAACAGAAAGAGAAACAACATCCACAAAACATAACACAAATATTTTGACGTGGAAACCCTATAAGGGGAAAAACCATGGTAGAAAAAATCACCCACAATCAGATGATACTACTACAGATAGTATGTGTATACAAATGGGGTCTGCACATGCAGAAAGGCCAAGCACCTAGAGCACATTGCTCAAATGGGAGTCGCAATGACTACAATAGGATGGTTAAATCGTAAAATAATGTACTACTTCAAAATGCATCTGCAATGCTAGATTCAATATCGGTTTAAACTCTGATAAACACCTTCAAACCTTCCTTGGACCTTAAAATGATGTCTGCTTGATTTTCTCTATGATCTTCTCATATGATCTTCAATAATACCAAGTTACAATACCATACTACCATAATACTATACTTCATCTCACAAATGAGATCTCACATTTATAAAAAACCTAAGACCAAATATGTAGGTCGGCTCACTAAGAATATTACAATTAAATCAATTAGAAATAAGTCTTGATGTGATACAACATGTTGGCTCAATACATGTACAACAATATCCAATCAATAAATCATCTCCATAATGTGTCGTGCTGATCTGGAATAGATAACGTATACCGGTCCATAACCTAGACCAATCTGCTGGTAACAACAAATATGTCAACCCGATTAGACCAATAACCAAAACACCAAAACCAAGTATCCAAACCATGTCTTAGACATAATCAAGTGATCTCCAGATGATAATAAGTCACCATCTATGCTGGTGAATCATATACCGGTGACTATGCATAAGTCACTGACCTTGTCGATGAACACAATGTGTTGGTTCAACAGTAAACCAATATAACCATAGTGCCAAATCAACAATGTCGATCTCTAGAAGGATAAGTGTTGACATCAATGACAAAACCAATGCAACACATCCATAATACCAACAATCTCCCCCTTTGGCATTGATGGCAACACTAGATGGAAAAACATCTAAGTACCAAAACAGAATGCCAAAAACCAAAAACCAACAATCTCCAGAATAGATCAATACCAAAAACCAAAATACAAAGAGTATATATCTCTCCCCTACTGAATAATTTTTTCCATAGTTATCTCTCCCCCTTTGACATCAAATGCCAAAGTAGTTAAGAATAAATACCAGAACATACAACCAACTACTCCCCTTGAGAAGTAGCTCTCCTCCATCAAATCTAGAAAAAGATTTATCTATTAGTTTCTACCAGTTTTATGCCAATCTTCAATCATCTAAGTCTCTGTCGGTGAGGGTATTACCCCAAGATGCTCTCTAAGATATTCAAAGGTTTCCTTAGGAAAAGGCTTTGTAAAGATATCTGCAATCTGCTCTTTAGTATTCACATAAACCAATCTTACTTCTTTTACTTCAACATTCTCTTTCAGAAAATTATATTTGATATAAACATGCTTATTTTTAGAGTGAAATACCAGATTCTTTGATATATCAATTGCTGTTGAATTATCACAATAAATGATTATCGGTTCTTTGCATTTTAACTTTATGTCCTTCATTATTTGCTTAATCCATAATACCTGAGTACAATTAGTTGTTGCTGCAACATATTCTAATTTCGCTATCGATAATGATGTACAACTCTGCTTCTTGCTTATCCATGAAATCAATTTTCTACCAAGAAAGAATGCACCACATGTGGTACTCTTTCTGCCATCTACATCTCCTGCCCAATTTGCATCGGTGTATGCACATAAATAGAAATTTTCATGTTTAGGATACCATAACCCAAGATTTGTTGTGCCTTGTAGATACCAGAAAATCCTTTTTATTTCTGATTCATGATTTTCTTTAGGATTACTCTAAAATATTGGAACAATACATACTGCATTCATTATATCAGGTCTAGTTTGTGTCAAATACAGTAAACCTCCAATCATAGATTTTTATCTTGTCGGATTAACAGGAGCTGACTCATCCTTCAATGTCAATTTATCAGTTGTAGTCATAGGAGTGCTTACTGGTTTAGAGTTTTTCATACCAAATTTCTTCAGTAGTTCCTTCAAGTATTTTGTTTGACATGTGAATATTTCTTTATCAGTTTATGAAATCTTCAATCCTAAAAATAATTTTATCTCCCCAATCATAGACATTTCAAATTCTTCCTGCATCTTGTTTGCAAAGTCCTTACACAATCCATCTTCTCCTCCAAAAATGATATCATCAACAAAAAATTTAATAACCAAGATGTCATCATTAGTCACTTTGTAATATAAGTTATTGTTAGCATTACCTTTAGTGTAACCAAGCTTCAAAAGATATTTTTCCAATCTAGCATACCAAGCTCTAGGAGCTTGCTTCAATCCATACAAAGATTTCATTAATCTACAAACCTTATCTTTATCATTTGTCAATGAAAATCCATCAGGCTATTCAATGTAAACTTCCTCTTCAAGATCAGCATTCAGAAATGCACATTTTACATCCATCTGATATACTTTATAATTCTTATGAGCTGCAAATGCAAGAAATAATCTATCTGCCTCAATTCTAGCTACCGGTGCAAAGGTTTCATTATAATCAATCCTCTCTTTCTGTGAATATCCTTTACAAACTAATCTTTCTTTGTTCCTGATTACCTAACCATCCCCATTAAGTTTATTTCTAAATACAAATTTAGTTCCAATTACATTTTTGTCTTTAGGTTGGGGAACCAATGTCCATGTATTATTATTTTCAATTTGTTCTAATTCATCTTCCATTGCTTTTATCCAATGTTCATCTTGACATGCTTCAATAACAAATGTTGGTTCAATTTGAGAAATTAAGCATACCTCTTGATTTTCCAGTCTTCCTCTTGTCATAACACCTTGATACTTCTTCCCTATTATCTAATTTTCTGAGTGATTCAGTCTTACATACCTGGGTTGATTCACTTGTTGTTGTTCTTCAGTCACTATGGAATTCTCTGATGATGCCGGTGTGACTAGATCCAGATTTTGTACTTGTGAAATCTATATTGGTTCATTTATGATCATCTCAACTATCGGTTTAGAATTTACAGACCTTGAATTTCCTCTAAAGTGTTCATCTATCTTCACATTAGCACTTTCAATGATCTTTTGCAATCTTTTATTAAAACATCTATATGCCTTTCTCTTAGATGAATAACCAAGAAATATTCCTTCATCACTTCTAGGATCAAATTTTCCAACATACTCATCTCTCCTAATATAGCATTTTCTTCCAAATATTCTGAAGTATTTAAGAGTAGGAGTATTACCAAACCATAGTTCATACAAGGTCTTACCGGTTTCACCTTTGATGTGAACTTTGTTGAAAGTGTAAACCGTTGTATTCACTGCTTCTCTCTAGTACACATGAGGTAGATTTGCTTCCAATATCATGCTTCTAGCTGCTTCCAGAATAGTTTTGTTCTTCCTTTCCACAATTCCATTCTGCTGAGGTGTCTGGGGTGCTAATAGTTGTATTTTGATTACATTCACTTCATAGAATGTATTAAATTCCTTAGATGTAAATTCTCCTCATTGATCAGATCTTAAACATTTGATTTTCTTACTGGTTTCATTCTCTACCATTGCCTTGTATAACTTGAGTTTTCCAAAAGCCTCTGATTTCTTCCTGAGAAAAGTAACCTAACACATTCTAGAATAATCATCAATAATTAGCATAAAATATCTATCTCCCTATAGACTTCTTGTTCTTGCCAGACCACACAAGTCAGTATGAATTAAATCAAGAACATTATTGGATTTCTTAGAAATACTTTTAAAGGTTGTTCTAACTTGCTTTCCCATTTGACATTCCTTACATATCGAATTATGAGGTTTCACAATCTTAGGTAAATCCCTTACTGCCTTAGTTGAACTAATATTTACAATGCAATTAAAATTTACATGGCAGAGTCTCTTATGGCATAACCAACTTTCATCAATGTGTGTGATCAAACTTGTCTTATCACTGTTATTCAAATGAAAGATATTACCTTTAGTCTTATTACTGGTTGCAATTTCCAATCCAATTATATTTGTGATTTTGTATTTTCCATTTTTGAATCATTTGTATCTCCTTCATCAACATAGTAACATGATTTATCTCTGTTCTTCCTAAATCTGTATCTTTGATATTTAGGGTTAGGCTTATATGTTCTTTTAGCTTCCTCTCTCAATATTGCATGTCTATCAAGACATCTAGATGCAATGTGACCAACTCTATTGCAATTAAAACATTTAAACAGTGCTTTACATTCATACTTACTTCCAACTGGACCTTTAGACATTTTCCTTGCAAATAGTGCTTCAAGTTCTTCCAGTTCTTCATTTTCCCTCTTGATATCTTCAATTTCTTTTGCATAAAGTGCTTTCCAATCAGATTTTTCAGATGATGATGATGATACTGTAGATGATGATGCTTTGAAGGCTAAATCTATCTTAATTGTAGCAACAGGACTAAATTCCTCAAGCTCAAATGCTGAAAGTTTTCCAACCAAGGTATCTCTAGATACTAATGTATTAGGCATTGTTCTCAATTCATTAATTGTAGTTACTTTCATTTTGTAAGCCAGTGGCAAAGCTCTTAAAACTTTAGAAACAATTTCATCTTCACTTAAGGATCCTCCACAACATTATATTCCTAAAACAATTTCTTTAACTCTTTCCATAAAATTAGAAATTCTTTCATCTTTTTCCATTTTCAAATTTTCATACCTGACCTGGTAACATTCCAGTTTTGCAATTTTGACAGTGGTATCTCCTTCATTCAATCTTTCCAATTTATCCCAAATAGCTTTAGCAGTAGATCGGTTTGATAATCCCATAGTTTTCTAATCTGATAATGTGCTCAGAAGTGCTTCTCTTGCTTTGCAATCATTCTCCAAGTCCTTAGCCAATGTCGGTGGATTAGGTTGATTTAGAATAGGACCAACATAGCCATTCTTTGTAACTTCCCATATATCTCTTCCAATTCAATTCAGATGTTTCTCCATTCTAATCTTCTATATACCATAGTTAGTTCCATCAAGTTTAGGATTGTCCTTCCTGAAAAATTTCGTTGCCATAGGATTTCCTCAAGCTATTAGACTTCTACAAAAAGAGGACTTAGCTTTGATACCAATTGTTAGGAACCAGAAGGACAACTGAGAAGGGGGGGGTGAATTAGTTGTCAATTAATTTCAACCCAATTATAAATTAATTCAACTTAATACTTAATAATGGTAAACCAAACTTAATGATGGTTAATAGATTAGCAGTTAATATCAATACCGGTGAAACTTAATGCATGAAACAGAAAGAGAAACAACATCCACAATAGATAACATAGAGATTTTGACTTGGAAACCCTGTAAGGGGAAAAAAAATGGTAGGAAACCTTACCCACAATAAGCTGATACTACTGCAGATAGTATGTGTATACAAATGGGGTCTGCACATGTAGAAAGGCCAAGCACCTAGAGCACATTGCTCAAATGGGAGTCACAATGACTACAGTAGGATGGTTAAATCCTAGAAATGTACTGCTCCAAAGTGCATCTGCAATGTTGGATTCAGTACCGATTTATGCTCTGATAAACACCTTCAAACCTTCCTTGGAGCTTCAAATGATTTTTGCTTGATTCTCTCTATGATCTGCTCATATGATCTTCAATAATACCAGGTTACAATACCATACTACCATAATACCATACTTCATCTCACAAATAAGATCTTACATTTATAAAAAACCTAAGACCAAATTTGTAGGTTGTCTCACTAAGAATATTACAATTAAATCAATTAGAAATAAGTCTTGATGCGATACAACATGTCGGCTCAATACATTTACAACAATATCCAACCAATCAATCATCTCCATAACATGTCGTGATGATCTGGAATAGATAACGTATACCGGTCCATAACCTAGATCAATTTGCCGATAACAACAAATATGTCAACCCAATTAGACCAATAACCAAAAAACCAAAACCAAGTATCCAAACCATGTCTTAGAAATAATCAAGTGATCTCCAGCTACTAACAAGTCATCATCTATGTCGGTAACCCATATACGGGTTATTGTGCATAAGTCACTAACCTTGCCGGTGAACACAATGTGCCGGTTCAACAGTAAACCAATATAACTGATAAGTCGATGCTTTGACATGTTTTTTTATCATGACTCTTAGGTATTTTTGGCATCTTTTGGGTTGCATTGTGATAGTAAAGTATTGTGAATTGACTATATGTAATCCATGTTTCAAAACTGAACTTAAGAAATCATGTTTGAACTTTGTCAGTTAATTCCTGCAGCCATGCCAATTTATTCCTACAACCAAATGATTTGTCCCTGTGATATGCGGATTATTTAGGATAATATCATATGTGAGTTAATGAATGTATTAATTGAGTAAGATACATATGCATGTCCTTGTATGTTGTTTTTGTTTTAGTGCAGATAATAATTGATGTTGCGGTGGATGATTTTCTTTCACGCCTAAGGACTGGAGAATCACGTTCAAATAACTGGAGGTCAAACTGAAGGGGATTCGAGCAAGCGCAATGTATGGCATAATCGGAGTAGTCATACTTCACCATGGGAGTTTAACTCTGGTGCATATTGAATTCACAAAATATTGCTTTGGTGTGCAAAGACTGTGGTTCGGTTTCAGATCCACGGTTCCTGTAGCCAAGCTCTCAGTTATCTCCTTCATTTAACAATTTTCCACCTCTTCTTCTGGGCATAACTTGAGTTGTCCATTGTAGTTGATCTTTTCTTTATAATAAGCTCTTCCTTATTTCTTTGAGTTAGACAAGATGGAAAGGAATTGAGCAGAGTTTTGACAAGCATTCTGAATTTTCTCTTTTAAAATATGTAATCATTTTTAAGAAGAAATGAATAAGAATATGTTGTTCTGATCTGTTAATAGTACTTTGTTGGGAGTTTGATATCACTCATCCAAGGGGGCCCACTTGGTGAGTGATCCTATGTTTATGATCATTAAAGTTAGTTTTTTACTTAGTTGTAGTAGAAGTTCATGACTGGATTGTTCCTGCAGCCACTGGAAATAGATCCGCTGACTGTTCCTACAGCCAAGATAGAACAGTGTGATTTCTATTATTTTCATTAGATCATTTCAGTAGTGTTTTGTGAGCTTTCATGTAGCCTTTTATGATTTTCATTCCTGCCTTTCCTTTCTACATAATGTTAGTTACTACAGTAATGCAGAATAATCATCTAAGGAGCTTAGTGCATATATATTGTAGACCCATTTCAAGTTTTACGTTCGTGGATTGATAACTAAATGAACCAGCCATGAAAATAGTAAACTCTCCCATATGAATGTCCAGACTTTGGATTGAGATTTCAATTAGAGGTATTATTATTATCATTATAGTTGGGGTGGACATTTTTGGCGCCACTGCCGGGGATGGTGTCAAGCTAAGAACCTTTTATGATTATTATAGTTTCTAGTTAATTGTTTGAAATTTCATGAATCTGCATGCATAATAGAAGAAGAGATGCTAGAGGTAGATTTCTACCCACTCATACTACTCATGCAGAAGATAATTTTCCAGATATAAACCCTTTTACTAAACTGTATCAAGTCCCACAAAATTTGAATCACCCTGAGTCTGAATTTCCAGAAGGTAGTCTTCAGTTCCTTTTTGGTCCACAAGAAGAAGAATTTCCTATAGTACCAATCCCTACAAGTCCAATGCATCCTGTTGGGAATAATCCACCACCACCACCTGGTCCAACATTTGAGTTTCCCATCTTTGACCAGCATGATAATTGCTAACCTCAAGAACATTCCAGCATCTTCACTTCCTAAATTCTATGGGTTGGTGACAGAGGATCAAGATACATTTCTGTTTGAGTTTGATATTCTCTGTAGGAGTTTTGACTATACTACAGATACCCATAGACTCAAAAATTTTCCAACCACTTTGAAGGAGTCATCCTTGAGATGGTTTATGAGCCTGGGTAGTAGCACAATCAACACATGGGATGAGATGAAACGGTTGTTTCTTGCAAAATACAAAGATTATTGTAGAGGCACTGATCGTCATGGGAATGATATCTTTAGAATGACACAAACTGAAGATGAGAGCCTTGAGGATTATCTAGAAAGGTTTTTGTTTAGTGTCAAGAAGTCCAAGCATAGTACTCTGAATGAATATTCCCTCAAATTGATATTCTTGAGGGGTATCAGTGATGAATGCACCGATTCCTAAGATCTTATGGGAGGAGGTGACATTACACAATCTACTTGGGCTGAAATAGGACAAATTTGCAAGAAGTATTCCAGATCTACTTCTAAGAAGAATAGGATATTTAAGCCAAGGGCACCATCATCAGCATCTAGAACTGGAGTTTCTAGATTGGAACTTAGCCATATGTTAAAAGATTTCAAGGAGGACATTATAAACAATATGGCTACTCAGTTGGATACATTGGCAGCTAAGAAGAAGCATGAGGAAGCTAATGCATTTCTTGCATAATTCTGTCCTCATTGTAAGCAGCGGAAGAAAGATTGCAAATGTAAGATGGTTGCAAATGTTGAAGTACCTTATTTCAAACCAATTCAAGGTGAGGATGAACAAGTCTTCTATGTTGCTCAAAGAAGACCAAATTTTCAAAGACAAGGTATGCCACTTGATCCACTTTCCTTTTATGGTTATAGTGTTAATTCTTATGCACCAAATAACCAATGGCAACCACAGTATTCTCAAAATTTTGGTAACTATCCACATTGGTATGGATCACAAGGCCAAGGACACCAATTTTCTAATCAAATTCTCTAGTGGCAACAGCCACAGGGAAACTGGTATCCACCTCAAGGTTCAGGGAACTAGCTTCAAGGGAATTGGCAACCTACCTCTCAGTGGAGGGGAAACCCATCATGGTCATCCCAATCTTCTAGATATCAGCCCCCTGCTTAGTAGCCACAACCTCCTGCTTTAATGCATCCTCCTACAGCTACAGTTGCACCTCCTAAGCCAACGTAGCTGCCTACTCAACCATTGCCTAATCCAAATATCAAATCTTAGCAACAACAACAAGCTTATTCAACTGACGCTAATCAATACCCAGCCTATTCTTTATCACTAGATGATATTCACCTTCGATCTGGGACAACTCTACCTAATTCCTCTCATCCAGTTATTATTGAGGTATAAGAAGAGCAGCCAATCTCTGATCCTAAAGATATAATACCTCAGAATCAAATATTACCACCATTTTCCCATAGACTAAAAGACAAAGAAGTTTCCACTGAACAACAACAAAGCTTTGATATTCTTGATCAACTGAAGCACATTTGTGTTAAAATTCCATTGTTGCAAGCAATAAAGGATGTTCCTATATATGGTAAGGCATTGAGAGAAGCATGCCTAAAGAAGCTTGGCAGAAAGAAAAAAGATCCACAAATAGTTCATGTTATGGGTCAATTGGCTGATATTATGTTAGGAAAAATTGCTATTCCAAAGTATTCTGATCCAAGTAGTCCTGTTGTGAGTATAGTCATTAATGGTAGTCAAATAAAAAATGTTTTAGTTGATCTAGGGGCAGCCATTAATGTAATGACAAGGGAAGTAATGAAACATCTAGAGATAGATAGTTTAAGGGCTACACCCACAGTTCTCCAACTTGTTGATGGTTTTGCAGTAAGACCTGATGGTATCATAGAAGATATAGTAGTTATTCTAGATTCCTGGGAATATCCTGCAAACTTTATGATTTTATCTCCAAAAGCAACATTGGAGGGATATCCAGTCATTTTGGGAAGCCCATGGCTTGCCACAACTAATGCATATATTGGGTGTAGATCAAGAGACATGACTATTTTAGATGACAGTTCCACAAAAACATTAGCCTTGTATTCCCCAGCGCAACCTCAGCTTGAGCAGCAGCAGGCTGTTTGGCCTATTTTGGGAGAGGAATCTGAAGAAATTGACTCTATTAATCACCTTATGATGATTAATCGAGTGCCACTCATGCAGTTATATGATGAAGAATCAATTCTTTATAAGGTCCCGATAAATGAATTAATAGAAGACCAAGAATTGCAGGAATTGGTTTTGAATATTGCAGGTTTGGACTTTCCTGCAGCCACTGATATCTTGCATACCTTGTTGCCATAGGAATTGTCTTATTCTCATTTTTCTGATATAAATCAGATTGATCTTACTATCAAGATAGAGGTGGAATTGAATAAATATTTGAACATCAATAAGAATATAGCAGACACTCAAAAGGATAGCCTAGTAGACTTGCTGAAACTCCATAGAAATGTTTTTGCATGGGATTACAAGGATATGAATGGAATTGATCCAGTAGTTTGTACTCATCGCATTTACATAAATGATGAGTGTTTCCCCCTCAGACAACCTCAAAGAAGAGTCAACCCTGCCTTGAAGGAGATAGTTAAAGAAGAATTGCAGAAATTATTGAAAGATGGGTTTATCTATCCTATCTTTGATAGTTAATGGGTATCACCTTTGGTGATAGTTCCTAAAAAGGGAGGCAAATGGAGAGTATGTGTTGATTATAGAGCCTTGAACTTAGGCACAAGGAAGGATCATTTTACACTACCATTTGTGGATCAGGTATTGGATTCTCTTGCTGGTAAGATATATTTTTCATTCCTAAATGGATTTAGTGGCTATAATCAGATACAAATAGCTCCCAAGGATCAGGAGAAAACAACATTTACTTGCCCATGGGGCACGTATGCATATTATGTTCTTCCTTTTGGGTTGTGTAATGCTCCAGCCACTTTTCAAAGGGCAGTGATCAGTATTTTTTTTTATATTTCTCAAGATATTATAGAAATTTACATGGATGACTTTACAGTTTATGGCTCAGAATTTGATCAAGCATTAGGTAATTTGAAGAAAGTTTTGCAACGGTGTGAAGACTACAACTTGTCTCTAAATAGTGAGAAGTGTTTCATTATGATGGAAGAAGGAATATTCCTTGGTCATCATATATTTGTACAAGGCATACAAGTGGATCCAACAAAGATTGAGGTTATTCAGCATATTAATGACCCAGTGAAGTAGAAAGATGTGAGAAGTTTTCTTGGCCATGCTGGATACTACAGAAGGTTTATCAAATATTTCAGCAAAATTGCAAGTCCCTTATATACATTGCTCACTAAAAATGTAGAATTCAAATGGACCTCAACATGCAATGAAGCTTTTTTAAAGCTTAAGAATGCTTTGACTCAAGCACCAGTTCTAAAAGGACCTAATTGGTCTCTACCATTCCAAATCCATACTGATGCATCTAATTATGTCATAGAAGTAGTGCTTGGACAAAAAGTTGACAAGTTGGAAAATGCAATATATTATATCAACAAGAATTTGCAAGGACCTGAATTGAATTATACAGTTACTGAAAAGGAAATGCTAGCTGTCATATATGCCCTTAACAAGTTTAGACACTATATTACAAGGTATCCCATATTTGTGCATACAAATCATACTGCAATTAGATATCTCATGAATAAGCCATCAATCACCGGTAGACTGTCTCGCTGGTTTTTCTTGATGTAGGAATTTGATATCACAGTTGTTGATAAGCCAAGGAAGTCTAATGTTGTTGTTGATTATCTTTCACGTCTTCAATTGCAGGAAGATTCTACAATGATAGATGACACTTTTCTAGATGAGTATTTGTTTCTCATACAGGCTCATACTCCATGGTATGCTGATATTGCCAACTATTTAGTTGTAGCTAAGATGCCAATTTCTTTTTCTCCTAAGGAAAGAAGGTTGCTAGTTGAAAAAAGTTTTAACTTTTCATGGATTGTTGATTGTCTATTTTATACTAGACCTGACCAAGTCATGTGAAGATGTGTCAAAGAAGATGAAACTTTGGTATACTTTGGTATATGGACATTTTGCTGCCAAAAGGACAGCACTGAAAATACTCAATACCGGATACTATTGGCCTACATTACACAAGGATGTAGCTCAGTACACAAGGAAATGTGACAGATGTCAGCGAATGGGCAGACCTACAAAATCTGATGAGATGCCACTATATCCTCAAATATTTGTTACACCATTTGACAAGTGGGGATTAGATTTTGTTGGCCCCATTGATCCACCTTCTAATGGCAAATCTTATATCTTGGTATGTACATACTATGTAACAAAATGGGTAGAAGCTAGAGCTATGCAACATGTAAGAGATAATAAGGTGGCTGAGTTTCTCTATGAAGAAATATTTACAAGGTATGGAGTACCAAGGGAAATTGTCTCAGATCAGGGACCTCAATTTACATCAACGTTGATAAAAGATTTGGTCAATGAATACAATATAAGACATAGGAAATCTACTCCATATCATCCACAGTCTAATGGACAAGTAGAAGTTACCAATAGAGAGCTTGAGGCTATTCTTACAAAAACAGTGTCTATCCACAAGAAAGATTGGTCTCATCGACTTTCAAAGGCAATTTGGGCATATAGAACAACATGGAAAACACCAATTGGATTCACACCTTTTGAGATGGTTTATGGCAAAACAACAATGATGCCTATTGAATTTGAGCATAAAACCTTGAGAACAACTCTACAACTGAATATGACATTATTTGAAGCACAGAAGGAACGCATTCAACAGTTAAATGCTCTTGATGAATGGAGGAAGATAGTTGTTCAACAGACAGAATTGATTCAAAACCAAAGAGCAAGATGGCATGATAAATATATCAGAGAAAAGAAATTCAAAGTTGGTGACTGGGCACTTCTGTATGATTCCAGATATAAGGATGCTATGGGAAAACTCCAAACAAGGTGGTTAGGTCCTTATGAGGTAGAAAAAAAATTTCAGAATGGAGCAGTTTGTTTGTCCACAATAGATCCTGTTCGATTTAAACTCTTAGTGAATGGACACCGACTACGACTTTATTACAAGTCAGCTACTAGAGAAGAGTTTCTGTAGCAGTTTTCTCTCCAAAGTGAAATAAAAGTTCCCGCAACAAATGGCAAGGTTCCTACAGCAACTGCCAATGATTCGGTATCAATTCATGAGCTTCCTGTTGCACTTGAGCATATTGATAAAGGTGATGTTCCTGCAGCCTCTGCGGTGAACTTATTCACCATATCATAATAAAATATTTCCATGGGAATATTGTTCTCCGTACATAAAGTTCCATCCACTACATTCCATTCCACTTTCTTACTTGTCACTTCATTTCATTTCACCATCATTTTCACCCAATTGCAGGTACGTGTATATTGTACTTTATTTTAATTATGCATTTATTAGTTCAATATGATTTTTATCCTTTTTAAATCCACTCCAAACTCGAAATCTCGTTGGCCTTTGTGGACACGTGCTAGGTTAAGTTGGGGGGGGGGGGTACTTTATGGTCCTTTTTCCAATAAAATTTATTATCAATTTTTTTTGATATCCCGAATTGATTTCCTAACTGACATTACTTATGATGATTATTATTTCATGCAAGTGAATAATAAGGTCTGCCGCCAAAATTAAGATATGTAGATTTTAGTTTTTTGTGAAACTGTCAAACATTTTGGTGAAGCTATGTAAGTATCAGAGTAAAAGATGGGTGGTGATCTAATTCGCCATGAGCCAACGGTCCATGAAGGGTTGCTGCAGGATGTTGTCTGTGAGCATTATTTTTGAAACCACGACTGGTTGGATTATTTCTTGAAAATTAGGGATTACAACGATGAAATAGTTGCAGAGTTTATGCATTCCTTTGATGAAGGAGAAGCTACAGTTAAAGGGTTAAGGGTAATTGCTACAGAGCAGCAAATTGTAGAGGTCACAGGGTTGCTGCAGGAAGGAGAACTCTTTCTAGAATCAAAAGATGCAAGGAGTGCCAGGACAGAGTTCACAATTTCCACTGACAGACCCTTAATGGTGGATAGACAAGGGACTAGAAGGGTTTCTTTACCAGCACATTGGCCTCAGGTAGCTTTGTATGTTATGAAATATATTACATGTGAAGGGTAGTATTCAAATCTACATTCACCTCATTTTAAGTTAGTTTGTCATCTGCGTCATGGTCGACGAGTTAATGTCCCAAATTTCTTGTACCATCTCATTTCTATAAGTGCTACGAAGACTCGAAAATATGGAAATCGCTCTGTTAGCCATCATGGACTGGTTAAGTTGCTTGTATAGCGGTCCCTAAGAGATGTTTCACAAATGGAATGGGGTGTGTTTGAGGATATTCTACAATTTAGGGTTGATGAAGCCCCTATTGCAAATAATCTGCCAACTCAAGAAGAGATTGTTACAGAAGATCTTTCTGGTGAAAATGAGGGTTTGCTGGTTGTTGAAGGAGCCGCAAGTATTATGGAAGGAAATATTGAAGCAGATTCAATTGAAGAACAACCCTCTACTTCTCTTCAAAGAGATTCACTTATTTTGCAAAAGGAAGAAAAAGAATTGGAAAAGGATGAATCGGATGAAGAATTTGTTATCCGGCCCCAGGGAACGCAGATTCCTCCTATAGCTAAGAAGCGTTGAACAAAAACAAAAACTCCTGTAGCCGTTTCAAAAGTGTATGTAAGAAGAACAAGGAGGACATAGAAGACTCAACCTATGAGTAATCCAGCAAAGGTTATTGTAGTAGAAACTTCAGAAGAAGAAGATGTTGTAGAGAAAGAAACGTAAGAAAACCCTGTGGAAGAGGAAATTCAAGAAAACCCTGCAAAAGAAGAAATCCAAGAAGAAATTTAGGAAGAAGTTGTAATGGATAAGCTAGCAAATCTCGTTTCTGTGGCATTGCAATGTGAAGAGATTGTTGAAAATCTTCTACAGCAACCTGAAGAAAATGTGGGAGATATGTCAACTCAGAATGAGGAGTTTGTTGAAGAAATGCCATGGTCTAAGGTAGGACCTATTAGACCTCCTTCATCCCTAAGTAGTTTATCAATTGCTTTAACATTTTTTAGGCAATGGGAAATAGAGAAGGATAGGTTGCAGGGGATAATTAATAAGCAGCAAAAAGAGATTGAAAAGAAAGATAATAGAATTAAGGAATTAGAAGCTAAGGTAGAAGAGATTTATGGTATGTTTCCTGAGATGATGCAGTGTAGGGCACCCTCAAGAATTTATGCAGTACATTTGAAAGAGCGGTATCTGAATTTCAGACTAAACAGCATTGTTAGGGATCTTAATCCATCCTTGGAAACACCTAAGGAATTCTATCATGCTTATCAAACCTCTCCACATGTTGTAAGGAATTTGTTATGTGAATTATATTTACATAACTATGTTGTACCCCAAGATAGAGAATGGAATCTTTATTGTATATAGGGGATATCCATCTCAGATCTTTAATGTCATGGATCCAAAATGAGATGATCATAGGACCACAAGCCAGGGAGTTTGAAAAATTAGAGTTTGACTGTCTATTACCATTAAGAAGGGAATCAGAAGCACCCAGGGTTTTGTATTATGATTGGAAAAAGTTGCTAATACGAGATGACGTTAGTAAGATAGTACTTCCAATGAGAGAGGAAGTCTATCAAGCGTATGAGCATTTGGTTCAGACCCACAGGACAACCGCACTAGAAGGGTTAACTCAATGCTAGAATCATCTACCAGATCATTGAAAACTGAGAGAACCTTACTCATTGCAGAATTTTCATGCAGCCATACAAAGAGCCTCCAGATACATACAGCTAGGTAGGGAGAAAGCCAACAACTGGTTGCCATTGATCTTTCAGCCTCCAATCCTTATGTGGCCACTTTTGCCATGCCAACCAATATAATAGAATTATGATGCAATTGTAGAAGAAGCAACTAGATGGTCCAGGTTGGAGAAAATGAAAGGATTTTATTGGAATTTTCCTTCCAAGGGAACCAGACAGGACACTGTTGGTGATTTCAGAGTTTTAGCAAAAATCAAAAATTTTCCTTTTGTTGCAGGAGCAGCAAACCCTTAAAGTTGGGGGGCATGATAAGTCGATGCTTTGACATGTTTTTTTATCATGACTCTTAGGTTTTTTGGCATCTTTTGGGTTGCATTGTGATAGTAAAGTATTGTGAATTGACTATATGTAATCCATGTTTTAACTTTGTCGGTTAATTCCTGCAGCCATGCCAATTTATTCCTGCAGCCAAATGATTTGTCCCTGTGATATGTGGATTATTTAGGATAATGTCATATATGAGTTAATGAATGTATTAATTAAGTAAGATACATATGCATGTCCTTGTATGTTGTTTTTATTTTAGTGCAGATAGTAATTGATGTTGCGGTGGATGATTTTCTTTCGTGCCTAAGGACTGGAGTATCACATTCAGATAACTGGAGATCAAACTGAAGGGGATTCGAGCAAGCACAATGTATGGCATAATCAGAGCAGTTATACTTCACCATGGGAGTTTAACTCTGGTGCATATTGAATTCACAAAATATCACTTTGGTGTGCAAAGACTATGGTTTGGTTTCAGATCCACAGTTCCTGCAGCCAAGCTCTCAGTTATCTCTTACATCTGACAATTATCCGCCTCTTCTTCTAGGTGTAACTTGAGTTGTCCATTTTAGTTGATCTTTTCTTTATAATAAGCTCTTCCTTCTTTCTTTGAGTTAGACAAGATGGAAAGGAATTGAGCAGAGTTTTGACAAGCATTCTGAATTTTCTCTTTTAAAATATGTAATCATTTTTAGGAAGAAATGAATAAGAATATGTTGTTCTGATCTGTTAATAATACTTTGCTAGGAGTTTGATATCACTCATCTAAGGGGGCCCACTTGGTGAGTGATCTTGTGTTTATGATAATTGAAGTTAGTTTTTTACTTAGTTGCAATAGAAGTTCATGACTGGATTGTTCCTGCAGCCAATGGAAATAGATCCGCTGACTGTTCCTGCAAACAAGATAGAACGGTGTGATTTCTATTATTTTCATTAGATCATTTCAGCAGTGTTTTGTGAGCTTTCATGTAGCCTTTTATGATTTTCATTCCTACCTTTCCTTTCTGCATAATGTTAGTTACTGCAGTAATGCAAAATAATCATTTAAGGAGATTAGTGCATATATATTGCAGACCCATTTCAAGATTTACGTTCCTGGATTGATAACTAAATGAACACCAGCCATGAAAATAGTAAACTCTCCCATATGAATGTCTAAACTTCAAATTGAGATTTCAATTAGAGGTATTATTATTATCATTATAGTTGGGGTAGACAATAACCATAGTGTCAAATCAACAATGTAGATCTCTAGAAGGATAAGTGTTGACATCAATGACAAAACCAATGCAATACATCCATAATAGTAACAATCTCCCCCTTTGGCATTGATGGCAACACTAGATGGAAAAACATCTAAGTGCAAAAACAGAATGCCAAAAACCAAAAACCAACAATCTCCAGAATAGATTAATACCAAAAACCAAAATACAAAGAGTATATATCTCTCCCCTAATGAATAATTTTTTTCCATAGATATCTCTTCCCCTTTGACATCAAATGCCAAAGCAGTTAAGAATAAATACCAGAACATACAACCAACTACTCCCCCTGAGAAGTAGCTCTCCTCCATCAAATCTAGAAAAAGATTTATCTGTTAGTTTCTGTCGGTTGGATGCCAATCTTCAATCATCTAAGTCTCTGTCAGTGAGGGTATTACCCCAAGATGCTCTCTAAGATATTCAAAGGTTTCCTTAGGCAAAGGCTTTGTAAAGATATATGCAATCTTCTCTTTAGTATTCATATAAACTAATCTTACTTCATTTGCTTCAACATTCTCTTTCAGAAAATTATATTTGATATAAACATGCTTAGTTTTAGATTGAAATACCAGATTCTTTGAAATATCAATTGCTGCTTAATTATCACAATAAATGATTATCGGTTCTTTGCATTTTACCTTTATGTCCTTCAACATTTTCTTAATCCATAATACCTGAGTACAATTAGTTGCTGCTGCAACATATTCTGATTCTGTTGTTGATAATGATGTACAACTTTGCTTCTTGCTTATCTATGAAATTAATCTGCTACCAAGAAAGAATGCACCACCAGTGGTACTCTTTCTATCATCTACATCTCCTACCCAATTTGCATCAGTGTATGCACATAAATAAAAAATTTCATCTTTAGGATACCATAAACCAAGATTTGTTGTGCCTTGTAGATATCGAAAAATTCTTTTTACTCATGATTCAAGATTTTCTTTAGGATTACTTTGAAATCTTGGAACAATACATACTACATTCATTATATCAAGTCTGGTTTGTGTCAAAGATAGTAAACCTCCAATCATAGATTTGTATCTTGTTGGATTAACAAGAGCTGACTGATCCTTGAATGTCAATTTATTAGTTGTAGTCATAGGAGTATTTACCGGTTTAGAGTTTTCCATACCAAATTCTTTCAGTAGTTCCTTCAAGTATTTTGTTTGACATTTGAATATTCCTTTATCAGTTTGTGAAATCCGCAATCCTAAAAAGAATTTTATCTCCCCAATCATAGACATTTCAAATTATTCCTGCATCTTGTTAGCAAAGTCCTTACACAATCCATCTTCTCCTCCAAAAATGATATCGTCAATAGAAATTTCAATAACCAAGATGTCATCATTAGTCACTTTGTAATATAAGTTACTGTCAGCTTTACCTTTAGTGTAACCAAGCTTTAAAAGATATTTGTCCAATCTTGCATACCAAGCTCTAGGATCTTGCTTCAATCCATACAAATCTTTCCTTAATCTGCTAACCATATCTTTATCATTTGTCAATGAAAATCCATCAGGTTGTTCAATGTAAACTTCCTCTTCAAGATCACCATTCAGAAATGTACATTTTACATCCATTTAATATACTTTATATTTCTTATGAGCTACAAATGCAAGAAATAATCTAACTGCCTCAATTCTAGCTACCGGTGCAGAGGTTTCATTATAATAAATTCCCTCTTTCTATGAATATCCTTTACAAACTAATCTTGCTTTGTTCTTGATTACCTTACCATATTCATTAATTTTATTTCTAAATACCCATTTAGTTCAAATTACATTTTTGTGTTTAGGACGGGGAACCAATGTCCATGTATTGTTCTTTTCAATTTGTTCTAATTCATCTTCCATTGATTTTATCCAATGTTCATCTTGACATGCTTCAATAACAGATGATGTTTCAATTTGAGAAATTAAGCATACCTCTTGATTTTCTAGTCTTCCTCTTGATTCAGTCTTACATACTTGGGTTTATTCACTTGTTGTTGTTCTTCAGTCACTGTGGAATTCTCTAATGATGTCGGTGTGACTGGATCCATATTCTGTACTAGTGCAATCTATATTGGTTCATTTATGATCATCTTAGTTTCTGATTTAGAATCTACAATCCTTGAATTTCCTCTAAAGTGTTCATCTATCTTCACATTAGCAGTTTCAATGATCTTCTGCAATCTCTTATTAAAACATCTATATGCCTTTCTCTTAGATGAATAACCAAGACATATTCCTTCATCACTTCTAGGATCAAATTTTCCAACATACTCATCTCTCCTAATATAGCATTGCTTGCAAATATTTTAAGAGTAGGAGTATTACAAAACCATAGTTCATAAGGAGTCTTACCATTTTCACCTTTTATGTGAACTCTGTTGAAAGTGTAAACTGTTGTATTCACTGCTTCTCTCCAGTACACATGAGGTAGATTTTCTTCCAATATCATGCTTCTAGCTGCTTCCAGATTAGTTTTGTTCTTCCTTTCCACAATTCCATTCTATTGAGGTGTCCGGGGTGCTGATAATTGTCTTTTGATTCCATTCACTTCACAGAATGTATTAAATTCCTTAGATGTAAATTCTCCTCCTTGATCAAATCTTAAACATTTGATTTTCTTACCGATTTCATTTTATATCATTGCTTTGTATAACTCAAATTTTCCAAAAGCCTCTGATTTCTCCCCGAGAAATGTAACCCAACACATTCTAGAATAATCATCAATAATTAGCATAAAATATCTATCTCCATGTAGACTTCTTGTTCTTGCCGGACCACACAAGTCAGTATGAATTAAATCAAGAACATTATTGTATTTCTTAGAAATACTTTTAAAGGTTGTTCTAACTTGCTTTCCCATTTGATATTCCTTACATACCGGATTATGAGGTTTCACAATCTTAGGTAAATCCCTTACTACCTTAGTTGAACTGATCTTTACAATGCAATCAAAATTTACCTAACATGGTCTCTTATGCCATAACCAACTTTCATCAATGTGTGCAATCAAACATGCCTTATCACTATTAGTCAAATGAAAGATATTACCTTTAGTCCTATTACCGGTTGCAATTTCAAATCCAGTTCTATTTGTGATTTTGTATTTTCCATTCCCGAATCATCTGTAACTCCTTCATCAACATAGTAACATGATTTATCTTCGTTCTTCTTAAATCTTTATCTCTGATATTCAGGGTTAGGCTTATATGTTCTTTTAGCTTCCTCTCTCAATATTGCATGTCTATCATGACATCTAGATGCAATGTGACCAAATCTATTCCAATTAAAACATTTAAATAGTGCTTTACCTTCATACTTACTTCCAACTAGACCTTTAGACATTTTCCTTGCAAATAGTGCTTCAAGTTCTTCCAATTCTTCATTTTCCCTCCTGATATCTTCAAGTTCTTTTGCATAAAGTGCTTTCCAATCATATTTTTTAGATGATGATGATGATGTTGTAGATGATGATGCTTTGAAGGCTAAATCTATCTTAATTGTAGCAACAGGACCAAATTCCTCAAGCTCAAATGCTGAAAGTTTTCCAACCAAGGTATCTCTACATACTAATGTATTAAGCATTGTTCTTAATTCATTAATAGCAGTTACTTTCATTTTGTAAGCCGATGGAAAAGATTTTAAAAATTTAGATATAATTTCACCTTCACTTAAGGATCCTCCACAACATTGTATTCCTAAAATAATTTTGTTAACTCTTTCCATAAAAGAAGAAATTCTTTCATCTTCTTCCATTTTCAAAATTTCATACCTGACCCGATAACATTCCAGTTTTGCAATTTTGACAGTGGTATCTCCTTCATTGAATGTTTCCAATTTATCTTAAATAGCTTTAGCAGTAGATCGGTCTGATAATCCCATAACTTTCTGATCTGATAATGTGCTCAGAAGTGTTTCTCTTGCTTTGCAATCATTCTTTGAGTCCTTAGCCAATATCGATGGCTTTGGTTGATTCAGAATAGGACCAACATAGCCATTCTTTGTAACTTCTCATATATCTCTTCCAATACAATTCAGACATGTCTCCATTGTGATCTTCCATATACCATAGTTAGTTCCATCAAGTTTAGGACTGCCCTTCCTGAAAAAGATTGTTGGCATAGGATCTCCTCAAGCTGTTAGACTACAGCAAAAAGAGGACTTAGCTCTGATCCCAATTGTTAGGAACCAGAAGGACAACTGAGAGGGGGGTGGGGTGAATTAGTTGTCAATTAATTTCAACCTAATTATAAATTAATTCAACTTAATACTTAATACCCGTAAACCAAACTTAATGTTGGTTAACAGATTAGTAGTTAATATCAATATCGGTGAAATTTAATGCATGAAACAGAAAGAGAAACAAAACCGACAACACATAATATAGAGATTTTGATGTGGAAACCCTATAAGGGGAAAAAAAATGGTGGGAAACCTTACCCAAAATCAAATGATACTACTATAGATAGTATGTGTATTCAAATGGGGTCTACACATGCAGAAAGGCCAACCGCCTAGAGCACACTGCTCAAATGGGAGTCACAATGACTATAGTAGGATGGTTAAATCCTAGAATAATGTACTGCTTCGAAGTGCATCTGTAATGCTAGATTCAGTACTAGTTTAAGCTTTGATAAACACCTTCAAACCTTCCTTGGACCTTCAAATGATGTCTACTTGATTCACTCTATGATCTGCTCATATGATCATCAATAATACCAAGTTACAATAACATACTACCATAATAACATACTTCATCTCACAAATGAGATCTTACATTTATACAAAACCTAAGATCAAATGTTTAGGCTAGCTCACTAAGAATATTATGATTAAATCAATTAGAAATAAGTCTTGATGCAATACAACTTGTTGGCTCAATACATTTACAACAATATCCAATCAATAAATCATCTCCATAACGTGTTGTGCTGATCTGGATTAGATAACGTATATCGGTCAATAACCTAGACCAATCTGCTAGTAACAACAAATATGTCAACCCGATTATATTAATAACCAAAACACAAAAACCAAGTATCCAAACCATGTCTTAGACATAATCAAGTGATCTCTAGATGATAACAAGTCATCATCTATGCCTGTGAACCATATACCGGTGACTGTGCATAAGTCACTAACCTTGCCAGTGAACACAATGTGTCGGTTCAATAGTAAACCAATATAACCATAGTGCCAAATCAACAATGTAGATCTTCAAAAGGATAAGTGTTGACATCAATGACAAAACCAATGCAACACATCCTATATACCAACACACATATCCTCTTGGCTTCTTCTAACTACAGTTTCAAGTTAGATATAACATGATTGGACTCATCTAGGGATTGCTTTAAGAGACCTTGTTCATTTACTACAGCAAGCTTGACCTTCTTGAGTCCTCTTCTTGTTTCACTTAGTTCCTCAAGATCACTTATAAGATCTCCTTCTAAATCCACTTCTGCCTCAATATCCTCTTCTTTCTCATCTTCACCAATCGGTTCATCAAGTGCCATAAAGAGATTAAATTTTTTGTCAATCTCATGGTAATCATCTTATGATGCACTTTCATCATCAATGGTATCATCCTTAATAGTATATAGATTGTTCTGCTTTCGGTAGCCTCTCCTTCCTTTCTGGTAGACATCTATTTCTTTATCTTTGCCAACAGATCTGCCAAACTCTCTTGACTCATCTCTACCGATTTCATTATAGGGACATTTAGTAGCTAAGTGTCCAATTTTACCACAGTTGAAACATTTGAGTGGTAATTTCCTTTATGTTGGCATTGAGTTGTCATTTATATCAATTGGTATTGCAGGCAGGCTACCGATAGAGGTATGTCATTCGGTATTAAGATGAGTGTACCGGTATGGTGAAAGACAAATAAGGTTTTGAGAATATTAACATGAAGGCTTGTCAGCCGGTATGGTGGAAGACAAGTAGTTATTAAGACTATCAATGAATTCACCAGTATGAGGTGAGAAGGATGTATGTGTGAGCATGTTGAGTGATAACCGATAGGGCTTGAACCAGTCTAGAGTTTAATTGTTTTTTTATGATCAAGAGGCATAATGTTAAAGTAATCACAAACCACCGGAGGTGGAGATGTGCTACCGGTGTAGTGTACACTACCGGTTAGTAGGAAAAGAAGATCTCACCAGTAAAGGCCCATACCGGTATGAGTTTGCTGAATGTTTGAGTATAAATTGACTGTGCATCGGTGAGCTAAGTGTATGACCATTGTGGTGCCATGTGGAGTTGAGGTGGGAAATATGCAAAGATCGGTGAAGCCTCTACCGACATGATTGTTGAAACATCTAGTCGATATTAATGAAACAACCAAAAATCATGGGTTTGTAACTGACTGATGCAACTCAAGGAAGAAAGACTAATAGAGGAAGATTAGGAAGTAGTTGGTGCCTGAAGCAAAGAAAAGAAATTAGATTTCAAGAAGATCTCGAGAAGGAAACAACTGAGCTTTTTATGAGTCAAAAAATTTCAAGGTAGAAAATCATGTACGAGATTGCTATCTTTAGCAAGTATGCATTGGATAATGGAAAATGTTTAAATATGCATTCCTCGAGTAAAGGTGATCGATCCAAGACAAACTAGTCTGACATAAAGGAAGGTTAGTTTGCAAAGGGTATGCTCAAGTTGAAGGTATTGAATTTGAAGAAACCTTTGCATCGGTAGCTAAGTTAGAGGCAATAAGAATGTTCTTAGCCTTCTAAGCCTATAAGGGATATAAGGTATATCAGATGGATGTAAAATCTTCTTTTCTCAATGGTAATCTTAAAGAAGAGGTGTATATGGAACAATCAGAAGGGTACTCGTTGTATGAAGATGAGAGTTTTACATGCCGGTTGAAGAAAGCCTTGTATGGTTTGAAGCAGGCTCCCAGAGCATGGTATTCCCAGTTAGACAAATACTTGAAGGAGCAAGGATTCTAGAAAGGGAATGCAGACAACAACTTGTATGTCAAGGTAAATGGAGATCACATGATTATAGTTGTTGTATATGAGGATGATATTATCTTTGGTGGAGAAAAGGACATCATGTGCAAATAATTTGCAGATAAGATGAAGATAGAGTTTGAGATGCCCATGTTGGGTGAGTTGTCCTATTTTCTTGGTTTGCAGATCTCACAGAAGGAGAAAGGAATTTTCATCTCCTAAACCAAGTATGTGAAAGACATGCTGAAGAAATTTTAAATGAAGGACAATAAACTAGTAAAGTACTCCCATGGTTACCAGTTGTAAGTTAAGAAAACTAGATGAATCCCCAAAAGTTGAACAAACACTGTATAGGTCTATGATTGGTAGTTTGTTGTATTTAACAACATCTAGACCAGATATTGTACAAGTTATTTGCATGGTAGCAAGATTCCAAGCTACTCCTAAATAGTCTCACTTAAATGTAATCAGAAGGATCTTTAGGTATCTGCAAGGAACTATCAACTATGGCCTGTGGTATCCAAAGAGAGGAGATTTATCTTTGCAAGTTTATACTGATCCAGATTAGGAAGGAACTATAGATGACCAAAAAAAGTACAAGTGGAGGTGCTTTCTACTTAGGAGACCAGTTAGTATCATGGCACAACAAGAAGCAAGATTCAGTGTCATTATCTAATGTTGAGAAAGAATATATAGCAGCTGCTACATGTTGTTCACAAGTTCTATGGATGAAGTAGACACTGAAAGACATACAGGTGGATATCCCAGAACCCATTCCAATCCGGTGTGATAACTCAAGTGCAATCAACATCTCCAAGAATCTAGTAATGCACTCAAGAAAAAAACATATTGCAATCAAGTATCACTTCTTGAGGGAGAAGGTAACAGACAAGGAGGTCATAGTAGAATATGTTCCCACTAGTGAGTAGATTGCTAACATATTTACCAAGCCAGTTCCATTGAGTCGTTTTGAGTACTTGAGACAAAAAATGGATGTTGTCCTACCATCTAGTAGAACTTAAATACATAAGAGGATGCATGATTCAGGGGGAGTCAACCATTACTACTATTTTTTGACTCTTGAATCATGAAGCATGGACACAGGGGGAGAGTGTGTCTTAACCAGATGTAGTCAAGGGAGAGATTATTGGTGTCAAAGTAAGGTTCCCTTTGTCATTACTATTAAAGGGGGAGAGAAACCGGAAAAGAAGATGTTGACATCAATACCAAAGGGGGAGATTATTGGCATTGAGTTGTCATTGATGTCAACCAGTATTGCAGGCAAGCTACCGATAGAGGTATGTCATCCGGTATGAAGATGAGTGTATCGGTATGGTGAAAGACAAATAAGGTTTTGAGAAGATTAACATGAAGGGTTGTTAGCGGGTATGGTGGAAGACAAGTAGTTATTAAGACTATTAGTGACTTCACCAGTATGAGGTGAGAAGCATGTATGTGTGAGCATGTTGAGTGATAACTTGTAGGGGTTGAACCAGTTTGGAGTTTAACTACCTATTTATGATGAAGAGGCAGATTGTTAAAGTAATCACAAATGACCAGAGGTGGAGATGTGCTACCGGTGTAGTGTGTACTACTGGTTAGTCAGAGATAAAGGTCTCATTGGTAAAGGCCTGTATTGGTATTAATTTGTTGAATGTTAAAGTACAAATTGACTATGTATCGGTGATCTAAGTGTATGACCGTTGTGATGCCATGTGGAGCTGAAGTGGGTAACATGCAAAGGTCGGTGAAGCCTCTAGCAACATTATTGTTGAAACAACTAGTTGACATTAATGAAAAAACCAAAAATCATGGGATTGTAACTTACTGATTCGGCTCGAGGAAGAAAGAATGACAAAGGAAGATCAGGAAGTATTTGGCACCTGAATCAAAGCAAAGAAATTAGATTGCAAGAAGATCTTGAGAAGGAAACAACTGATCTTTTTAGGAGTTGACAGATTTCAAGGTAGAAAATCATGTACGAGATTGCTATATTTAGCAAGTATGCATTGGATAATGGAAAATTTGTAAATGTGCATTCCTCGAGTACAGGTGATCGATCCAAGAGAGTATAGATCAAATCTCATGCAGTTTTTTTGAGTGAAGGAAACCATAACCGCCCCAAGTTTGAATTGACCATCCATATCTCTTTTGATAAAACATTTACTTTCAAATACTTTAAAGTATTTGACTGATGACTTTCGGTCATACCACAACTCATAAGGTGTCATCATGTTTTTTGTTTTTAGTTGAGCTTGGTTCAAAGTATATATAGCAGTATGAACAGCTTCCTTCCAATATGTGTAATAGACTGACCTCATTTAACATGGTTTTGGCCATCTCCTTAACTGTCCTGCTCTTTCTTTCTACCACACCATTTTGTTATGGTGTCCTAGGGGCTAAGTATTGGCTTCTAATTCCATGTTTTTCACAATAATTTTCAAATTTATTTGATGTCAATTCTCCACCTCAGCCCGATCTTAGACATTTTAGCTTGCATCCACTTTCCTTATCCACCATCTTCCTAAAGATATTGAATCTATCAAATTCTTGTGACTTATCTTGCAGGAAAGTGACCCATGTCATTCTTGAATAATCATAAAAAAAATCATAAAATATCTTTTACCGACAAGAGCTCTTGTCCTAGTTGGACCACATAGATCTGTATGCACAATCACAAGTGGTCTGGAGGTGTTGTGCTCTTTTTTCATAAAACTCACTTTAGTTTGCTTTCCTTTCACACATTCATCACAAAATGTGCTTACCAATTTGATGATGGGTGGAATATTCCTCACACACCACTTTCTGCTAACTTTAACTAAGTTAGCAAAGTTTATGTTGCCTAATCTTTGGTGTCACAACCAGCTTTCATCAACTTGTCCTATCATGCATTGGGACTCATAGCAATCTTTCAGATTATAAACATTTCCATCTGTTCTCTTTCCTTCTGTCACAACCTGATCGGTACTGTCTTCCTTTATTTGGAAACTGTTTGAGTCAAAGGTGAATTTATAACCTTTGTCACACATCAGACTCACACTTAGTAGATTTTGCTTTAGGCCTTCCACATAATATACATCATGTGCCTTCAATTTTCCATCGATACTTAGAGTTCTTTTTCCCTTTATTTTGATGGATGAGTTGTCTCCAAATCTTACTAAACCACCATTCTAGTCTTCAAGTTTAAAAAATCTTCTTATCACCAATCATGTGATTGGAACAACCACTATCTACAACCCATATATTTTTCCTTTCAGCATGTAAGGTAGTCTGTACTATCAGACTTGATTCTGCCTTGTCCTTTTCTTTCTCAACCCATACCGGTTTGGTTTCCTTCTTATTGTCAACTGGTATTTTGAGCTCCGGTTCAACTGTCGGTTCTGGATCAGGATTTGTCTTTTTCTACTTGATTTTCCCATTTTTACAACTTTTCTATATGTCCATACTCTTGACAGTTATAGCATTTCACATTTTCATCTAAAGATAAATCCTTAAAATTATTGTAGGGCACCAGTTTATTCTTTCTACATTCAAAACCCATATGACCATATCCATTGCAGTGATAACAAAGAATATTCATATACCAAAGTGCATTAAATGGATTTATTCTTTCATAACTCATAGAGGGCTTATTTGTTAATCTACAGTTAGCTATTCTATGCCCAAATTTGTTACACCCGTAACAGTAACCATGAAAGATTGAAACATGCTGGTTAGGTTCCCTTGGTCCTGCAAAGGACTGCCTCACTGGGGGTCTTCTATTCATGTTGTTGACTCTGGTGAATCCTTCATGATCACCTCTTGCATTTCTTCTTGGATATGCATGTCGGTATAATGAGTGTGACCTCCGGTTCATTGCTTGTGTATACCAGTTTGAGTGGCGATTTCCAACAACATCTACATATGTCTTTTTAACTGGTATCCTTTCTTAGAGAGAATGTCTTCTATTATTCATCTTCATTTGAAGAGGTGAACTTTATTTCTTTACCTAATGTGTCTTTGTTGTTTGAGATTTGACCTTCTTCAAAGCCTTGGCCATCGGTATCTTTGGATTGCTTTTGTTTTCTCAACATCTTATCTAAGGCTTCGGTGTTGCCTTCATATTTACTTCTTACTTTTATTTCTTCCTTACTCTATTCAAGTTCCATTCTTAGCTTCACCATTTCTGCTTTGAGATCTTGATGCTCCTTTTCCTTCTTCATTAGATCAGAGGATGTAACTTCACATATCCTCTTGGTTTCTTCTAACTGCAGTTTCAAGTCAGATATAACATGATTGGACTCATCAAAGGATTGCTTCAAGAGACCTTGTTTATTTACTTCAGCAAGCTTGACCTTCTTGAGTTCTATTCTTGTTTTACTTAGTTCCTCAAGAGAACTTATAAGCTCTCCTTCTAAATCCACTTCTGCGTCAATATCCTCTTCTTCCTCATCTTCACCAATCGGTTCATCAAGTGCCATAAAGAGATTAACTTTTTTGTCATTCTCATCGTAGTCATCTTCTAATGCCCTTTCATCATTTGTGGTATCATCCTCAATAGTCTATAGGTTGTTTTGCTTCCGGTAGCCTCTCCTTTCTTGCGGGTAGACATCTCTTTCTTTATCTTTGCCAGCAAATCTGCTAAACTCTCTTGACTCATCTCCACCAATCTCATTATAAGGACATTTAGCAGCAAAGTGTCTAATTTTACCACAGTTGAAACATTTGAGTGGTAAATGTGTAAATATGCATTCCTTGAGTACAGGTGACCGATCCAAGGTAGACTGGATCAGATCTCATGCATATTTTGTTGAGTGAAGGAAACCCTAACCACCCCAAGTTTGAATTGATCCTTGGCAGGAAAGCTCAAGTTTAAATATGATGAATTGAGACTATGTTTGGTGTTGTTGCAGTAAGAAGACAAGTGGGAAATTGTTGATAGCTGAATAGAAAAACACTTGAAGTATTTATGAGCAAAGTATTAACCTACAAGAAGAAACAGAGCAAACTGGTATAATGAACAACTAGTGGAGAGTGCATTGAACACACAAGTGATAAACTGACAAAAGTTATATTTGATTAAGAGAGTGACTATGAGTTGAGAGGATGAAGACATTGCAAGAAAGGATTGAGAAAGGTGATCAGAAAAGTCAAGTTACAGAGTGGGTGGAAAGAATACAGACCGGTAAGGGTGAAACCAATAGAGTAGAATAGTGTAAGGTTGGAAAAATTCATTTGCAATAGTGATTTCATTTGTATACCTGAGTTTTATTTTATTTTCACTAAGTTGTAGCTTAGTGTAGGGGTTGTAGCTCCTTTAGGTTTTAGCCTATAAATTGTGCAGGGGTTGGTGCTCCTTTGAGTTAGTGCTCATAAATCAGGGGTTGGTGCCCTAAATATTATAATATGAGATTCATTGTGAGGCTAGATTGGAGCAGAAGATCTCCAACAACTATTCTCACCAAGGTTTTTCCCACATGGGGTTTTCCTCATATATATCTGGTGTTGTGTGATGTAATCTTGTGCATGTGTTATGTTAATGATTTAGCAAGTCCTTTCACAAACTCTACCTGCATTGTTTAAGTTACCAGTTAGCACTCAATTTATTCTATACTTTACTGATATCTTCTTTTTGAGAAAAAAGAGTTTAAATCACTGATATTTCACCCCCCTCTCAGTGATCTATTGTGTCCAACAATTTGTATCTAAGCCTAGGTACCCTATTTTGTCAAAAGCATTCTCTAGCTTGGGTAAATCCTTTCAAGTGTTCACAATGGAAAGAAATGAATCCACCTCCTCAAAAGCTCCTATGTTTGATGGTGTCAACTATGCTTTTTGGAATAGAAGAATGGAAACCTATTTGTCCTCTCTAGGTTGTGATGTATGGATGTCGATTGTGAATGGGTAAACAGTTCCTAATAATCCCCCTATTGATCTAGATGCTAAGAGGGAATATGAGAACAATGCTAAAGCTAAGAATGTCATTCTTAGTGGGTTGTCTGATAATGAGTTTGTCAAAGTTATGCATTGTACTTCCGCCAAGGAGACTTCAGTATAAGTTACAGAAGATATTTGAAGGCGATGCTAAAGTCAAGGAAGACAAGTTGCAGAAGATATTTGAAGGCGATGCTAAAGTCAAGGAAACCAAGTTGTAGACTTTGAGAGCACATCTTGAGGGTTTGAAGATGAGAGATGAAGAGAATATTGTTGACTATCTCCAAAGGGTTGATGAAACAACAAACACCATTAGAGGGCTTGGAGAAGAAATAAAAGATGAGGTGGTAGTGAAGAAATTACTTAGATCTCTTACATCTAAGTATGATACGAAGGTCTCAATAATAGAAGAAGCAAAAGATCTAAAAGTCTTCACAATGGATGAGATGTATGGCTCCCTAACTGCTTATGAGATGAAGACTGACGAAACTGATGATGTGAAGAAAGAAGCTAAATTCAAGACATCAAGAAAAGGAAAAGAAGAATCTTCTCATGATGCAACCGGTGAAGACTCTGATGACATCATGGCAAATTTTGTTAGAAAACTCAAGACAAGTTCAGGCAAATACAAAGGCAAGCTGCTTTTGAAATGTTTCAACTATGGAAAGATTGGATATTTTGCTGCTAAATTTCCTTATGGTGATAAGATTGAAGATGATCAATCAAGTGGTAGCAGATCATATGGTAAGGATAGGAAGAGGAATGTCTACCGACATGGCAGAAGAGGCTACCAGAAGTAGAGCAATCTTTACACACATGAAAATGATACCAATAATAAGGAAAGTGCCTCAGGTGACTGTTGTAGTGGAGATGAACTTAAAGGAAACCTTTTCATGGCTCAAGAGGTTCTAGTACCTAAAGAAGGAGTGGAGGAAGGGCAAGAAGGTGAAGTGGATCTTGAAGAAGAACTCATTAGTGCCTTAGATGAGATAAAGAAAATAAGAAGAGATTTGAAGAAGGTAAAAAGAGCTATAGCTGAAGAACAAGAGTTGTTGGAACAATCTCTTGAAGAGTCCAAGAAAACTATTGCAGATCTAAAACTCCAGCTAGAAGAGGCCAAGAGGATGTGTGAAGTCACTAGTACCGGTCTGAGTGAAAAGGAAAAGGAACATCAGAATCTAGAAGCAGAAATAGTGAAACTCCAGAAGGACTTAGACAAAAGTCAAGAAGAAATAAAAGTGAGAAGCAAATGTGAAGGCAACACTGAAGATCTGGACAAGATGTTGAGCAAACATAAGCAATCCAAAGATACCGGTGCCTTAGGTTTTCAAGAAGGTCAAAGTTCAAATAGAAAAGACCCATCCAATAAGAAAATAAAATTCACTACTTAATGTGAAGGTGAAGAGAAGAAGACATTCATGGTGGGCAAGGATACTGTAAGGAAGTTAAGTAGCGGAAACAACTTCCTACACTAACCTTGAGAGGAGGGTAATGCAAAACTTTTTCAGATCATTACAACAGTTACAGAAAATAGAAATAGATATAATAGCATTCATACCACAACACAATGATTTACGTGGGGAAAACCCTTTCGGGAGAAAAACCCCACCCTCCAAAAGCAGCTCAATATTTTATTCAGCAATCAAAGACAGATTACAACATACTTGTAGAGCAAGCTCTTCACAGGAGTACCGTTAATCAGAGATTCAGAGGCAACTCAATAGCCATAGGACTCTTACACACAACCTCTATCTCACACACCTCATAAATAGGAGATACAATACAAGAAACCGTCAAACGGTATTACAAAACCATGGGCTAAAACCACCCAATAAGGTGTAGCCGACCTTATCTCCCTTCTAGATGCCCTATGACATGTTAAAGCACACATCAACATGTGTCGCTCCCTTTTACAGCTCATTTATGTATCCGATACAAATTATTTTTCCTATTTCAGGAGTACAAACTTCCGGAGGCCATAACTTGAGAACCGAGTGTCCGATTGACGAACCGTTTGAAGCGCCGGAAAGCTCGCGAAGTGCTCTATCACCTCGTAACCCGCTTCACCGGTTACGGCCACTTTTCAGGGTGTTTCAGAGCCTCTAAAGTCCCCAAAATTAAGTTTAAACATTTTATTGCACCCCTCCAAGATGAAAACTTTAATATCTTCAAAACTAGCTGTGACCTTGCGATGAAACTTTACCGGAATGCTTATCTAGCCAACCAGAAGCTTCAGGGAGAGTTTCGCACCATTTCGTGCTCAAATGAAAACTTACTATAAATAGTAACCTCACATAAATGCAAGGTTGAGACACCATTTTTCCCAACAAATCTCCCACTTGTCGAACACCTTGCATGAGCGGAAGGGAATGTCAACACAATGAATCAATTGCTAGGGGCCATAAGGCCCATAGACTCTGAACACCATCTAAACTTCTCTGTGCTCACAGCCTTAGTTAAAGCATCTGCAACATTCATCAAAGTTTCCACCTTAACCAGCTTCACCCTACCATCTTCGACCATATCTCTAACAAAATGATATTGAACATCAATATGTTTGGTCCGGGCATGAAATGTCGGGTTCTTAGCTAGGCTAATTGCACTCTGACTGTCACAGTAAATTGTCACTGTACCTTGTTTTATTCCAATATCCGAACACAGTCTCTTAAGCCAAATGGCCTCTTTACAAGCATGAGTAGCTACCATATATTCTGCTTCAGTAGTGGATAAAGCAACCACAGCCTGTTGCTTACTCATCCAACTAATTGCACCACCAAACAAAGTAAACACATAAGCACTGGTGGATCTTCTGCTATCAATATCACCTGCCCAATCTGAATCCACATAACCATGGATATCAAGGGAAGTCATGTCTCCAACTGAATTACCATGATAACACAAAGAATACTCTGAAGTACCCTTCAAATATCTGAAGACTCTTTTGACTGCATCCCAATGAACTCTACCAGGATTAGACATATATCTAGAAAGTACTCCCACTACTTGGGCAAAGTCTGGTCTAGTACAGACCATAGCATACATCAAGCTTCCAACCGCACTCTGGTAAGGCACTCTGCTCATGTCTTTCATCTCCAATGGGGATGTAGGACAATCTGAAATAGATAGTTTCATTCCAACTGTAAAAGGAACACTCAATGGTCTACAATTCTGCATGTTGAACCTCTGTAACACTGAATTCACATACTTACTCTGGCCTAGCCATAGCTTTCTGTTTACCCTATCTCTTCTAATTTCCATCCCAAGAATGTGCTTTGCTGCACCAAGATCTTTCATTTCAAATTTAGCAGTGAGCTGAGACTTCAGTTCTGAAATCATACCTTTCCCTTTACCAATGAATAACATATCATCAACATACAATGCAATGAATAAGAAATGATCACCATAAGATTTATAATAAACACAGTGATCTGATTTAGAACGTTCAAATCCCAAACTCAACACATATGTATCAAATTTCTAGTACCACATTCTAGGACTTTGTTTGAGACCATACAAAGATTTCTTCAATTTACAGACCAAATTACTTTTGCCTTTCACCACATAGTGCTCTGGCTGTGTCATATAAATATCTTCCTCCAAATCACCATGAAGGAAAGCAGTTTTCACATCCATTTGCTGAACCTCTAAATCATAAGCAGTAGCAATAGAAAGCAAAAATCTAATGGACGTCATTTTTGCAACAGGAGAAAATATCTCACCGTAATCAACACCCTCAACCTGAGAGTAGCCTTTTGCAACCAACCTTGCTTTATACTTCTCAATGCTTCCATCTGAACCAATCTTTTTCTTGAACACCCATTTACAACCAACAGGTTTTCATCCTTCAGGCAATGGTACAAGATCCCATGTATCATTCTTTTTCAAAGCTGCCATTTCTTCCTCCATAGCAATCTTCCAGGATTCTGCATCATTCATACCTAATGCCTCTTTTACAGATTTTGGTTCATCCACACTAGTATTCAGAGCAAAAATACATCTCCAATCATCAGGTGAATACCTTTCAGGTGGTTGTCTATGTCTTGTAGACCTTCGAACAAGCTGAGTTGGAGGTTCTTCCTCCTCTTCTGAAGATTCAGAGCTAGACGAGCTCTCCTCAAATTCTTGCCTATCTAGGGGTCTTGATTCAACTCTTTCAGGTGTAGAAGGAAGTTGAATCACATCTTCTTTTTTAGTCTGTTCTGGCTGCAATGTAACAGAAGGAGACTTAATTTCTCTAAAAATAACACTTCTACTGTGAATTACTTTTTGTGCAACAGGGTCCCAAAGCTTGTATCCTTTCACACCATAACTATACCCGATGAAGATACATTTCACAGCCTTGTTCTCCAACTTTGTTCGTTTCTCCTTTGGCACATGTGCATATGCTTCGCAACCAAAAACTCTAAGATGTCTCAATGAAGGCTTGTGACCTGACCATGCTTCCATAGGCGTTTTATCAACAAGAGCTGATGTAGGAGACCTATTAATCAGGTAGCAAGCAGTGGCAACAGCTTCAGCCCAAAACTTTTGTTCGAGACCAGCACCACTCAACATACTCCTAGCCTTCTCCATCAGTGTCCTATTCATTCTTTCTGCAACTCCATTCTACTGTGGAGAATATGGAGTTGTCTTCTGCCTATTAATTCCACAGTCTTTACAGAATCTATCAAAATCATTAGAGCAAAACTCACCGCCATTATCAGTTCTCAAACATTTTATTTTCTTTCCAGTCTGCAACTCAACCATTGCTTTAAATTCTTTAAAACGACTAAAAACTTCAGATTTACTCTTTAGAAAATATACCCATGTCCTTCTACTAAAATCATCAATAAATGAAACATAATATGTGGATTTTCCAATCGAAGAGACATCTACTGGACCAAACACATCAGAATGGATAAGATCCAAAACACCACAAGTTTTATGAGAACTCGAGTAAAACTGAACGCGGTTTTGTTTTCCATAAATGCAATGCTCATAGAAATCAAAGTCAAGATTACAATCATTCAAACCTTCAACAAGATTTTTATTTTTCAAGGTCCTTAGACCCTTTTCTCCAATGTGGCCAAGTCTCTGGTGCCATAACATAGTCTTCTCTGCAGGTAACTTTGCTTCAGACGAAAGAGCACCCTTAGGTACCCAAAAACCATTTCCATCTACTGAAGGTGAAACCTTCAAATCTTCCAGTGAAGTATCCACAGATTTACTTTTTACAGAAGTGCTATTACACTCAACAGTGTATGCTTCAAGCTTATACAAAGTGCCAAACCTGACACCTCTAGCAACTACCATAGCACCCTTAATCATCTTACATCCTGTTTCAGAAAAGACTACCTGCACACCTGCATCTATTAGTTTGCTCACAGATAACAGGTTTCGTTTTAATCCAGGGATATGCAGCACACCATTAATCCTTTTTATTCTACCATCAGAAAACCTGATTCTAACTTTACCTCGACCAACAATGTCTAGAGGTGAATCATCACCCAAGTACACCTTACCTCCATTAAATCCTTCATATTCAGAAAACTAATCTCTATTGGAAGTCATATGAAAAGATGCACCTGAGTCAATTAGCCAGGCATCATTACCTGTATGAGTCGCCAAAGCCGCAATAAATGCATCGCCATCTTCCTTGTCGGACTCAGAATCAGAACCGAACTTTTTCTTTTTCTTCTTCTTTTCTTCTTTGCAGTCCTTACAGATGTGACCCGATTTACCGCAATTCTAGCAAATGACTTTGGACTTTCCAGGAGATTTCGATCTCCCTTTGGATTTGGACTTGCCACGCTTCTCATTCTTCTTGCCTTTCTCCTTAGGTCTTCCACGAACAGTTAGGGCTTCCTTTGAACTGATGGATACCTTCCTTCGCATCTCTTCACCGAGTAGGGCACCCACCACATCTTCAGATTTCAAAACAACAGAAGTACTACCGATAGCCATAACAAGAGAATCCCACGAATCAGGCAAAGAGCAAAGCAAGATCTGACATTTTTCCTCTTCGTCCATCTTAACACCGACGGATACTAATTGAGCCACAATCATATTGAATGCTTCTAGGTGGTCTGCAATTCGTCCACCCTCTTCCATCTTCAAGGAATATAATTTCTTTCTTAAGAAAATTTGATTTAATAAAGATTTCACTTGATACATCTCACCAAGCTTAGTCCATAGCTTCTTTGCAGAGTTTTCTTCATGGACATTGATTAGAACAGAGTCTGCCAGGCACAGTCTAATTAGACCCTTGGCTTTTCGATCCATAACATCATACTGAGCTGCCGCAGTAGGATCTGAGGGCCTTTGGACATTCGCATCAACAGCATCCCAAAGATCTCGATCTATTAGCAGATCTTCCATCTTCAGCTTCCACATCTCAAAATTACTTCCATTAAATTTCTCCACCTCTATTCTCCCTGATGAACTCGCCATCTGAATATTCCTGCAACAAGATCAAAAAGTGTCTTCTGCACAAGCTCCCACTCAAATCTAGATTAGTTCAAAAAACCTAACTGCCCACAATTGAAACCAAAGGTGATCAGGCTCTGATACCACTTGTAAGGAAGTTAAGTAGCGGAAACAACTTCCTACACTAACCTTGAGAGGAGGGTAATGCAAAACTTTTTCAGATCATTACAACAGTTACAGAAAATAGAAATAGATATAATAGCATTCATACCACAACACAATGATTTACGTGGGGAAAACCCTTTCGGGAGAAAAACCCCACCCTCCAAAAGCAGCTCAATATTTTATTCAGCAATCAAAGACAGATTACAACATACTTGCAGAGCAAGCTCTTCACAAGAGTACCGTTAATCAGAGATTCAGAGGCAACTCAATAGCCATAGGACTGTTACACACAACCTCTATCTCACACACCTCATAAATAGGAGATACAATACAAGAAACCGTCAAACGGTATTACAAAACCATGGGCTAAAACCACCCAATAAGGTGTAGCCGACCTTATCTCCCTTCTAGATGCCCTATGACATGTTAAAGCACACATCAACATGTGTCGCTCCCTTTTACAGCTCATTTATGTATCCGATACAAATTATTTTTCCTATTTCAGGAGTACAAACTTCCGGAGGCCATAACTTGAGAACCGGGTGTCCGATTGACGAACCGTTTGAAGCGCCGGAAAGCTCGCGAAGTGCTCTATCACCTCGTAACCCGCTTCACCAGATACAGCCACTTTTCAGGGAATTTCAGAGCCTCTAAAGTCCCCAAAATTAAGTTTAAACATTTTATTGCACCCCTCCAAGATGAAAACTTTAATATCTTCAAAACTAGCTGTGACCTTGCGACGAAACTTTACCGGAATGCTTATCTAGCCAACCAGAAGCTTCAGGGAGAGTTTCGCACCATTTCGTGCTCAAATGAAAACTTACTATAAATAGTAACCTCACATAAATGCAAGGTTGAGACACCATTTTTCCCAACAGATACTAGCAAGAAGACATATGCAGATGTTGCTAAGAACCGCTACACAAACCAGTATGCTAAATCAATAAACCAGAGACCATACTCAATCAATTGACATGCAGGTCCAAGGAGAAATGCAAGTATTGATCATGAAGGATTCACAAGGGTTAGCAACATTAAAGGAAGACCCCTAGTGAGGGAGTCATTTCCAAGTTCAAGACAACCTAACTGACATGTTCCAAATTTTCATGGTTATTGTCACCGATGCAGTAAGTTCAGTCATAGGATGGCAGATTGTAGGAAAATGAATTTCAACCCTAGTTTTGAGAGTAGAAACTCATTTGTTGCATTACAAAGTACAAATGTCATATATTATAATTAAAATAAGGTTGGTCACAAGAGTTATGAATGTAGGAGTAATATGCAAATGTCCTACAAGAATGTCTTGAGTACATCTTATGGTGCTAATGTGAAATGCTATAAGTATCAAAATTTTGGTCACATAGCAAGATATTGTCAGCTAAGAACTGACAAGAAAAAGAGAGTTGTACCAGATGAGAAGTTGGAAACAAAACCAGAACACAAAGTGATAGAAGAGGAAAAGAAATAAGAGAAACCAGTTTGGGTAGAGAAGAAGAAACACAAGATAAAGTCTAGCTTGATTGTGCAGACTGCTCTACATGCTAAAAGGAGGAATTTATGGGTAATTGATAGTGGTTTCTCAAATCAAATGATCGGAGATAAGAAAAAGTTCATAAAGCTTGATGATTGGAATGGTGGTTCAGTCCGATTTGGTGACAACTCCTCCATCAAGATCAAAGGCAGAGGTACACTGAATATTGATGGAAAGCTCAAGGCTCATGATGTGTACTATGTGGAAGGTTTGAAGAATAATCTGCTGAGTGTAAGTCAGATGTGTGACAAAGGGTGCAAATTCTCATTTGACTCTACTGGTTGTCAAATAATAGAGAAGAGTACCGGTCAGGTGGTAGCAAAAGGAAAGAGAACATAGGGAAATGTCTATAATCTAAAGGAATGCTATGAGTCCCAATGCATGATGGGACAGGTTGTGGCATCGGAGATTAGGCCATGTGAATTTTGATAATCTAGTTAAGATAAGCAAGAAACGATGTGTGAGTAACATACCTCAGATCATAAAACCAGCAAGTACATTCTGTGATGAATGTGTCAGAGGTAAGCAAGCAAAGGTCAGCTGTAAAACAAAGGAATATATCACCTCCAGACCTTTGGAGTTGATACATACAAACTTATGTGGGCCAACAAGGACAAGATAATTGGTCGGTGAAAGGTATTTCATGCTACTTATAGATGATTACTAAAGAATGACTTGGATAACCTTCCTGCATGATAAGTAACAAGAATTTGAGAGGTTTAAGATTTTCGGGAAGATGGTAGAAAATGAAAATGGATATCGGATAAAATGCTTAAGATCAAACTGGGGTGGATAATTCTCTTCAAATGAGTTTGTTGACTATTGTGAGAGACATGGAATCCGAAGACAGTATTCGGCTGCAAGGACACCCCAGCAAAATGGGGTGGTAGAGAGGAAAAATAGGATAGTGAAGGAGATGGCCAGGACAATGTTAAATGAGGCCAACATTCTAGATATATACTGGAAGGAAGCAGTTCATACTATTGTCTACACATTAAACCAGGTAAAGTTAAGAGTGAATAGTAGAATGCCTCCTCATGAGCTATGGAATGAAAGGAAACCATCACTCAAGCACTTCAGAGTGTTTGGAAATAAGTGCTTCATCAAAAGAGATGTTGATGGATTAGGAAGTTTTCATTCCCGGAGTGATGAAGAAATTTTCTTGGGATACTTAGCCAACATTAAAGCCTACAAATGGTACAACAAGAGATTGAGAAGAGTGGCTGAGAGTGTAAATGTGAGAATAGATAAAGACTCACATAGAGGAAAATCTACAGCTACACCCTACATTGATGAGTTAGATGTTGTATAGGAAGAACAATTTGACAATGGACCAATAGAAGACGTAGCAAACATGATTCCTGACCGGTATGTGAAGAAGAATCATCCTAAAGAACATATCATAGGAGATAGGAATGAAGGTGTGCAGACCAGAAGGAGATTAGCTCGCGAAGGTGAGTAGGTAAATTTTTGTCTCATGACTAAAGTAGAGCCCAAAATTTTTGTTGATGCTAGAAAAAGTGAGAAGTGGGTAGATGCCATGGATGAAGAGCTGAGACACATTGAGAAAAATCAGACTTGGGAACTTGTTCCTAGACCAGCGGACAAGAATTTCATAGGTACCAAATGGGTCTACTAGAACAAGATGAATCTAGAAGGTAAGATAGTCTGGCATAAAGGAAGGTTAGTTTGCAAAGGGTATGTTCAAGTTGAACGTATTGACTTTGAAGAAATATTTGCATCGGTAGCTAGGTTAGAGGCAATAAGAATGTTCTTAGCCTTCTCAACCTATAAGGGATATAAGGTATATCAGATGGATGTAAAATCTTCTTTTCTCAATGGTAATCTTGAAGAAGAGGTGCATATGGAACAACCAGAAGGGTACTCATTAGATGATGATGAGAGTTTTGTATGTCGATTAAAAAAAGCCTTGTATGGTTTGAAGCAAGCTCCCATAGCATGGTATTCCCGGTTAGACAAATACTTGAAGGAGCAAGGATTTCGGAAAGGGAATGCAGACAACAACTTGTATGTCAAGGTAAATGGAGATCACATGATTATAGTTGTTGTATATGTGGATGATATTATCTTTGGAGGAGATAAGGACATCATGTGCGAAGAATTTGTAGATTAGATGAAGACAAAGTTTGAGATGTCCATGTTGGATGAGTTGTCCTATTTTATTGGTTTGTAGATCTCACAGAAGGAGAAAGGAATTTTCATCTCCCAAACCAAGTATGTGAAAGACATGTTGAAGAAATTTCAAATGAAGGACACCAAACTGGTAAAGTACTCTCATGGTTACCGATTGTAAGTTAAGCAAACTAGATGAATCACCGGAAGTTGAACAAACATTGTATATGTCTATGATTGGTAGTTTGTTTTATTTAACAACATCTAGACCACATATTGTACAAGCTGTTTGCATGCTAGAAAGATTCCAAGCTGCTCCTTAACAGTCTCACTTAAATGCAGTCAGAAAGATCTTTAGGTATCTGCAACTAACTATCAACTATGGTCTGTGGTATCCAAAGAGAAGAGATTTCTCTTTGCAGGCTTATACTGATGCAGATTGGGAAGGAAGTATAGATGATCGAAAAAACTACAAGGGGAGGTGCTTTCTACTTAGGAGACCAGTTAGTATCATGGCACAATAAGAAGAAAGATTCAATGTCATTATCTAATGCTAAGGAAGAATATATAGCAGCTGCTACATGTTGTTCACAGGTTCTATGGATGTAGAAGACACTAAAAGACATACAGGTGAAGATCCCAAAACCCATTCCAATATGGTGTGATAACTCAAATGCAATCAACATCTCCAAGAAGCTAATAATGCACTCAAGAACAAAACACATTGCAATCAAGTATCACTTCTTGAGGGAGAAGGTAACAGAGAAGGAGGTCATAGTAGAATATGTTCCCACTAGTGAGAAGATTGCTGACATATTTACCAAGCCAGTTCCATTGAGTCCTTTGGAGTACTTGAGACAAAAAATGGGCATTGTCCCACCATTTGGTAGCACTTGAATACATAAGAGGATGCATGATTCAAGGGGAGTCAACCATTACTACTATTTTTTGACTCTTGAATCATGAAGCATGGACACAAGGGGAGAGTGTCTCTTAACCAGATGTAGTCAAGGGAGCGATTATTGGTGTCAAAGTAAGGTTCCCTTTGCCATTTCTATCAAAGGGGGAGAGAAACCAGAGAATAATATATTGACATCAATACCAAAGGGGGAGATTGTTGGCATTGAGTTGTCATTAATGTCAACCAGTATTGCAGGCAGGCTATCGGTAGAGGTATGTTGTCCGATATGAAGATGAGTGTACTGGTATGGTGAAAGACAAATAAGGTTTTGAGAAGATTAACATGAAGGCTTGTCAGCCAGTATGGTGGAAGACAAGTAGTTATTAAGACTATCAATGACTTCACCGATATGAGGTGAGAATTATGTATGTGTGAGAATGTTGAGTGATAACTGGTAGGGATTGAATCAGTCTGGAGTTTGGTTGTCTGTTTATGATGAAGAGGTAGAATGTTAAATTAATCACAAACCACCAGAGGCGAAGATGTGCTACCGATGTAGTGTGCACTACTGGTTAGCAAGAGAAGAAGTTCTCATTAGTAAAGGCATGTAGTGGTATGAGTTTGTTGAATATTCAAGTATAAACTAACTGTGTATCAGTTAGCTAAGTGTATGACCCCTTGTGATGCCATGTGGAGAAGAGGTGGAAAACATGCAAAGGTCGGTGAAGCCTCTACCGACATGATTGTTGAAACAACTAGTCGTAATTAATGAAAAAACAAAAAATCATGGGATTGTAAATGACTAATGAGGCTCGAGCAAGAAAGAATGACAGAGGAAGATCAGGAAGTAGTTGGCGCCAAAATCAAAGCAAATAAATTAGATTGCAAGAAGATCTTAAGAAGGAAACAGCTGAGCTTTTTATGAGTTGACAGATTTTGAAGTAGAAAATCATGTACGAGATTGCTATCTTTAGAAAGCATGCATTGGATAATGGAAAATGTGTAAAGATGCATTCCTCAAGTACAGGTGATTGATCCAGGATAGACTGGATCAGATCTCATGCAGAATTTGTTGAGTGAAGGAAACCCTAACCGCCCCAAATTTGAATTACCATCCATATGGCTTTTGATAAAACATTTACTTTTGAATACTTTGAAGTATTTGACTAATGGCTTCCGGTCATACCACAACTCATAAGGTGTCATTCTATTGTTTGTTTTTAGTTGAGCTCGATTCAAAGTATATGTAGTAGTATGAACAACTTCCTTCCAATATGTGTCTGGCAGACTGACCTTATTTAACATGGTTCTGGCCATCTCCTTAACTATCCTGTTCTTTCTTTCTACCTCACAATTTTGTTGTGGTGTCCTAGGGGCTGAGTATTGGCTTCTAATTCCATATTTTTCACACTAATTTTCAAATTTATTTGATGTAAATTATCCACCTCGGTTTTCTCTTAGACATATTAGCTTGCACCCACTTTCCTTCTCCACCATCTTCGTAAAGATCTTAAATCTATCAAATGCTTGTGACTTATCTTGCAGGAAAGTGATCCATGTCATTCTTGAATAATTATCAATACAGAGCATATAATATCTTTCACCGACAAAAGCTCTTGTCCTAGTTGGACCACATAGATCTGTATGCACAATCTCAAGTGGTCTGGAGGTGTTGTGCTCTTTTGTTTTGAAACTCACTTTAGTTTGCTTTCCTTTCACACATTCATCACAAAATATGCTTACCAGTTTGATGATGGGTGGAATATTCCTCACACACCCCTTTCTGCTAACAACAACTAAGTTATCAAAGTTTATGTGGTCTAATCTTCTGTGTCACAACCAACTTTCATCAATTTGTACTATCATGCATTGGGACTCATAGAATTCCTTTAGATTGTAAACATTTCCATCTATTCTCTTTCCTTCTATCACAACCTAATTGGTGTTGTCTTTCTTTATTTGGCAACTGGTTGAGTCAAAGGTGAATTTATAACCTTTGTCACACATCTGACTCACACTCAGTAGATTGTGCTTTAGGCCTTCCACATAATATACATCACGTGCCTTCAATTTTCCATCGATACTTAGAGTACCTTTTCCCTTTATTTTGATGGATGAGTTGTCTCCAAATCTTACCGAACCACCATTCCAGTCTTCAAGTTTGATAAATTTATTTTTATCACCGGTCATGTGATTGGAACAACCACTATCTACAACCCATAGATTTTTCCTTTCAGCATGTAAGGCAGTCTATACTATCAGACTTGATTCTGCCTTGTCCTTTTCTTTCTCAACCCATACGGGTTTGGTTTCCTTCTTATTGTCAGCTATTATTTTGAGCTCCAGTTCAACTATCGGTTCTGTATCTGGATTTGTCTTCTTCTACTTGATCTTCCTGTTTTTACAAAAAAATTCTATTTGTCCATACTCTTGACAGTTATAGCATTTCACATTTTCATCTAAAGAATAATCCTTAAAATTATTGTAGGGCACCAGTTTATTCTTCCTATATTCAAAACTCCTATGACCATATCTATTGCACTAATAACAAACAACATTCATATCCGAGATAGCATTAAATGGATTTCTACTATCATAACTGATAGAGGGCTTATTTTTTAATCTACAGTTAGTTATTCTATGCCCAAATTTGTTACATCGATAACAAAAACCATGAAAGTTTGAAACATATCGGTTAGATTGCCTTGGTCCTGCAAAGGACTACCTCACTAGGGGTCTTCTATTCATGTTGTTGACTCCGGTGAATCCTTCATGATCAACTCTTGCATTTCTTCTTGGATATGCATGTGGGTATAAAGAGTGTGGCCTTCAGTTCATTGCTTGTGTATACCAGTTTGAGTGGCGATTTCCAACAACATCTGCATATGTCTTTTTATTGGTATCCTTTCTTACAGTGGCTGTCTTCTATTCTTCATCTTCATTTGAAGAGGTGAAATTTATTTATTTTCTCGATGTGTCTTTGTTGTTTGAGCTTTGACCTTCTTTAAAGCCTATGCAACCGGTATATTTGGATTGCTTTTGTTTGCTCAACATCTTATCTAAGGCTTTGGTGGTACCTTCATATTTGCTTCTTACTTTTATTTCTTCCTTACTCTCTTCAAGTTCCATTCTCAGCTTCACTATTTCTTCTTCGAGATCTTGATGCTTCCTTTGCTTCTTCATTAGATCAAATGATGTAACTTCACATATCCTCTTGGCTTCTTCTAACTACAGTTTCAAGTTAGATATAACATGATTGGACTCATATAAGGATTGCTTCAAGAGACCTTGTTCATTTACTGTAGCAAGTTGGACCTTCTTGAGTTCTCTTCTTGTTTTACTTAGTTCCTCAAGAGCACTTATAAGCTCTCCTTCTAAATCCACTTCTACCTCAATATCCTCTTCTTCCTCATCTTCACCAATCGGTTCATCAAGTACCATAAATAGATTAACTTTTTTGTCATTCTCATGATAGTCATCTTTTAATGCACTTTCATCATCTGTGATATCATCCTCAATAGTATATAGGTTGTTCTGCTTCCGGTAGCCTCTCCTTCCTTGCAGGTAGACATCTCTTTCTTTATCTTTGCCAGCATAACTGTTAAACTCTCTTGACTCATCTCCACCAATTTCATTATAGGGACATTTAGCAACAAAGTGTCCAATTTCACCACAGTTGAAACATTTGAGTGGTATATTTTCTTTATGTTGGCATTGAGTTGTCATTGATGTCAACCGGTATTGCAGGCAAGCTATCAGTAGAGGTATGTCATCCAGTGTGAAGATGAGTGTACTTGTATGGTGAAAGACAAATAAGGTTTTGAGAATATTAACATGAAGGCTTGTCAACTAGTATGGTGGAAGACAAGTAGTTATTAAGACTATCAGTGACTTCACCGGTATGAGGTGAGAAGCATGTATGTGTGAGCATGTTGAGTGATAACCGGTAGAGAAAGAGAAGAAGGTCTCACCAGTAAAGGCTTGTATTGGTATGAGTTTTTTGAATGTTCAAGTATAAAATAACTATGTATCAGTGAGCTAAGTGTATGACCATTGTGATGCCATGTGGAGCTGAGGTGGCAAACATGCAAAGGTCGGTGAAGCCTCTACCGACATGATTGTTGAAACATCTAGTTGATATTAATGAAACAACCAAAAATCATGGGATTGTAAATGACTGATGCGGCTCAAGTAAGAAAGAATGATAGAGGAAGATCAAGAAGTAGTTGACACCTAAATCAAATCAAAGAAATTAGATTTCAAGAAGATCTCGAGAAGGAAATAGATGAGATTTTTATGAGTCGATAGATTTTGAGGTAGAAAATCATTGTCGAGATTGCTATCTTTAGCAAGTATGCATTGGATAATAGAAAATGTGTCAAGATGATTTCCTTGAGTATAGGTAATCGATCCAAGACAGACTAGATCGGATCACATGCAGATTTTATTGAGTGACGGAAACCCTAACCACTCCAAGTTTGAATTGATCCTTGGCAGGAAAGCTCAAGTCTAAATATGATGACTTGAGACTGTGTTTGGTGCTGCTGCAGTAAGAAGACAAGTGTGAAATTTCTGGGAGCTGAAGAGAAAAACACTTGAAGTATTTATGAGTGAAGTATTAACCTACAAGAAGAAGCAAAGAAAACCAGTATATGGAACAACCAGTGGAGAGTGCATTGAACACACATGTGTCAAACCAATAGAAGTTGTGTCTGATTAAGAGTGAGTGACTGTGAGTTGAGAGGAGGAAGACATTGTGAGAAAGGATTGAGAAAGGTGATCGAAAAAGTCAAGTTGCAGAGTAGGTGGAAACAACAAAGGGTTGATGAAATAACAAACACCATTAGAGGGCTTGGAGAAGAAATAAAAGATGAGGTGGTAGTGAAGAAAGTACTTAGATCTCTTACATCTAATTATGATACAAAGGTATCAACAATAGAAGAAGCAAAAGATATGAAAGTCTTCACAATGGATGAGTTGTATGGCTCCCTAACTGCTTATGAGATGAGAATTGTCGGTACTGATGATGTGAAGAAAGAAGCTACATTCAAGACATCAAGAAAAGGAAAAGAAGAATCTTCTCATGATGCAACTGGTGAAGACTCTAATGACATCATGGAAAATTTTGTTAGAAAACTCAAGACAGGTTCAGGAAAATACAAAGGCAAGATACCTTTGAAATGTTAAAACTGTGGAAAGATTGGAAATTTTGCTGCTAAATGTCCTTATGGTGATAAGAATGAAGATGATCAATCAAGCGGTAGCAGATCATATGGTAAGGATAGGAAAAATAATGTCTATAGACATGGTAGAAGAGGCTACCAAAAGTAGAGCAGTCTTTACACACATGAAAATGATACCACAGATGAGGAAAGTGCCTCAGATGATTGTTGTAGTGGAGATGAACTTAAAGGAAATCTTTTCATGGCTCAAGAGGTTCCGGTGTCTAAATAAGGAGAAGAGGAAGAGCAAGAAGGTGAAGTAGATCTTGAAGCAAAACTGATTAGTGCCTTAGATGAGATAAAGAAAATAAGAAGAGAATTGAAGAAAGTAAAAAGGGTTGTAGCTGAAGAACAAGAGTTGTTGGAACAATCTCTTGAAGAGTCCAAGAAAACTATTGTAGATCTAAAACTCCAGCTGGAAGAGGTCAATAGGATGTGTGAAGTCACTAGTATCGGTTTGAGTGAAAAGGAAAAGGAACATCAGAATCTGGAAGCAAAAATAGTGAAACTCCGGAAGGACTTAGAGAAAAGTCAGGAACAAATAAAATTGAGAAGCACATATGAAGGCAACACTGAAGATTTGGAAAAGATGTTGAGCAAACAAAAGCAATCCAAAGATATCGGTGGCTTAGGTTTTCAAGATAGTCAAAGTTCAAAAAGAAAAGACACATCCAATAAGGAAATAAAATTTACTTCTTCAAGTGAAGGTGAAGAGAAGAAGACATTCACGATGGGAAAGGATACTGACAAGAAGACATATGCAGATGTTGCTAAGAACCACTACACAAACCGGTATGCTCAATCAATGAACCAGAGACCATACTCAATGCATCGACATGCAGATCCAAGGAGAAATGCAAGTATTAATCATGAAGGATTCACAAGGGTTAGCAACATGAAAGGAAGACCCTTGATGAGGTAGCCATTTGCAGGTTCAAGACAACCTAACTGACATGTTCCAAATTTTCATGGTTATTGTCACCAGTGCAATAAGTTCGGTCATAGAATGGCAGATTGTAGGAAAATGAATTTCAACCCTAGTTTTGAGAGTAGAAACTCATTTGTTGCATTACAAATGACAAATTTCATATATTATAATTGCAATGAGGTTGATCCCAAGAGTTATGAATGTAGGACTAATATGAAAATGTCCTACAAGAATGTCTTGAGCACATCTTATGGTGCTAATGTGAAATGCTATAAGTGTCAAAATTTTGGTCACATAGCAAGGTACTGTCAGGTGAGAACTGAAAAGAAAAAGAGAGTTGTACCGGATGAGAAGTTGGAAACAAAACTGGAACACAAAGTGACAGAAGAGGAAAAGAAATAAGAGAAACCAGTTTGGGTAGAGAATGAGAAAAACAAGACAGAGTCTTGCTTGATTGTGCAGACTGCTCTACATGCTGAAAGGAGGAACTTATGGGTAGTTGATAGTGGTTGCTCAAATCACATGACCAGAGATAAGAAAAAGTTCATCAAGCTTGATGATTGGAATGGTGGTTCAGTTTGATTTGGTGATAACTCCTCATCAAGATCAAAGGCCGAGGTACACTGAATATTGATGGAAAGATCAAGGCTCATGATGTGTACAATGTGGAAGGTTTGAAGAATAATCTGCTGAGTGTAAGTCAGATGTGTGACAAAGGGTACAAATTCTCATTTGACTCTACTGGTTGTCAGATAATAGAGAAGAGTACCGGTCAGGTGGTAGCAAAAGGAAAGAGAACATAGGGAAATGTCTATAATCTAAAGGAATGCTATGAGTCCCAATGCATGATGGGATGGTTTGATGGAAGCTGGTTGTGGCACCGGAGATTAGGCCATGTGAATTTTGATAATCTAGTTAAGATAAGAAAGAAATGATGTGTGAGAAACATACCTCAAATCATAAAACCAGCAAGTACATTTTGTGATGAATGTGTCAAAGGTAAGCAAGAAAAGATCAGCTTTAAAACAAAGGAATATAACACCTCAAGACCTTTGGAGTTGATATATACAGACTTATGTGGGCCAACAAGGACAAGAGCATTGGCCGGTGAAAGGTATTTCATGCTACTTATAGATGATTACTAAAGATTGACTTGGGTAACCTTCCTGCATGATAAGTCACAAGCATTTAAGAGGTTCAAGATTTTTGGGAAGATGGTAGAAAATCAAAGTGGATACCAGATAAAATGCTTAAGATAAGACCGGGGTGGATAATTCTCTTCAAATGAGTTTGTTCACTACTATGAGAGACATGGAATCCAAAGACAATATTCGGCTGCAAGGACACCCCAACAAAATGGGGTGGTAGAGAGGAAAAATAGGAAAGTGAAGGAGATGGCCAGGACAATGTTAAATGAGGCCATATATATACTGGAAGGAAGCAGTTCATACTATTGACTACATGTTAAACTGGGTAATGTTAAGGGTCAATAGTAGAATGACTCCTTATGAGCTATGGAATGAAAAGAAACCATCACTCAAGCACTTTAGAGTGTTTGGAAGTAAGTGCTTCATCAAGAGAGATGTTGATGGATTAGGAAGATTTGATTCCCGGAGTGATGACAAAATTTTCTTGGGATACTCAGCCAATAGTAAAGCCTACAAATGCTACAACAAGAGATTGAGAAGAGTGGTTGAGAGTGTAAATGTGAGAATAGATGAAGACTCACAGAGAGGAAAATATGTACCTGCACCCTACATTGATGAGTCAGATGTTGAGTATGAAGAACAATCTGACAATGGGTTGATAGAAGATGTACCAAACAAGATTCCCAATTGGTATGTGCAGAAGAATCATCCGGAAGAGCAGATCATAGAAGATAGGAATGAAGGTGTGCAAACTAGAAGGAGATTAGCCCAGGAAGGTGAGAAGGTAAATTTTTGTCTCATGATTGAAGTAGAACCCAAAACTTTTGATGATGCTAGCAAAAGTGAGAAGTGGGTAGATTCCATGGATAAAGAATTGAGACAAATTGAGAAAAATCAAACTTGGGAACTTGTTCCTAGACCAACAGACAAGAATGTCAAGTATAAACTGACTGTTTATCAGTGAGCTAACTGTATGACCATTGTGATGCCATGTGGAGCTGAGGTGGCTAACATGCAAAGGTCGGTGAAGCCTCTACCAACATGATTGTTGAAACAACTAGTCAACATTAATGAAATAACCAAAAATCATGAGATTGTAACTGACTGATACGGCTCGAGGAAGAAAGAATGACAGAGGAACATCAGGAAGTAGTTGGTGCCTGAATCAAAGCAAAGAAATTAGATTGCAAGAAGATCATGAGAAGGAAACAACTGAGCTTTTTATGAGTCAACAAATTTCAAGGTAGAAAATCATGTACAAGATTGCTATCTTTAGCAAGTATGCATTAGATAATGGAAAATTTGTAAATATGCATTCCTCGAGTATAGGTGATCAATCCAAGATAGACTGGATTAGATCTCATGCAGATTTTGGTGAGTGAAGGAAACCCTAACAGCCCCAAGTTAGAATTGACCATCCATATCTCTTTTGATAAAACATTTACTTTCGAATACTTTGAAGTATTTGACTGATGGCTTCCGGTCATACCATAACTCATAAGGTGTCATTCTGTTGTTAATTCTTAGTTGAGCCTAGTTCAAAGTATATATAGTAGTATGAGCAACTTCCTTCCAATATGTGTTTGGCAGACCGACCTCATTTAATATGGTTCTGGCCATCACCTTAACTATCATTTTCTTTCTTTCTACCACACCATTTTATTGTGGTGTCCTAAGGGTTGAGTATTGCCTTCTAATTCCATGTTTTTCACAATAATTTTCAAACTCATTTGATGTAAATTCTCCACCTTGGTTTGATCTTAGACATTTTATCTTTTACCCACTTTCCTTCTCCACCATCTTCCTAAATATCTTGAAACTATCAAATACTTCTGACTTATCTTGCAGGAAAGTGACCCATGTCATTCTTGAATAATCATCAATAAAGTGCATAAAATATCTTTCATCGATAAGAGCTCTTGTCCTAGTTGGACTACACAGATCTATATGCACAATCTCAAGTCGTCTGGAGGTGTTGTGATCTTTTGTCCTTAAACTCACTTTAGTTTGCTTTCCTTTCACACAATCATCACAAAATGTGCTTACCAGTTTGATGATGGGTTGAATATTCCTAAGACACCCCTTTTTGCTAACTGCAACTAAGTTATCAAAGTTTATGCGGCCTAATATTTGGTGTCACAACCAGCTTTCATCAACCTGTCCTATCATGCATTGGGACTCATAGCATTCCTTCTGATTGTAAACATTTCCATGGGTTCTCTTTCCTTCTGTCACAACTTGATCGGTACTGTCTTTCTTTATCTAGCAACTAGTTGAGTCAAAGGTGAATTTATAACCTTTGTCACATATCTAACTCACACTCAGCAGATTGTGCTTTAGGCCTTCCACATAATATATATCATGTGCCTTTAATTTTCCATCGATACTTAGAGTACCTTTTCCCTTTATTTTGATGGGTGAGTTGTCTCCAAATCTTACTGAACCACCATTCCAATCTTCAAGTTTGATTAATTTATTTTTATCTCTGATCATGTGATTGGAACAACCACTATCTACAACCCATAGATTTTTCCTTTCAGCATGTAAGGCACTCTATACTTTTAGACTTGATTATGCCTCGTCCTTTTCTTTCTCAACCCATACGGGTTTGGTTTCCTTCTTATTGTCAGCTGTTATTTTGAGCTCCGGTTCAACTGTCAGTTCTGGATCAGGATTTGTCTTCTTCTACTTGATCTTCCTATTTTTAAAAAATTTTGCTATATGTCCATACTCTTGACAGTTATAGCATTTCACATTTTCATCTAAAGATAAATCTTTAAAATTATTGTAGGGCACCGGTTTATTCTTCCTACATTCAAATCTCCTATGACCATATCCATTGCACTGATAACATATAATATTCATATCCCAGAGTGCATTAAATGGATTTCTACTTTCATAACTCATAGAGGGATTATTTGTTAATCTACAGTCATCTATTCTATGCCCAAATTTGTTACTCTAGCAACAATGAGCATGAAAGTTTGAAACATATCAGTTAGGTTGCCTTGGTCCTACAAAGGAGTGCCTCATTGTGGGTCTTCTATTCATGTTGTTGACTCTGGTGAATCCTTCATGATCAACTCTTTCTTTTATTCTTGGATATGCATGTGGGTAAAATGAGTGTGGCCTCTGGTTCATTGCTTGTGTATACCAGTTTGAGTGGCGATTTCCAACATCATCTGCACATGTCTTTTTATTGGTATCCTTTCTTACAGTGAATGCCTTCTTTTCTTCATCTTCATTTGAAGAGGTGAACTTTATTTCTTTACCAGATGTGTCTTTTCTATTTGAGCTTTGACTTTCTTCAAATCCTAGTCCATGGGTATCTTTGGATTTCTTTTGTTTGCTCAACATCTTTTCTAAGGCTTCAGTGTTGCCTTCATATTTGCTTCTTACTTTTATTTCTTCCTTACTCTCTTCAAGTTCCACTTTCAGCTTCACTATTTCTACTTCCAGATCTTGATGCTCCTTTTCCTTCTTCATTAGATCAGAGGATGTAACTTCACATATCCTCTTAGCTTCTTCTAACCGCAGTTTCAAGTTAGATACAACATGATTGGACTCATCTAGGGATTTCTTCAAGAGACCTTGTTCATTAACTGTAGCAAGATTGACCTTCTTGAGTTCTCTTCTTGTTTTACTTAGTTCCTGAAGAGCTCTTATAAGCTCTCCTTCTAAATCCACTTCTACCTCAATATCCTCTTCTTCCTCATCTTCACCAATCAGTTCATCAAGTGTCATAAAGAGATTAACTTTTCTGTCATTCTCATGGTAGTCATATTTTGACGCACTTTCATCATCTGTGGTATCATCCTCATTAGTATATAGGCTTTTCTGCTTCTGGTAGCCTCTCCTTCCTTTCCAGTAGACATCTCTTTCTTTATCTTTGCCAACAGATCTACTAAACTCTCTTGACTCATCTCCACTGATTTCATTATAGGGACATTTAGCTACAAAATGTTCAATTTTACCACAGTTGAAATATTTGAGTGGCATATTTCCTTTATGTTGGCATTGAGTTGTCATTCATGTCAATTGGCATTATAGGTAGGCTACTGGTAGAGGTATGTCATCCGATATGAAGATGAGTGTACCGGTATGATGAAAGACAAATAAGGTTTTGAGAATATTAACATGAAGGCTTGTTAGTCGGTATGGTGGAAGACAAATAGTTATTAAGACTATCAGTGACTTCAATGGTATGAGGTGAGAAGCATGTATGTGTGAGCATGTTGAGTGATAACTAGTAGGGCTTGAACCGGTCTAGAGTTTAACTTCATGTTTATGATGAAGAGGTAGAATGTTAAAGTAATCACAAACCATCGGAGGTGGAGATGTGCTACCGATTATCAGGAGAAGAAGGTCTCACTGGTAAAGGCCTATACCGATATGAGTTTCTTGAATGTTCAAGTATAAACCGACTGTGTATCAGTGAGCTAAGTGTATAACCATTGTGATGCCATGTGGATCTAAGGTGGCAAACATGCAAAGGTTGTTGAAGCCTCTACCGACATGATTGTTGAAACAACTAGTCGACATTAATGAAACAACCAAAAATCACAAGATTGTAACTGATTGATGTGGCTCAAGGAAGAAGGAATGATAGAGGAAGATTAGGAAGTAGTCGGTGCCTAAATCAAAGCAAAGAAACTAGATTTCAAGAAGATCTCAAGAAGGAAACAACTGAGCTTTTTATGAGTTGACATATTTCAAGGTAGAAAATCATGTACAAGATTACTATCTTTAGCAAGTATGCATTGGATAATTGAAAATATGTAAAGATGCATTCCTTGAGTACAAGTGATCAATCCAAGATAGACTAGATCAAATCTCATGCAAATTTTGTTGAGTGAAGGAAACCCTAACCACCCCAGAGAAATTGTTGAGAGCCGAAGAGAAAAACACTTGAAGTGTTTATCAGTGAAGCATTAACCTACAAGAAGTAGCAGAGAAAATCGGTATAAGGAACAACCGGTGGAGAGTGCATTGAGAAAAGAGGTGACAAACCAGCAGAAGCTATGTCTAATTAAGAGTGAGTGAGTGTGATTTGAGAGTAGGAAGACATTGTAAGAAAGGATTGAGAAAGGTGATCGAAAAAGTCAAGTTGCTGAGTGGGTGGAAAGAATACTGACTTGTAAGGGTGAAACTGGCAGAGGAGAATACTATAAGGTTGCAAAACTTCATTTGCAATAGTGATTTCATTTGTATACCTAAGTTTTATTCTATTTTCACTAAGTTTTAGCTTAGTGCAGGGGTTGTAGCTACTTTAGGTTGTATCCTATAAATTATACAGGGGTTGGTGCTCCTTGGGTTGGTGCCCTAAATATTGTAATTAGATATTCATTGTGAGGTTGGATTCGAGAAGAAGATCTCCAATAACTATTCTCACTGAGGTTTATCCCACATTGGGTTTTCCTCATATATATCTAGTGTTGTGTGATGTATTCTTGTGCATGTGTTATGTTAATGATTTAGCGAGTCCTTTCACACACTCTACCTGCATTGTTTAAGTTATCGGTTAGCACTCAGTTTGTTCTATACTTTACCGGTATCTTCTTTTTGAGAAAAAAAGAGTTTAAATCACTAATTCACCCCTCTCTCAGTGATCCATTGTGTCCAAAACTTTATACTTTCCAGATCCTCTTTTAAGCTTTCTCACAAAGTTTTATACCTCTGCATTAGAGTCTTCACTGGATCCTTTATGAGAAACTACTTATTTGCCCTTTTGGGTGGTGTTAAATGATGTCTCTTTTCTTAAGGAAGCATCAATGGTTGTTCTCATCTCATAGGCAGTTAGTGAGCCAAATAGCTCATCCATTGTGAAGATCTTCAGATCCTTGGCTTCATCTATGGCAGATACCTTTGTATCATACTTAGGTGTAAGGGACCTAAGTACCTTCTTGACAATGATCTCATCTACAATTTCTTCCCCCTGTCCTTTGATGGTATTCACAGTTTCATCAAATTTGTGAAGGTATTCTGTAATATTTTCATCATCCTTCAACTTGATGCCTTCAAGTTGGCCTCTTTGAATTTTGCATCTCCTTTAAATAGTCTCTGCAATTTATCCCAAGTCTCCTTGGCTAATGCACAATGCATGACTTTGGAAAACTCATTATCAGACAACCCGCTCAAGATAGCATGTTTGGCCTTTGCATTGTTCTCACACTCCTTCTTGGAATCCAGATCAGTGGGAGGAACACTAGGGACAACATACCCACTCTTGACAAACATCCACACATCAAAACCAAGGGAGGAAATATAGGTCTCCATTCTTCTGCTCCAAAAGGCATAGTTGAATCCATCAAACATGGGGGCTTTTGAGGAAGCAGACTTATTTCTTGCCATTGTGTTCTAAGTCTAGAATCTACCCAAGGTTTTTACACAACCAGGTACCTGTGCTCTGATACCAATTGTTGAACACAAAGTATCACTGAGAGGGGGGTTAATCAGTGGTTCCTAAACTCTTTTCTACTTCTTAAAGCAATTTCATAATACCGGTTTTTATCTTCAGCACTAAACAATCAAACCAGTAAAGAAAATGAGGAAACCAAAGAAGACAATCACACAAATGCAATCCACAACACAATATGTATGAGGAAAACCCAATATGGGAAAACCTCGGTGAGAAATGTTGTTGGAGACTACTGCTCCAATCTAGCCTCACAAGTGAAACACTGAATTACAAAGATTTAGGGTACCAATCCAAGGAGCACCAACCCCTTTCCGATTTAGGGCATCAACCCAAGGATCACCGACCCCTACGCCAAGCTCCAACTTGGTGATGTATATTGAAATACAATTATAGATTCTTTTTGTAAATGAATTCTTTAACTCATGATCAAATAGGTCTCTGTCGGTTAACAATCTTCTCTTCTTTACTGGATCTCACACTACCAGTTAAAAGATAGCACTCTCTGATTCTTGGCATCTCTTCTCTCTCTCTCTCTCTCTCTCTCTCTCTCTCTCTCTCTCTCTCTCTCTCTCTCTCACTCTCTCACACACACACACCCTTACAACACACTGTGTCACATTTGGATGCCTTCTTGATCAATCACACATCACCAGTTAGTTCAACTGTTAGACTTGGTATAGTTATACTGGTACTCTATCACTATTGGTTAAACCCTCTTACCGGTTTGCTTGTTAACTCACTCTGCAACTTTCTTTGAATAAATTCTAAGGGAGATGATCCTTCTCTTTGCTCAAACTCCCTTCACTCTTCTTATTTTCTCGAGCATCATACTTTTCTATTTCAATCTCATGTATTTATAATCATTGTTTCCCACCAAGAATGCATTCAAACACTGTTGTGTTAGGTTTTCCTTCTCTAACTCGATCCCAATTTGATTTTTCTTTTTCTTTTCTAGGGATAAGATCTTCATGACATCAATCAATCACCAGCAAAGCTTTGCATTCCAATGTGTGTTTTCTAAATTTGGAGGTCTACACCATGCTTTTCTTCTTTTCTCTGTCATTCATCATTAATGGCTTTGTTGTTTCCTTCACCTAACAGGTACGACGATCAAATATTCTTGCAGGATCAGTTCAATTGCTTTGTCAGTTTGCCTTCTTTGAGCCGCAATCTTCTGGCATCCTTCGTAACTTGTGGGATCCTCATTAAAGCTTACCTGCTTGCAGATTTGTTACATCAATGCACACTCCACTAACCTATGAAATACCTCCACCTAGCATCCAGTTGTCATGCTTGGCAAAATCCACATCTGCTTTTATTCCTATGTTAGTTTGCACTCTTTGTCTTCCAAGGTCAAGGTAGACAACTGGTTTAGTTCATCTTACCGGTATGACCTTCAAACATCCTTTGTATCGGTAGCACTTCCCGGGTTTGCGCCTTACCGGTAAGCCTATTAACTGGTGGATGACACACTTCATGTGTACCAATAGTCTTCCTTATGTTTGCTCACTCTCGTGTGTATTACCATCATATGTCATGCTCTTCTTATACTGGTCACCACTTCTTACTTACCGGTGACCTTGCTAAACCAGTTGACATCAATGACAACTTAATGCCAATAATGCCAACAACAATAGTAGTTGCTATAGATGCCTCCTTGGAAACAACTATGGATGGAAATGTGGATGGCACACTAGTGGAAATAATGGTACTCACACAGAGTAGAACTTTAGCTACAACTATTGTGGAAGATAAGGGCACCATCTGTTGTTCTGCAAATGCTTTCTCCATAGATTCGGTAAAATCTAAAATTGAAGATTCAATAGTGGATGAGGGAATATCATCAAAACTGGAGAGATTAGATAATGTAAAATACTATTGATCACCCTCCCGTTGTGGTATTTCAATGTTCAACCCTTCATTATTATATTCCTCTTCTTCTTGATCTTAATTATATTTAATAGAATGAATAATAACTTGTGTATGAGTTGATACTTGTTAAGTGGTGGGAGTATAACTCTCACCTTGATGAGCTGGTTTTTCAAACTGTATTTCCTCTTCACGAGGAATTTCTCCTTCTTCTGGTTCTTTTTCTTTCAATCTCTTCAACAACTTGTTGCTCTAGCTCCTTTATTTGTGTCTCTTGTATTGCTGAAGAAGATTCACCTTTCTTCAACCCTTTGATAGTGAATTTAATTTTAGGTTATTTTCCCTTAGATTGTGTCGAAGGGATCAATGGTGGTTCTTGCACATGTACTATTCTTTTGGTCCTCATTTCAGTTGTAGCTATTTTACCAACTGGACCATCACTATTATCATCATCACCAGAACTGGCAGGAAGCTGTTTCATTCTGATCTTTTTCTTCAATAACCATGCATTAGTATTGGCCAAAATAGGAGAAACTCTTTGAGTAATGGACTTACTTTCCTTTTTCGACCATTGAATAGGTGGCAATGGGGAATCAACAATCTTTCGTTCAAAATAGACTAGGTCCACTATGTCATCAGTATCCTCCATGGTCATCGAGATTTTAGCCAAATCCAGATTTTCAATCTGCTCCAATGTAAGGCGACTAAAATCCATCTTCCTCGTATCCTCTTCATCCTAACAATCAACCCATACATCTCAAATCTATATACATGAGTGTAACTGCTTTTGAGTTTGTTCTTCATTATACGAAATTCAAAATTATTTCAGGCTTTGAATCTCCTCATGGTGTTCCATTGCATCTCTTCTTCCATATTCTTTGCCTTTGGGTTGGTCATAATTGAATATTGACCAATAGCTTCTTGAAACTTCAAGCTAGTCTTATGAGTTTGTGACTGATTTTCATGTACATAGATCAATTGTTGACATAACTCCATGAGTATAACCTTATCAGATGGATATCTTGGAAAAATGAAAGGTTCGCCTATGAAACATCCTATGTGGATGTAAGTGAATGTGGGAAATTGGAGAAAGACACAACCAAAATGAGAAACCTTACTATATGCTACTTCTGAAAGTCTCTTCTTTTGTAGGTCCTTATTGAACATACATTTCCATATAGTAAAGAAGGAATCATTGACTCTTCTGAAATGACTTCCTTGATTATTGATTGTGAGTTGATCATAATAGTTCCAAATAGGCACTAACCTCCTGTCGCCCTTTGTAGACAAACCTAGATATTGCCTCATAGAGGCGGCTGCAAACACAAGGTATGAGGTCATGTATAACTTCAGTGTTATTTTGACCTCTTTCAATTGTGCACAAAGTGAAACACTAATATGCTCACCCCAATCTATCTTGGTAGCTTCCTTTCTGATTATGTTCATATAATAACACATCCAGTTTTGAAAATAATGAGAATCTTTTAAACCCTTTACTTGTGCCAGCATGGTAACCATATCATTATATTCCTCATTGAAATAACTCGTGAAAATATTTTGGTCATCTTGAAGTGGTGGAATTCCTGGCAGAACAGATGAAAAATTTATTAATCACTTTCTTACACTTTGCTTCATTTTTCTCAAAATATTCTTGACCACTTTCCTGAGTAATGTCAGCTACTTCCTCAACTAGGGAGCCCTTGAATACACTATGAAAGAAAACACTATGTAATGTCATAACAACATTCTGATTGGCATCCTTTACTTGTCTTGTATTTGGATCAAAATGATCTGCCACTGCAAGCACAAAGTTTGGATCATGAGTTGCGACTAGGAATGAAACATATTTGTGCAGCTCTGATTTGATCAAACTTGACATGTGTGAAGGAGATTTATCAACTCCATTAATGAATTCCTACATATTCACATGACCAATTTATGTATCCCTTATCTCCTTGACATTGGAGTCAACTAAGCTTTTTGGATACATGTTTAAGTATTTATCATACTCGTACTTCATCTTTTTTACCGATGGCTTGTTTGGTGAGGATTCTAACTGACTTGAGGAAGGCTCTGATTTTCCTTGAGCATTCTTTGACATTTACAAAGTACTGCATCCAACACTGAGGACTAGTGTTTTGAAAATCATCACCATCAGAAAAGCAAATTTTATCAACTAGAACAAGAATCTGGAGCTAAATTGGACTTGGGAAAAATATTGTTGAAAACTGGCAGGTTGGAAAAAAAAGTCGAGTTTTAAAACCCAACCTTTCGGTTGGATAAAACACACAGGTTGACAAGTCGGGTTTTAAAACCCAACATGGCATCTAGATAAAACATGAAGTGTTATCATATTGGACTTTAAATTCTGATATGTAAACAAATATGTGCAATCTGCTAACATGTCAGGTTTTAAAACCCGACTTGTTAGTAAAGAAAATAACATCTCCTACATGTTGGATTTTAAAATCCGACATGCAGAAAGGGGAAGAATAACAACAACTCGCATGTCAGGGTTTGAAACCTGACATGCGAGGGTAGAAAAGGAGAGGAAGGAAGAAGAGATTAGGGCATCGGATTTTAAAATCTGGCATGCCCTAATCTCTGCAAAAACACAAAAAAAATGGCGATGTAAAACTAAAACCCTATCTAATGCAAAAAACATGCATAAAAACAAGAAAATCCCGAATAGAAAATGAAACCCTACCTCGAAAATGCTGAATAGCAAGAAGGAATTCACCGACACGATAAGGAGAAAATCACAGAAGGAGAACCAAAGAGCACGCAAAAGGCAAAGACCAAACTAGAAATGAAAATAAAAATGAAAAAAACTAAATAAATAACCCTTTAAAAATGCATTAATGATGACATTAATTATAATGCGCGCCATGTATGTCGGACTTTAATGTCTGACGTGCATGAATAACTCCTTGCAGGTCAGACTTTAAAGTCTGACATCCATATTTAACCTGATGAGACTACACATCGGACTTTTAAATCCAATGTGCAGTTAGACTCACCTGCAGGTTGGACTTTAAAGTCCGATCTGCAAGTAAAAATGCAAATCAGTACACATCGGACTTTAAAGTCCAATGTGCAGTTTTTAACAAAAATGCATCCTGCGGGTCAGAATTTAAGGTAAACTACAAAATCTAACAACTCAAAAATGATAAAAACAAACGACCAAAAGTGAAAGGCGACTAACCGACGACGTCAATCAACCTTTCACGGAGGACGTGATGTACGAAACATACCAGTTTCGTAGGGTTGCCTCATGATTTTAGCCGCATTGAAATCAAGGAGGACAATTGGCTCTCACTGGGGAACAAACTACACCACTTGAAGCTTGTAGAATCCAGAACACTAAGTGCCTATATCCATTGGGCTATAGAGTCAGGCGACAAAATGACTAAAAAAATAAAATACTATACAAATATTTACAAAATGTAAAACTTCCCTTTTGCACTGCTCCTTATTGAGTAAAGAGCTTCAAATGTTGAACACTATGCGGTAATGAGAATGGGGTACCATCAGCATATGCAAGAAAGTAACTATGCTCACCACATACTTCATGAATAGTGAAAGGGCCTCTCCATAAGGAATCAAATTTCCCGTGCAAACCCTTCAGTTCCCTCCTCTTGTCTGATAACAAGACTTGATCATCAACTGTGAACTCACAAGAATTCCTCTTCTTGTCAAATAACACCTTCAATTGGCTTTAGTGTGCAACAATTCTATCCACCACCTCTGCTCTTATTTCCTTCAACTGAGAAAGAAAGATAATTCGCTTACCAAGCGAACCTTGATAAGTTTCATCTTCAACGGCCTTGGCAAGCTTTAATGTTGGAAATTCCAAAGTGATAGGAATCTCAACATTCAATCCATACAAAAGCTGGAAAGGTGACATGTCGATTGCTCTTTTAGGAGTTATACGATCTACCCATAGCGCATCACAGAGAGCCTTGTGCCAAGTCTGTTGTCTCTCATCAATAAGCTTTCTAATAATTGTAACCAGGTTCTTATTGTTTGATTCAACCTGACCATTTCCTTGTGGATAATAGTCAGATGAGTGTGAAAGGGTAATACCATAATAAAAAAAAAAGTCGATGATCTCATAAGATGAAAAACAAGGAGCATATCGATTACTATCTTATGAGGAACACCAAACCTTGAAATGATATTCTCTTTCAAGAATTGACAAACCACTATTGAAGTAGCTTGCCTTGCTGGAATTGACTCCACCCACTTGGTGAAGTAATCTGTCATAGTGAGAATATACATGTGACCTGCACTAGATGTTGGATTGACAGGTCCAACAAAATCCAATCCCCACTACTGGAAAGGCTCTTCAATTACCACTAGCTTGAGAGGAAATGCAACTAGCTTAGGCTTACCAACAAATTGCTCACATTGCTCACATTTACGAACCCAACTGTATGCATCCTTAAACAATGTTGGCCAATAATATCTTGCACACAAAATTTTATGTGCAGTGACAAGGGCAGAAAAATTCCCACCACAAGCAAGATCATGAAAAGCTTGAAGTAACCTTACTTGTCATTGCTTGTCAATGCAACACAAGAAATTTCCATCCAGACCCTTCTTATACAAACCATTGTCCCATAAGACAAAATTTACTTCTTTAAGCTTCAAGGTCCATTTTTTTTATGTGACAAATGAGAAGGACATTCGCCACATGTTAAAAGATACGCCAAGTCTGAGTACCACTCATCAGTGATGCTGAAAAACCTAACCTTGGGAAGATCTTGATTCATGCCTTCATTTTCAAGCACTACTTCATCACTTGATTTTCTATCAACAATAAATTGACACAAACCTTTTCCATGAACCAACTTAGTAGGCTTAATTTCCATGTCATATTCTTGAATCTTGGCAAACCAGTTGCCCCCTTTTAGTTCCAAATTCTTGTTGTGTGAGAGTTGAATTGACAATAGCATCAGAAACAAGTGCAATGACATGTGAATTTAGAATATAAAATCTAAAATGTTTTACCGCTTTAACCATGACAAAGGCATGCTTCTCCATTTCTGAGTATTTCAATTCATGAGCCTTTAATGGGTGATTCAGCACCCTCATTATTCTTCTGCATCCATATAGTTGAACAAGTATGATCAGATGCATAGTTATACATGATAAACTCTCTGGTGTAATAAGGACACACCAAAACTAGGGCATTTGCAATGGCTTCCTTAATCTCATTGAAAGCTTTCTTTCCTTCAGGGGTCCATTTGAAAAGAGATTTTCCTTTTATCATATCAACTATATGATGAGTCCGTTCAACAAAGTTTGGAATGAACCTTCGCAAGAAGTTTAGTTTACCAAAGAAAGAATGCACAATAGTCTTACTTGTTGGCAAGGAAAGATCACGTATGGCTTTAAATCTTTCAACATCAATCTCGATACCTTCTTTTGAGACAATATGCCCAAGCAACTTACCTTCAGTAACCCCAAAAACAAATTTCTTGGGATTAAGAGAAATCTTATGTTGATGACATTTTTGCAACACTTGCTACAAATAATAGAAATGATCTGAATGCTTCTTAGAATAAACAGTCAGATCATCCAGATAGACTACAATGAACTTACCAAGAAAACTTTGAAAAGCCAATTCCATTGCACGTTGGAAAGTCACTCCTACATTTATCAACCCAAAAGGCATCCTGCGATATGCAAAAGTACCCTAAGGCGTGGTAAACATAGTCTTGTGTTGATCTTGCTCAAGAACCTCCACTTGATTTTAACCCAAAAATCCATCCAACATAGACATTATTTCAAATCCAGTAACAACTTGTAGGACATGATCCACGACTGGCAATGGGTAAATATCCTTCAAGGATGCTTAATTCAAATTTCGGAAATCAACACATATCCGGATATCACCTTTCTTCTTGGGCACAGGCACAATATTAGCTACCCAAGTGGAGTGATGAATAGGGAAGATTATTCTTGCCTTTAATATTTTTTGGATTTCATCAAAGATAGTTTCAAAAATATTTGGATTGTACTGCCTTTGCTTTTGATGAAAAGGAGCAACTCCTGGCTTCAATGGAATACCATGAAGAAGTTCTTTAGGATGAAAAGACTTCAAGTCATCATAAGAGTAGGCCAAGACATCAATATATTTATGCAAAAATGCAACAAATTTCCGCCTTTCATCATGTGAACAACATTTTCCAATGTTGATCATCTTGGGATTCTCATCTGTCCCAATATTCACTTGCTCATACTCCATTGTGCTAGCAGCTGATTTATGTTGCTTTTTGACATAGCAATCATGCTTGTCAAACAACTTTTCAAGAGAAACAAGACCCTTAGGAATGTTATTACCTTTCAATTGTAGAAATTTTTCATTAGTTTTTGCATCAACACTTTCAATGACATCTTTTGAGGGATACTGACTACCATCAAAATACAAGTCATCAAAATTATCAATAGTCTTCAAGAAATTGATTATATGCTGATCATCATTGAACACTTGCCAATTATCAGAATTATCAGGAACACTTGGTCGAAAAATCATTTCAATAGTATACATTGATGTTGAAAAATCCTTGTGTGAAACCAACAAGGTTGCAGATACTGCTAAGGAATCCGTCTTGTCATTGAACCCACAGGAAACAATGGATAAATCAAAGGCATCAAATGCCTCAATTGAATCCCACACAAGATTATGATAATGCCTTAGCTTATCGCTCCTTGTTTGATAGATATTTATGACTTGACAAATAATCAATTCAACATCTCCCTGAGCATGCAAATTCTTAATTCCTTTCTTTCGAGCAACATTCATCCCCAAAAGAAGAGATTCATACTCAACAATATTATTAGTGTTGTCAAACTGTAACTTGAAGGAAAATGGAAAAAATTTACCACCAAGAGACACCAATACAATACCAACCCCTGACCTAGTGGAAGAACAACTACCGTCAAACTCTAACATCCAAACATCATTTAGACCACTGACACTAACAGTATCAAAATTAAGAAGTTGCTCTTTTGGGGTTGAAGATCCCACAGATTCACCAACAATACTTTCACAATCACTTGAACTTTCATCAAGTGAAATGGCATCCTCAATTTCAGGAACAACTTCAAACTCATCATCAACATATAAGAAATAGTTACCCATACCCGATGACTCAAAAAGAATCTGAGCCCGCTGATCATCAGATTTCACAATGGTGTATTGTGATTCCTTTTCTAGATACAACTTTTTGATCTCCCCCTTGACAGGAATGTATGCTTCAGTCATATCCATGTTTAACTCTCCTCCAACATCTCTACAAAAATTCCTTCCCAAAATCATGCCATAGGAAGCTAGCACTTCGGCTACCAATACCGTCATTTTGATCTTTTTGTCTGAGAATGCAGAAAAAGAAAATTGTGCATCCTTAATATGACCTATTAGGGGGGATTTCTTATTATCCATGGAAAAGCATCTACCAAATGTCTTAGTCAAGTTAAACTAAGAGCGTTGGCAACTTCTGTTGGCATAACATTGTCAGATGCTCCAAAATCACACAATTACTTAGCTTATGACCATTTATCAACAAAGAGATATAAAATGGTTCTATCTTTTCTAGAGGAGAAGGAGAACTCACTAAGTTATTTTGAGATGTGTTAGACTTGGGAGGATTACTTGGGGAAGTATCTTTTTCTTTTACAAATTTGGGAAATTTTCTGATGTTAAGTGATTACTAGTAGGCTTTGTATTGCTTCTATTACTTGTAGTTTAAGGAATTGGGAATTTATACTTGAAAAATTTGAGTTGCAAGTTAAATTTCTTATCATTTGTAATCTTTAGTTTAGTTAGACTTACATTCAAGAAATTCTTTGTGCTTCTCGACTGTAAGATTTTGGTGTAATTTGTTGGAGTAGTTTGTTCATTTCTTTAAGTATCATACATGATAGGGAATTGTAACAAGTGGAGGGAAAATACATAAACTCTGAAAAAAGAGAGTTATATGCCTGAAACTTACCCACAAATTTTAGTTTCTTGTTAATTAGAGAAGAAATTTCAAAGGGAACCTCCCCTTGCTGAGAGGAGAGATTAATTTATCAACATAGCTGTGTGTGAATTATATATTTTGTCATCGATACGCTAGTGATAAAATATTCACCTAATAGGTTGAATTTTTCATGTTTTGATATCTTTTCTTGCATGAAATAGTTTGTCTTATGATAAATCTCTCCTTGGGGGTGTTTGTGATCTCTCTCTCTCTCTCTCTCTCTCTCTCTCTCTCTCTCTCTCTCTCTCTCTCTCTCTCTCTCTCTCTCTCTTGAAGATTACCACTTCTTTAGAGTTGCATTTTACATATATTGATATCTTCTCTTGCATGGAATATTCCTTCATGTAAGTATATTGTGCATTGGTTTATGTTTATTCTCTCCTTAGAGGTTTTTTAATTCTTCTCATTGTCCTTCGACTTGGGGGGCAATGATTTCTTTCTATTTATCCTTTCTAAAGATCCATTTTTCTTTGTTGAGTGGTGTTTACTTATTATTTGATCTCATTCCTTGTGTGAAGTTGTTGTTTACTCAAGGATTCTCTCTTATACAAGAGGTGTATGTCCTTGGCTAAAACCTCTTTTACACTTGGAAATGTACATCTATTATAAACTTATGCCTCACATTGGATCAAAAGTGTGTCATCCTTCATCAAGAATCTCTTTCACGAGAAAATATCTCTTCTCCTCCAAGGATCCTCTTTACACTTGTTACAAGACATCTCTTTTTCAACTATCTTATCCTTGTTTGTAAGAGTATTTCCTCTTTAGCTTGGATTTATTCCATTGTTACCTAAATTATATCTCCTCGGTGTTGAATGTGGGTATCCTTGTTTCTAGATTCCTTAAGAAACCAACATGGGGCTATGTTGACATCTTAAGTGGGGGCATACATATTGCCTCTTTTTACCATATTGTACCATATCTTTGCATGTCTTGAATGGGGTGTTCATACTCATAAACAATGAAAACAAAATCTTATACGAGATGTTTCATGCCCGAAATTAGACGCAAAATTTGATATGTCTTAGAAGGGGGTACACATCACTGAAACCATAGAAAAAAACTCTTACACAAGATGTCCTTGAAACCAATCATGTATCTGTCTTTAATGGGGTTACACATTCTCAAAACAAGAGAAAACAAATTATTAAACGAGATGTTCCCAAAACTAGACATTTGCCCCATGGCATTTTCATTTGCATTTGCATTATATGTCTTAAACATGTTGATGCATGCTCGAAACTAGAGAAAAAAAAATCTTATGGGGTGCTATATACTTGGAACCAGCCATCACTTGCACACATGCACAAGGATGGGTGGAACTAGCACAACACAACTAGACTATTCCTACTCTCCTCCCCAACATGGATCACCTAGAAAAATGCATATAGGGTACGTATATATGTACTTTCTCATCATTATTCTCATGGATCATGTTGGTTCCCAAATAAATAGATCCCCAAACCCTAAAGGCTAGTCACTTCTTATTCTCAAGTTCAAGGTTGGATTTGGCCAACAAACAAAATTCAGTCACAAAACTGAAATCTCCTACACTTTTGGCTCTACAAGACCAAGGTGGGTGTACCTTAACAATGCCCAAATGACCTAAAATCTTTAATACTCTGATATTGCAAACTACAACAAATTTCCCAATAAAAATATACCAAGGAAAGCTTATGAACTTTATACTTGGTTGCAATACTATTTTCTCAACTTTCACTCAGCTATTGGGAATGGTTTTTACAATAACACTACTCCTACACCTACTCTACAAACATAAAAGAAATGGTATTTGAGAATATTTGTGATTCCAAAAACTGGATGCAAACTCCATAACTAGTGCCTTCCTTAGGGCAGTAGAGTCAACCTACAACATGCTGATATTATACCCAAATAGATTAAAACTTAACCAATGAGTTCACAATTTTAATGCATTACATTAATGTCCTCTATTCTGGTTTTGTTGCAGCCATTCTTTGTAATCCTATATGCACACAACACCATCTTTTTGACTAGTTACAAGCATTTTAATCTCTTCCTTGAAGAGAAGCAAAAAAACAAGACAAACACTAAAACTTGCAGGGACAAAATAAAAGATCTTTCATTATTCATTTCATAAAATAGTGCTTATACATGCTGGAGACAACTACAAGAAAATACTAATAGTGCGTATACATGCTGGAGACAACTACAAGAAAATACTTATAAATTGCTTGCATTCCCGTTGAAAAAGCTATTTAAAGAAGTACAACAACTACATGCTGAAAATATATCTCTACATGCTCTAATTATTGGACTGTACATGCAAGCCTTGCTTCCAAAAAAATTACATCAGAATTTTTATTTTTACATTAGAATCCCCAAAATGAGGAGAATAGAAGAATAAAAGATAGACAAGAAACCCTAGAGAAACCTTAAAAGAAACTTGAGAATGACACTTGGATTTTTCTTCGCAGTTGATCTTTAATTAAAAAAAAATTCTTTGTAGAGGTGGCTTCCTTGTCATTTTATGTATTTTGTCTTTCCTCTGAATAATTCACTTTATGGAAAAAACTTCACTTCATTTCTTTGTCAACAAGACACTTCTCATTCTAAATTTAAACCTTTTCTGGGTAGAATGCCTTTACACCTACACTTTATTTTTACTAGATAAAATATATATCTCTCACACTTAGTAGATAATATCATTCCTTTATTGGTAAATAATTTATCATTCGGATTTTAGCAACTTGTGAGAAAATTTTACTCTTGGTGAGAATATCTTGACAACAATATTGCATCCTGGCAAAGTAAAGTGAAAGGTGAAACTATTATCCATTTACTTATCCCCATAAAAATATCTTTCACTTTACGAGAATAAATTGATGCAATAATTCACTTCCATAAAATAAAATAATTCCCCTCTCTATGGAAGCATTTCATTCAGCAAACACAATTAATTTGGGGCACCCTTCATTATAAATTTGTCATTACCACAAAGTGATGCTTTGCAAATGCCCTCCATACACAAAGTAACTAATGATTATCAACCTTTAGATTCAACAAATCTACATTCTTTCTTCTATGCAAGCCTAAATTGGTTATAACCTCAGCCAAATAGTAGAAACAAATGCAATAGGAGTCACCACATCTTTGAATTATACATTGTTTGTAGGAGGTGGATTGTCTCTTGTGCGCCAACATGATCATTTTTAGAGAGGCCCATGCTCCCTGAGTGATATGCAAGCTTTCAAAGTCATCTTCATGGTGATTGGGAGAAGGCTTAGGCATGTTCAAACTAGACAATGAAATCACCAGCTAACAGAACAAGTTGGCTCTCAAGAATGCAAAGGTTTAAATATCCCTTTTCAACCACATGAGGTTTCCATAAGGAACTGGCGTAGATGGTGGTCAGTGGTGATCAATGCATATTGGTAATAATTCCTATCAATCCTACATCGTGTTGCCCTAAAATCTTCACATCTCTCCTTTCATGTATTGCATGGTAGTGAAGGCCAAGTGTATCATCCAGCACATAGGTAGAGATGTAGATCAAATTGCACACTTATGGAGACTTTGTTCATTCCATCAAACTCAATTTGATCCACAAATCTAAGCTATAGGTCTTTGCGATAATGCATTTTAGCATTTTCTTTCTCCTGTTCATCTTTCCATAGTGGCAACCAACATCACAACAAGAGTGAATTAATTCTGCCCTGTGCAATCTTCATTCTAAAACAACTTGTAGCTTGGGCTAGGATAAGAAAAAATTATGGAGCTTTACTTTACATTGATGCAAAATTTGGCACATTGAGTCCCTTCTACTCGTAGGGATGTGCAAACCCTAACCACTTGTCATTCTCGCATTATTCTTTTGCCTACCCTAATCTATTTTTTTTTACTATGGAGAAGGGGGCCTCCGACATCCCCGCACATATTTTATTGATGCCTATAAAACTATGCAAGGTGGAGGGGAACAACTGCAACCTCATTTGCCTAGTTTTGTAAGTCTCATGGGTTGGACGGAAAAAATTCCCTTCCCCGCCAGCCCGTGTGATACCTTTGCCCTCCTTTGGTGCCAAGCGGGGTAGAGAAATCTTTTAAGAAAATTCCCTTCTATTGCTTCCCTATGAAGATCTCGTTCGTGGGTTGGATGGAAAAAATTCCCTTCACCGCCAGCCCGTGTGATACATTTGCCCTCCTTTGGTGCCATGCGAGGTAGAGAAATCTTTTAAGAAAATTCCCTTCTATTGCTTCCCTATGAAGATCTCATTCATGGGTTGGACGGAAAAAATTCCCTTCCCCGCCAGCCCGTGATGCTGGTAGAGAATTCTTTTAAGAAAATTCCCTTCTATTGCTTCCCTATGAAGATCTCATTCGTGAGTTGGACGGAAAAAGTTCCCTCCCCTGCCAGCCCGTGTGATACCTTTGCCCTCCTTTGGTGCCATGCGGGGTAGAGAAATCTTTTAAGAAAATTCCCTTCTATTGCTTCCCTATGCTCTTCATGGGCCCACCATAGGTTTAGGAATTAACTCATTTTTAAGATGATTTAAATATAGTTTACTTGACTCTCAACTAAATCATTATAAAATGATTCATTTTGTTTTCTCTTTCTCTATCACCTAGTATTTAAATCACTTGGATAATTCAAATAACTTCACTTGATTTTATTATCCAAATTGGTTTAGATATTATTATTTAAATGGAATTGATTTAAATAATATATATCTTTTAATAGGCTTCAATTGATCTTTCTAGGCTTCCTCATTATTATTTAAATCAATAATGATTTAAATAAATATTTCTTGAAATGAGCATTAATTTGTCTCACTCGGTCATAACTTTAGTTGGGTCCTTGGTGGGTCAGCTAAAAAAAAATTGTTTATGGACAACTGACCATGTGGAGATGATTCAAAACCTCAATTTGACAAATTTTGAATTTGAAAATTCGAGTGGATGATCATTGAATCTGACATTTGACGCTTTTGAGTTCTGATCAAAACAACTTGAGTAGCCTCTGAAACTAGCTTCAAAAACTAACCAAATCACCTCCCAAAGTCCTAGAAATTGACACACTTGTAAAATGTCATAGAAGGATTCTAGAATGCCAAGAAGTTGCTTGTGATGATACCTAAGGTGAGGGATTTTATCCTCAAATTCGCCTACTCAGGCATATTCTGAAACTGAACTTCCTAAAACCTCCTGAAGCCTGTTCAATCACTGCTTTGAAAAAATACCAAACCTTTGTTTCGGGGGCCGCCATTGGGGGAATAATTTCATCTAGATACCTTGAGAATGTGTGTAAAGGGGTTTGGTTTAATTCCATCTCATGTGCAAAATATTAAAATTCAAAGCGGCCTTCCCTGAAAATTCTACAAATGCAGATTTTCAACCTCTGTAAAGTCCATCTGGAACTGGCTTTGAAAAAATATCAAATGAAATGATGGGGGATACAAATTGGCAAAGTGGTAGATAAATATATAGATAATCATAGGTAACTCTCACTTTTTCATGTAGGTCAATAAGCCGCTGAATTAAATTTAATATGCAAGGCTACTTTAGTAGATTTTACATTGTCCAGTCTGCAAATCTGAACAAGTCGCAAATGGATTTGACCTGGAAAACTTATCAAATGGATTCATGGGGTTCTAAAAATTGACATGGCGCTTCATTAAGATTTAGACAATAACCAAAAATTATTACTTTGACATGAAACTCAACTGGAAACAAGATACAACTCTCCAAAGATGGCTACTCAGAAAAGTTTTAATAGTTGCAATCAACAAACCTACCTCTGGACCCTAAGACAACGACTTCAAAAACTTATCAGTTTTGATCCAAGGAGGCTGAAAATAGTCATATGCCATCTCTAATAAAAGGTCAACAAGTTCCTAAAGTGGTTTTTCTTGAAAATCACTGGGTGTGAAGATATTGACCCAAAAAGTGGGCTACTTGGGTTGGTTTTGTAGGGGTATTTTTTAGTGTCACAAGCAAATTTTCAACATGGGCCCTCAAAATTTTGCCAAATATTTGAGGTCCCAATAGATCAGATAGAAAAAAAATCTACCATGTATCCGTGCTCTCTCTTTCCTTCTTTTAATGAGCTCATAGCTTTGCTATTGGTGGTTCGTGGATGATGTGTGCTTTTCTCTTTTATGTGATCACTTGTGTTCTTGAGATGGCATCTTTCAAGAATGATATTAGTTGTTGAGGCATTTTGATGTCGAGGTCTTTTTGGCTAGTTGACTTGAGGTCTTTTCTTTTTGGTTTTTAGATTTTGTGTCTTGTGTCTTTTGCTTTTTGTCTTTGTTTTCCCTTTTTGTTTTTTGTTTTGTGTGCTCTTGCATGCATTTAAGTGAGTTAAGATCTCAAGATTGGAGGCTTAGTGTCTCGAAATTAGTGATATCTTATACTCCTTGTGATTGTGCTCCTTTCTTCCTCTTTTTCGTCTCCCTTTCGTCTACTTTATGATGAGTATTTGCATAGGCTCATACTCCCATTAAAGTGGGGGATAAATGTAGCATTGTAAATTGTCACTAGTCCAATGTACACCTCATGTTTGTGCCCCTACTTTAGCATGTCTTCCCTTCATCTCCTCTTTGGGTCCATTCAATGCCTTAACTCTAGTTTGTATGCCACATACATCTACCAAATGACTCTTTGGAGGCACTAATACATTTGGCCTAAAATTCCGACAGAGGTTTCTGATGCAGAAGGTATATTGTGACCAAATTTGATTTTTTTTTTAAAAAATGCCCGCATTCGTCATAATTCGGATGATAATTCAACATTTGGTTTTGATGGAGAAGGAATTGGAAATGAATTTTATTTTATTTTGAAAAAGTACCCGCGTTCGTCAAAATTCTGACGACCACGGACATTACTTTAAAAAAAAAAAAGACCAAGTCATTTGATAAACATTAATCCTGCCTCTTTGTCCCGTCGACCTCTGCCATATTCACAAAAAAATTGGGCAATACAAGGAGGGAAACAGTTCTGGATTGGGGTGCCACCAAGATCCGGTTGAAGAAAAAAGGTAGGGTAATCAACCAATTCATTCACAGGATGTTTTCTTGAAGAAAAAATCGTTATGTTTGTGACAATGTGTCGAATTTGCTTGATGTAGTGATGAAATTGTTTGAGTTTTACATAGGAGGTTGCATTTGTGTTGGTTGATGATCAAGTTGTATTCTTCTTATAATGAATTTTACTGCTCATAATTTTTTTTTCCCTAGCTCATATTCATTTTCTGGTAGAAAAAGAGATAAATAAGATTGAATTGGATGGTTGATCAAATGAAATGATCAATTATCCTCTTTATAGGCATAACCTCTTAGGACAAACTCTAATTAAGGAGCGGGATGACCTAAACCTGCATGATCAAATAGGGAAGAACCACACATTGTGTCACTCTTGTATCCAACATCCGCTGAAAGTGGCCTGAACGTACGTTCTAGCTGAGGAGCTTACCTTGGGTATGGATGCTGGTATATATGGTTGTGACAGAAACTCCCTGCTGCAGGACCGTGAGACCACTGTGTAGTGATCAAGTGCCATTTTTTGTCGGTGTTTTGGAAGGGAGGATAAGTGTACCATGATAGGAAGGTGGTATAAAATGGAAGCTGAGAGGTATAAGGTTATGAGGTGTGGGTTAGGATAAGATAGGGAGGTAAGTGATGAAGGATGTAATGGTGAAAGAGTAAGTTAGGATATGTTAGGGGTTTGGAAGGTAGGAAAGTGAATGGGGGGAGATAAAAGAATGTGAAGGATGGAATGGGGTTAGGTAGGTGAAGTAAAAGTAAATGTGTATGAGGTTAAGATTTAGGATATGATGTAGGAAAGTGAAGGAGGTTAAGAGAGGGGATATGAAAGGTAGATGGAAGGTAATAATGATAGGAAGTGAGGTAAAGGTTATGAGGTGTGGGTTAGAAAATAGGGTGTAGGAAATGGAAGGAAGGGTCATCCATGCCATAGTGCTTCAAGAGGAGAACATTCACATGAGGGACAAGAAGAGTCATATCACTTTGAGAGTTTTCACCAAGATGAGTAGCCCGAGCATGGACCTCAAATCTTACAAGCCTTATAAAATTTGATAGGTGTGATACAGGCTAGGTTTTCACCCACAACAGAGACACCTCATGTGGATCCACTTGTAGTAGAGGAGCATATACTTGCATCTTGGGAGCTTATTAGGAGTTCACCTTGAATTTGGGAAATACACATAGAGTAGATAGAAGATTGATCAATACACATTACCTAGCCTCATCATGCATAAATACAAGAGGTATAGACTATAGCAAGCACATATCATGAGCCACAAAGATGCATAGATGAATTTCATAATTTACATAATGAGGTTTCATAGTGGCTCAACATGAGAGTTAGTTTTTGGAGTTCTTCTAGTTTGTAGATTACATTCAAGACAAGTTACTTATCAATTATTTTATAAGGGGTGGAAACCCCAAAATTTTAGTTTTCCTACACATGGCCAATCCAAATGACTTTAGGGTTGCTATGGAAAAGTCTCTTATAGAAAAGGAGGTACATGGAAGGACACGAGAGGAATGAGAGAAGTTTTTAACCTTGATCAAGGGACTAAAGTGTCCATAGGCCTCCCCATCCTTCAAAGGAGAATTTAGACTTACTATAGGATTTCAAAGAAAAACCCAATAGTATCAATATTAGGGACAAAGGTCTAGAGCATAGTAGGGACCATAGGGTAGTCACATGCGACCATCATCAGCACAAGGATATTTTAGGTATGAGAGACTATAGAACTATCAAGCTAGGCCTTCTATGACTCAACAACCTTTCTTAGGGGAGAATCTAGCATTTTTAGTAGTTAGGATCTTCTAATTATGGTGGGGCCTAGCCAACATAGGGTTATATGAGAGGCAAATGTTATGTATATGTTAGCATTAGATAGAGAGTGCCCACAAGGTTTTAGAGTAGGTGGACACCATCCTAGGATGTCAAAGTAGACAGTTGATATGTGGGTCTTTACCCTCCCAGCCACTCAACATATACCACCATGGGTCTTTACCCTCCCAAACACCCAAAGGTCAAAGGAAGATTCACTACTGCAACACTCACTTTTTGTGACAGTCTCAAGCACTTAGGATAGTCACTCCTTTCATGGCCATTCTTCTTCACACAACACTCTCTAACATTAATTATGATGATAGTGTACCTCCTTAAACCTTCCACCAACACCAAACTCAATACCAAACTCTTTCCCAATCTCGCTAATGGACTAACTCAACTCATTGTCAAATTGTGATAGTCAATGCAAGGTTTAGGACAGTAGTTAGGATCTTCTAATTATGGTGGGGCCTTGCCAACATAGGGTTATATGAGACAGGGGTAAGTTCAACAGTGATGTGTATTAGATTGTCATCAAAGTTTCCTGTTAGTGTTACTTTGTATAAGTATTAACCACTTATTGTCATTTCATTATAATCAGTTTGTTATTCCTTATAAGAATTTGCAGTATTACCATAATTTGCATAACCTAAATCTGATTGTATTATGTATTCTTGAGATTATGTGCAGATATATATATATTTATATATGTCTTGAAGTTACGCTATGTTATTTTAATGTTGTTTGAATAAATAGATAAAATTTACCTTCTTAACTTAATATGATATAAATTGTTATTGACTTGATTAAGAACATCTTAATTTATATTCAACGATGCAAAAACTTGAATTTAAATATGTATATCATATTGGCTGATATATACTCTAATGCTAACTCAGAAAATTCATGCTTATATGTACCTGACACTGAACTTACCCCTGTCTTTATCCCTGCTGGCAAATATCATTATTCATTATCACATGACTATTTTTCCTTATTCTTAGGGTTGCCTATGCATTATCACATGACTATTTTTTCTTGTTCTTAGGGTTGCCTATTGCTCTAAACATGATTAGGCCTTTTCACTATGATGACTACCACCTTTAATGGACTTCCATCATGAAGACTTATTACTATTGCCCTCTTTGACTGTCACAAGATGACTGAAATGTTTGCATAGGTGACTAGATCTATTCATGTGAGTTCTCTTCATAATATTGGTAATTGTCATACTTTGATCGTAAGGATACCATCTTACCTCTTTATGTCTTGACATGATTCTTTGTTCACATAGTTATATTTTTGTCATAAAACCTTGTTGCCTCATACCATTTGGATGATAAAAAAACTTCTACAAGTTCCAATGCCTTTGTCCTTGAACTATCTTGGACTACATAACTACCAACTTGGCATTGTTCCCATATGATTGTGGTGAATTTCTTTGTTATCCTTGGACATACTTGCTATGATTTGTATTATTGATCTTTGTTTTTCATTTATATTAAACTTCTTTTGATTGGCTCCACTTTCTTCTAAATCTCAACTGTCACCCTTTGATAATTTCTTTGCCAAAAAGAGATCTCAAAATCTATCATTGGACTGTCTTTTGATGTTGTGACTACTCTGAGATTCATGCTTATAGTCCTGTGTTCCTAAGAATATCATATTCTCCATTATTGGTTCTTTATAAAAACCTATATCTTTTATCATTGGCAATGGTTTGCATGCATTCATAGGAATTCAAGGCTAAGAACAAATCTCTACTCCTTGGTGTCAATGAAATCCCTCTAAGCATGTGTTTTCTTCATCTCTAAAACTTTTCTTTCCACCCTTGTTGTCTGTAGCACTTCAGACCTATCCATTAGGCATGAGCTTTTAATCTCTATGTTTGGCTGCTATAAAACTTCTATTTGGATTGTAGCATTTGCTGCTCCATCTATTTTTTATCATCTTCCAATTGTTCTACTCACTGTCTTCTACCTAATGGCTGACATCTATGTGGTTTCTAAGACTATTAACCCTTGGGGGTTGTCACCATATCTCTGCAAACATCTTATTTTGGCCCTCCTTATGTAATATTCACAAATTACAATCTCTCCCAAGTAATTGATAACAATTATATATTTATCAATAAACAATCTAAATTGAATACAAATGCTTTTTCCTTTGCAATGTAAGGTGTTGGCTTTGGGTTGAAATCCTACCTCAATCTTTGATCTTGGTTGAAAACTATTCTTAACTTGTTATTTGATTGCTCGCTGAATCTTTGGGACTGCCCTTCATATCCATGATTCTTCATGTGGTTCAGATTATTTCCATTTTTGTGGCTTCTTTGGTGGTGTAGTAGGTGTATAAGGGTTTACACACAACTTTTTTTAGTAGTTAAACTCGTTTTCACAATGAAGGAGCCCAAATAGGAAGAAAAGTTTACATGAACACAAAGATACCCTGAATGCCACGTGAAATGATGACGATGATGGATTTTAATAACGTCCATGAGGCCAAAGCAGCCCACGGGACCTACAGACAACACACACCCTATAAAATTAGGGCATTGTGACTTTAAACAACATGTAACCTCTTCTTAAGATCTGCTCTTCTTCAGTGAATTTTAATTAGCAAACTTATCATTTGTTTGAGTTTTGTTTCCTCAAAAAGCGTATTTAAATTATTTATTTTCAAAATGTATTCGTAAATGGCACAAATGTCACTATATGTCGAGCATTTCATGACAAAATGTCGCTTCGTCTCTACTGCTCCAGTGTTACAGAATAGGCACATTATTTTATCCCATTCTTCTTTAGGCACATAAGGGATATAAATGATGGAAGAAGGAGATACGTGGGGGGGAAAGAGGTTTAGGATGTGGGTGGTAGAAGGGGTTGGAGTTAGGATATGTTGGGGAATAAAGTGGAGTGGGAGGTATAAGGGGGTAATGAAAGGGTAAAGGGGATGTAGGTTATAATGGGAGTTATAAGGGGCAAGGAAAAAGGGTAAGGGGGTAGGGTGTTAGGTTAGGATAGGGATAGGATATGGGTTGGCTAGGATGGGGGTAGGTGATAAGATAGAAAGGGTAGGTTAATAGGTGTGTGGTAGAGGTAAGCTTAGGGAAATAAAGGAAGTAAGACTTATGGGATGTGGGTTAGAATAGGTGATTTTAGGGGAATAAAGGGGTGAAGGGGTGGGTATTGTGGAGGGGAGTGTGAGATATAAGGTATGAGGGGAAGGGAGATTCTAGGATAGAATAGGAGTAGGGGTAAGGTGGAAAGGAAGTTAGTGGAGGGAGGTGAGGGCATAAGATGGAAGGGTAGGTTTAAGTTAAGATGTGAAGGAGGTTAAGGCATGGGGTATGAAAAGTGGTTAAAGGATAGAGGATAGGAAGGTAGGTGAGTTAGAAGGTATGGTAAAAGGAAGTGAAGAGTGTTAGGGGAGGTGGAAATGGGAGTGATTGGGTTTGGGCACCCACTAATAGGATCGACAAAATTTGAAGGGATTATGCCTTGGCTAGGCAAAGGGAATGCTAAACCTCACTTCATTTCAAAGAGAAAGACTTGGTCAGCTCTTGAGCAACTATGAACAAACGGTTAACAACAAAGACTCGACAACAACCAACTAAGCTAAGAAAACTAACCTAGAAAGCGAAAAAGTGTGTTTTGGTGAAGAAACATGATGTGAGAAGTTTGATGCAGAGAGAATGGAAACCACATTGATTAGGCAAGTCCAATAAGGTCTCTCCAATGTTTAGGATACAAGGGCAGCATTAGTCATTTAAGTATGCATGAGCGTGGGAATGGCTAGTTACTTTCCTTTTAGAATAATTTGTGTCTATGACTCTCTATAAATTGGGTCTATGACTAACTTGGGTCTATGACTCTCAATGGGCATATCACCTACTCTAAATCACCACAAAGCCATTAGATATGTTTTGAGATGAAAAAGAAGAGTTAAATGGTTTTGGTTCAATTTGCATAATTTCTATGTTCAAGTAATTTAATTTGGTATATTATACTGAAGGGTGATTTCATAACTAACATTTCAACTTCTATATAACTAGGTCTATAGCCCGATTTTTTTGCTTGTGAAGAAAGACCATGTCAGACAATATCAGTGAACAATAAAATAAGGAGACAATTGCTAGATTGTGGTCTATCTTGAAAAGAAAAGGTGATGAAAAATGTTATTGTCCCTGCAAATTTTGTAAGGGGTTAAAGACTAGAAGACTTCTAATCAAAACAACTAAGAAACATTGTAGGATGCATGGTCACATTGAAGGTGGACATGATTATCATCCATTGGTAAGTTTTTCATTATATCATTTTAACAATTTATATACATAAGAAATCACTTGATGATGAGATCATGATCATGGTTTATTTATGTTTATCAATTTTATATAGGTCAAGCACCCCAGAGCACATGATATGGATCAACACAACCCAAAGAATATGGTTTTTAAAGTGGAGGAACATGGAGGTGTGAATATCGAAGTTGAAGATAATGATCCCATGGAAGATGATGATCATGAGCCACAAAACACAATTGAAGATGATGGTACAAATACATTGATCCATGACACATTTAGTACTGGCGTAACTGATCATGATAATGAAGATGACCTTGATGTTGTTCATGATGTCCCTCTACTTGAGAAGGCATATGAGGCCCTTTACAAAGGCTTCCAGATAAATCTTCTCTCCGTTGTATTGTTGTTGGTGAACTTGAAGGTTATGAATGGTTTATCCAACATAAAAATCTCACGTATGTTAAGGTATGCCATATATGTCATAATAAATGGTGAATCATGCTATACCATTAATATTCTTTATATTAACAAATTATATTTTTTTGCTATAGATTGATAGGTGAGTTTTTGTTACCACCATCAATATTCTACCTCGCTCATACCAAGAATTATCTGTCATTATGAAAGATATTGGAATAGAGTATCAAGCAATAAATGCTTGTCCCAATGATCATATTATATATCACAAACAACATGAATTTCAAACCGAATTCCCTAAATGTCATATTAGTAGATACCAAACAGATCAAATAACAAAAAAGGTTCCTCACAAGGTTCTTCACTATATTCCCATTATTCCACGTATGCAACGATTATTCAAGTGCACTAGCTTGGCACAATTTATGGATTACCATTCACGCAATAGAAGTCGAGATGACATTATTCGAACGCCTGCAGATGGTTCAACATTTATGGACATAGAGGAAAAGTGGCCACACTTTAAAGAAGAACCTCGTAATCTCAGGCTTTCATTGGTAGTAGACAGTGTCAATCCATTTGGAGAGATGAGATCTGTTTACTCAGTGTGGCCTGTTTTTTTTATCAATAATAACATTCCTCCATGGATGTCAATAAAGAGGGAGCACATAATGTTGGAAATGATTGTTCTAGGTATTTTATCATTTAAATATAGTCGTATACATTTAATTATAAATATTTCTATAAAATGGTCATAATAATTATGTAATGTTTTTGTTCATTCGATTAGGTAAGTACCAAGTTAAAGATATGAATGTATATATCGAGCCTCTTATTGACGAGTTGTTGAAGTTATGGAATGGTGTCACTATGTATGATGTCTCTAAACCAATAGGACAAAGACAATTTCAATTCCATGTGATGCTTGTATGGACAATACACGATGCCCCAAGGCTAACACATTTTTGTGGTATGTTATAGTGTTCAAGTTGTGCATGATAATTATAATTAAAAAAATTAACATATTTAATCCAATTATACATTATCTTGTAGGTCTTCAAACAAAGGGAAAATTTGCATGTCCATTTTGTGGTCCAAAGATGAAATCTCATCATTCAAAAAATTTAGGAAAGCAAGTGTTTGATGAGTATAGGCACTTTCTCCACAAAAATCATAATTATCGAAATACTGAAAAAAATCTTTTCAATGGGAAAGAAGAGAATACATCAAAGCCATGAAGAATGACACCTCACCTGTGGAAGTTGGAATATAATAGAATTAATCATCAAGGTAATGCCATTCCATCTAATGGTTTATGTCATAAAACATCTTTTCTATTGTGTTTTGTTTACTGATGATGTGATTGATGATCGTGAAGGTCATCAAGGCATAAATGACCACCTTCCTAAGGGACTAAAAAGTTATCCCCGACAATTTAGTAGGTTTCCCTACTACGAGCAGTTACAAATTGTGCATTTGTTTGATACTATGCATATTGGAAAGAATATAACAGAGACATTATGGAAAATATTGGATGGAAGGCGTGACAAAGAAAAAATTGTCAAAATTTGGAGTGACATTCAAGATTCCAATCATGCAATGAAAAATGTCATTCAATCAAATAGCCATGGAGACCAGATTTGTTGAACATTGAATACCACTGAGAGGGGGGTGAATCAGTGGTTTTTGACCTTTACTAGTTTTTTGATCTAACCACAAACTGTCAATTATTCACTTAACTTATAAATAGTCACACCGGTAATAAAAGAAGGAAGATCAAAGAGATCATTCACACACAAGTAACTCACAACACCAAATTTATGAGGAAAACCCCATATGGGAAAAAACTCGGTGAGAAAAGTTGTTGGAGACTACTGCTCCAATCCAGCCTCACAGGTAAAGCAATGACTTACAAATATTTTTGGGCACCAACCCAAGGAGCACCAACCCCTACATGAAGCTTTTTCTTGGAGATGTATATTGAAATACTATTTAAATACAATTAAAGCTTCTTGTTGCAAATGAATTCTACAACTCTTGATCAAATAACTCTCTGTCGGTTGACAGTCTTTTCTCCTCCACAGAATCTCACATTGTCGGTTGTGAGATCACTCTCTCTGATTCTCAATCTCTATTATCTTTCACTCCCTCTCTCACATAGTCTCTCAGCACACTGTGTCACACTTGGATACTGCCTGCTCTGCCACACCTTACCAGTTAGGCTCAACTGCGAGAATATTGTTCTGTCGGTAGAATCCTCTCACCGGTATGCTCACTCACACAAACTGCTACTTTCTTAGAACTCTCTCTATGCCTCACAATCCTTCTCCTTTCTCGCTCTTTCTCCTCTCCTCTTCTCCTACTTCACAACATCAACTTCTTCTATCTTGAGCTTTCAATTCTTATCGCCTGTTTTCCCGCTAGAGCGCAATTCAAAAACCTAAGTGATAAGGGTTTCTTCTTTCCCACACAATCTTCATGAGATCTAATCCCACTTATCTTGGATTGATCACCTGTCCTTTCAGGATGCACCTGCACACAGTTTCCATTATTCAATACACATTTTCTAGAAAATGGCAATCTCGAATTAGACCTGTCATAAAATCAGTCAACACATAACGTGCTCCAGTAGTTTCCTTTTTTAGGACTTCCTGAATCAGATTTCCTTTGCATTGATTTAGGTGCCAACTGCTCCCTGATATTTCTCTGTCATTCCTTCTTTCTTGAGCTGCAATCAGTCAGATACAATCCCTTGATTTGTGGCTCCTTCATTAATGGCGATTATCTGTTTCATTGACCCCGTTGATGAGGCTTCACCAACCATAACACGCTTTCCACCTCTTCTCCACATGGTGTCACAATGATCAAAACATGGCCCACCAACACACAGTCAGTCTAGTAAACACATACTGGTACAAACCTTTGTCGGTAGAGATTTCTTCTTCTGTTAACCGGTAGAGCACCCTATTCCAGTAGCACATCTTCACCTTCGGTGGTGTGAGACAACTTTAACATTTTGCCTCTTCATCATAAATGAGCAACCATCCTTTAGACCAGTTTGTACTTTACCAGTAGGCCTTTATTCTTTATGCTCACCCTTATGTGAGTATCCATCATGCTAGTTGACATCAATGACAACTTAGTGCCAAAATGCCAACAATCTCCCCCTTTGGCATTGATGTCAACTTCTAGCGAGACACTCCATACCGGTACATTTCTCCCCCTTTGACACAATGATAAAGGGTATTGTGCACTTCCCCCTTGATTCTTACCAAGCTCCCCCTTTGACCACTATCAACTCCCCCTGAGCCACATAAAACTTGCCTAGGCATATGACACAACTCCCAACTTGTGTCAGAGGTACTCAAAAGTGCTTACCGGTAATGGTTTGGTAAAAATTTCTGCTACTTGTTCACCAGTAGGAACATAATCCATCCTTACCTCCTGCCCTTCAACCTTCTCTCTGAGAAAGTGATACTTGATAGCAATGTGCTTTGTTCTTGAATGCATGACTGGATTCTTTGCTATGTTGATTGCACTCGAATTGTCACATTAGATGAGAATAGGATCAATGATGTCCACCTGTATATCTTTGAGAGTCTGCCTCATCCAAAGCACCTAAGAGTAGCATGTAGCAGCAACAATGTATTCAGCTTCAGCAATAGATAGGGAGATTGAGTCCTACTTCTTGCTATGCCATGAAACCAACCGGTCACCTAGGAAGAATGCACCATTGTTTGTGCTCTTTCTATCATCAATGCATCCTAACCAATCAACATCAGTGTATGCTTCCAAAATAAAGTCTCCTTGTTTAGGATACCACAAACCATAGCTGAGAGTTCCTTGTAGATACCTAAAAAATCTACTAACAACATTCATATGGGATTGCTTTGGTGCAGCTTGCAATCTGGCCACCATGCACACTACCTGAACTATATCCGGTCTTGAAGAAGTTAGATATAGTAGATTGCCTATCATGGATTTGTACAGAGTTTTATCCACCATCGGTGATTCATCATTCTTGGTCAATTTGTTGTCGGTCACCATAGGGGTACTTATCGGTTTGCAATCTTCCAGTTGGAATTTCTTCAACATCTCCTTTGCATACTTGATTTGAGAGATAAAGATTCCTTTATCTTGTTGTAATATCTACAAACCAAGGAAGTAAGTCAATTCACCAAGCATGTTCATGGAGGTGTTTGTGAGTCGAGGATGGACTATAGACCTCTCAACTTGTGAATCATGTTACCCATCAAGAAGTGGGAGTTCCCTATTTCTTCCACCTACCTCAGTCACCATTTTAGGGTCCCTTTCAACATTTTTCCAAGGGAGATTGAGAGGGTGATTAGATGCATAATTGGAGATGGGGTTCTCATTCCATAGGTGCCTATATCCCTATATCACTCGCTCTCCAATGTCTTTGATGTTCTACCAAAGTATGAGATGATTTTGAAGATAGCTCGTAAGTGTGTCAAGGCGGAATTTGTAGATGGTGATGGGTTGGATTTGGCTATAAGCAAGTATAATTGTCATGGTACTACTACTTGGATCGATGGTTTAATCCCAGTTCATTCCCTTGACAACAAGATGGAGATGGTGAGGTTGTTTAGACATCCTCAAAATTGGTCTCGAAGGTCGGGATTGTATCTATTTCTGAAGGGAGGTTCGTAACTTAGTTGGGGTCTTTCCCTTAAATGTTTTGGGGGATGCTTTTGCATTGTTTGATGTTTTACTCCTTCTCATCCAATTCGTCTTAGACCATCCACCTCTTCAATCAAGTGGCTCCCCCCCAGGAAAGGGAAAGGCCAAGATGGTTGATGCAGGGGCGGTCTCTGTGTCTTCTGATGTGTGATAGTTTTATGTTGGTCTCTTTTTGTATATGGTTGGTGGTTTTTGATGTATATGGACTACTCATACTAATGAAAATGTATCTTCAATTAGTTTTATTGATGTATATGGTCTATTGGAAGTGTCTTCTCCCTCGATATGTAGATATGGCTAAGGCTAGTTTTGTTTTGGTCGTCTGTAGAGGTTTGTAATTATCTCCTGTTGCATTTTGGGAGCTTTGGCTTGTAGTGTATCCTTTTGATGTATCTTTTGTCTCATATCAATATAATATTTGGGTGTTTGACCTTTTACCTAAAAAAAAAAAAGATTTAATAATTTGGATCATTACTTAATCTTAGAAAAATCATTAGATTAAACAATTAAAATTGTTTAATAAAAGACTAGAAGAAATTATAATCAAATAATTAAAATGATTTAATTATAGGAAAAACAAGATAGCCTAATTAAATAAATAATAAAATTATTCAATTAGTCAAGATAGAAAAATTAGTAAAATGTCGCTATGTAGGCATTGCACAATTTTTGTTGTCTACATTTGTCCCCTCTTTGAGACAATGCAATTTTGAGCATTGTTTTAAAGAAAAATTAAAAGATCATGCCCCATTGGTCCAAGGTATGGAGATAGGATGCCCCCTCAAGATATTATTGATGCATGAAATACATGAATGATCTCTCAAAAGAAGAAGAACATTAGATGAAAGAGAAGAGTGGTTAATAGGAAGTGAAGAATTTAGTTGATTGTAGATAAGGGTTAATCAGTATTATATGGAGACATGCTTAATTGATCAGATAGAATAAATAGCATGAGATGATTAATTGATAGATGGATAGAGTGACTAATTGAGTGATAGGATGATTGATTGATGGTTTTATAGAAGAAATATTATCTAGAAGAAAGATTAGTGAGAATTGAAGAATGATTAGTTTGATGAACTTGAGCTTTTGTTTGTGCACTTTTATCATCATAGAGCATTATTATATTGCAAATGGATATCTTTGCACCAATGCAGGGGAACCCAAGGTGATGATGATATCCCTTTGTGTTAACAAATACATTGCAGACAAGAAATATTTTCATCCATTCTAAAACTTGTGTTAAGGGTTGAGGTACGTGTGACAGTCACAAGCATAATGATCTTCAACCTCAGGTTTGCATAGGATCTTTGTCGAATGATTGTGCCAACACAAACACCCAAAAAAATATACCCTAGAACTTCATGAAAACATCTCACAAATAGAAAATGAAAAAAAACCATGGACCATCCTTGCTCCTCTAATCACTTGTGGATATCTTTGAGTAGCATAGGAGAATGATTGAAGATAAATCAATAAAATGATAAGACTTACTTGACCAAATGAGTCAACAACCATACATATCTTTTTTTCCACGTTAAGTGTTTTTGTTAGGATCATGATGTCTAGTTCCAGAAATGAAGTACCTCGTATAAGAGAGATTTATCTAGTTTCAAGCATACCACATCCTATATAAGCCAGATGATAGTTGATAAGGATTGATGTTGTTTGATTGGACAATTTTCTGGATTTGTTTGTGAACTCGATTGATAGTTTGTTTATTGTTGTGTGATTTTTTAAGCTCGATGTTTTGTGTTTCTTGTTTGTGTCTGCTCAAATGTTTATCTTTATAAGGGATAATTTATTATAGATGATTGAATGATGAATTGTTTTTGAGTTTTTATCATTTTTTTATTTTTAGGGTTTATTTGATTTTTTTGGATTCTTTAGGGTTTTTTATGTTTTTAGAATTTTTTCAAGATAATTTAATGACTTTTTGGATTTTCAAGCAAGGTGTATTTACTTTCCCCCAATGTTTAGCAAGGAAAGGAATGTTATGAATGGATAAGTGAAGAATGGAGGTGGCTTATATGGAATCAGAGCTAATTTGGCTTCCAAGGACTATCTCACAATGGGACAAAATGTTTATCCAAGCTAAGGGAGTAGATATGGAAACGTAAGGTGACTATAAGTGCATTGATTGACATGTGGTCTGCATGAATTAGCATGTTAAGAAGTTTCTAAAAATATTTCTTTCATTTTTTTCTCCTTACTTTTGATCAAGATAAAGGATAGAAAAGGGAATATGGATGCAAATTGGATACAAATAGGATGCACAATATTAAAGGTGATAATGAATGATGGAAGTAAGAAATGGATAATATAAGGGATATGGACTGAAGGATGTGGATAAGGTGAATTAGATAGGATGTATGGTGCTTATGGAGATCCCTTTCCTTGCCAAGATCAAAGGTGGAAAAGAGAATATGAAAGTAGAGAGGGTGATGTATAGTGAATGATGAGGGATAATGGAGGATGCGGTAGGCAAGATAGCATGGATGAAACTTGCCCCCAAGTGTAGAATACAAGAGGATGATGGATTACACATGATGCTTGTTCATCAATTTTTCATCACGGTACTTTCCCAAGGTGCCACAAGAAGTGCTTTTCATTGGTGGATAGATTATTTCTCTTGAATATTTTTTTTTTCCTTTTTGACTTTTTTTGACATCACACAAAATGCATATTTTCTAGGTTTTCATCAAGATGATGATTTTTTTTTTAACTTTTTTTTTAACTTTTTGGAAGATAATGGATGCATGATAGGAAATGGAGGAAGGACTCAAGCATATTATTCTTTAGATGGTACCCTTGAAATATGTGCTATAATGAGCCATGGCTATGAATGCATGCTTAAAGGTGTTGGTAGGATTATGTTAAAGGGAAATGAGATGGATGTAATGATGGAAAGGCGTAAGGATTTATGAAAAGAATTAGATGGGAAGGATGGAAGGATGGAAAATGGGTGTTGGATAATGGATAAGATGTTGGAAGATTTTTTTGTGAGTGGATGAAAATATTGGCAAGATCAACATTGGCACACACCTTGAGGGGTAGTGGAGTGATGGAGGAAAAGCCTATTTTGGATTTTAAAATTTTGATGGAGGATCTAAGATGGATTCGAAAGGTGGGAGATGTTTAGATGGAGGAATAAAGGAATCTTTTGGAAATGCAAGTTTAGATACCAATTTTTATTTTTATTCAGAATGTAGAGCTTCTGTGAGAAAATTGGACAATCTACGTGGTTTTTGAGTTTGCTTTCCTTCTTGATTCTTTGAAACGTATTGCTTAAATGAGAAACTTAGGAATCGGCATGGTTTTTTATTTTTCTTTTTGCTTGATGGTCCTTTGTGGCCCCTTTTGGATTTTTATTGTTTCTTCTGGATCACATTTTTCATTATTTTACATGTCTTTTAGATGGGGCATGTTGATCCTTGAATGTATGTGGATTTTTGAATTTATGGATTTTATGCTTGGCATCCAAATTGCTTTCAAGATCAATGGAACTCATGAATGGAAATGAATGATAAGGATATCTTTTGGATGAGTTAATGTGGCTAGATAGTTGGAAGGTTATCAAAGATGGATGCCTTTGTTGATATTGATTTATGATAGGATAAGTGGATTGTGAGCTAGGGATGGTATGAATGGTGGATAGAGGGATATCAAGAACTAAGATTGATGGAAGGAATGAAGGATTTGGCTTTGTGATATAAGGACCCAAAATAGATGGAAGGGATGAAGGGGAATGTGTATGTTTTAGTTAAGAAGAAGGGATATGGGACTTAGCAAGGATACCAACATCTTGGGAGTGAGCTATGTAGCCAATGCCATGACAATCAAGATTTTATTTGATATGAAGGGGTTCTAATATACATTATTCATGGAGGCCTAACACTTTGCCTTGACAAAGCATGCTTTGATATATCTTTTTACCAATGGTATACTCGTTTCTTTTGAAATAAAATGCAATGGTTTTGAGCGGGATATGGCATGGAAGAAATGATAGGATCATGAATTAAACCTGGTCAAATGAAAATAGAGGAATCAATTTGATATTTAGGTGGTTCATAATCAACTTGGATATGGGCAACGAGATCTTGAGGATGATTAAGATCATGAAGGGAATTAGGAGGGATGATGGGATCTTGGGGAGGATTACGATCATGAGGAGGATTAGGAGTGACATTTGGATCTTGAGAAGGATATGGAGGATTATGAATTGGAGATGAAAGGATAATTTGAGCTTGACAAGGAGGAGGATCATTGGATTCAATTTTCAAGATACTTTGATTTTCAATGGGATTGTTAGATGGGATAGAAGGGATATCATGATCTTTTTTAGGGGGTGGATTATGAATGGGACTTGGAAGGACACTTTTCTCTTGAGATGGAAGGGGATAATCTTGGATTGAATAAAAAGGGATGAGGGGATCATCATAGGATTATGGGAAAAGGGATCTTGGTCAAATTTTGGAAGGAATTGGACAACTTTGGGATCTTGATCTTGATATATTTCAGGACTTGTTTCTTTAAGTTTTGGATTATCCTATTGAAAGGGGTCGGAGTTTGGATATGCATAAGGGGATTCTTGGATAGAGTCCATATTTTGGCATGATAGAAATAAACTTTGAATGAGACCCTCTAGATTGGGTCTGCTTGAGAAAGGGGCATATGGTGGCATTAGATCTAGCATTTTTGAATTGTAGAAGGGATTTGTATCAAGAAATGGATTAGCTTGAATTTCCATCATAGATAGCTCTTGGGGGGTAAACCTGGAACATCTCATCATTGGATGCATTGTTTGATGGAGATGGTGTTGACTGATCTTGTGAATCTTTAGAGGATGAAGGAATGGTGGGAGATATGGAGGCTACTTGAGGGGAAATTTCTTCATGGGGGGTAGATATGTCATTGGTGTGATTATTTTGGGATGCTCGACAATTCATTGTTGTGATATGTCATTGGTAGATTGTTTTGATTATACTTAGAAATTGTGGCTTGATCAGTGTGTTTTTGTCTTGATGCTTGGAGAGACCTTATGAGAAGGTTTAGTATGTGATTTTTTTGGAGGAACACATGAGTAGTTTTGAGGAATTTACATTGTTGGGTATTGATTTTGGGTTTGGTTTTTTTGGGGGATTGAGTTTTGATTTGAGATTTTGCATTTGTTGAATGAGTAGTGATTTGGTTTTGGTTGAATGAGTAGTTATTTGGGATTTGATTTTGGTTGAATGGAATTTGATTTTTTATTTGATTTAGGATGTGGTTGAAGTTTTTATTTGTTTATTGAGTTTGGTTTGTCATTTTGAGATGTGATGCGGCCTTGATTTGGAGGAGCAACTGTGTTAGTTCTAGGTGGGGGATTCTGTCCTGCAAATCGAACCACAGGTTGTGCACTTTTGATAGTTTTGGCATCCACAACCCCATCGTTGATGACATTTTTGTTTTTGTTCCAAAAGTTTGGTTTGTCACTATTGAAGCGTGGACGAGGGCCATCCTTTGGTTCATTGTAGATTTTGATAAGTCCTTTCTTGATGAGGGCCCGCTCACATTTCAAGCCTTTGGTGATCATGTAATTGAAAGAATCTGTGTCTTTTACATCAAGGTGAAATTCCATTTCTTCGTTTAAGTTGGAAATAAATATTTCCACTAGTTCTTATTCAGGCAACTGAAGAGAACGTCTGCTAGACATTTGACGCCATCGTTGCAGGAAGACTGAGAATAGTTCACCTGGTTTTCGTTTAGTGTTACATAGATCAACCATGGTGATATCACGTTCAATGTTGTGTGAGTAATGTGCCAAGAACTTCTGAACTATCTCTTCAAAGGTCCTAATGCCACCTGGTAATCGGGAAAACCATGATGTGGTTGTTCCTCCCAAGCTTTGGGGAAAAAGGTGCATGAGGTACGTATCTTCATATGCCACTTCGAGGCAAGTTGAATGGAATTCTCTGACATGATCGTGAGGATCTCTTTTTCCTCTATACTTTTCAAACTTGGGTGTTTCAAACCCTCGTGGAAAAGGTGGCATATAAAGATTCCTATCAAAGGGATAGGGACAAATGTCATTGAGTGAAAATTGATTAGTCTTTACGCCACTACGAAGTTGTTGGGTGAGATTTTCAACTTGTTGCCGCAACATCTCTATGTCATTTGGAGGAGGAGGAGGTGGTGGATTACCTTGAGGAATGTTATATCTGATGTGATCTCTACCCATTTCTTCCTCATTACGACTTTGTCATTCTGATGCTTGTCTTAGTTGTGCAAGATCAAAGTCAGAAGGGAGTTTGGCTCCTTCTTGAGCAAGCTTTAAAAAGTGAGCATCCGCATTGCTCCTGATTATTTCATCAAACAGTTTATTAAAGAGAGGGTTGTGTTGTGCCCTTTCTATTACCGCAGGAGTAGGAGTACTTGGATTTTCATCATTTATGTTTCCTCCAAGTGCTTCTTGAAATTCATTGATATTTTCCTCCTCTTCTTCTTCAATTTCTATTTCCTGTTGCCTTGACCGTGATCGGGTATGAGCCATTTTGTTTATAAGTTTTTGTTGAAGTTGGGTGAAAATGATGATGAGTTGTTGATGAAATGAGAGATTGATGTTTGGTGAATTGTTTTGCATGTGGATCTCTAGCACTTTAAAGGTAGATGTGACCAACAATTCTTTCTTTGAATTGCTTGTTGTGTTTTGATAAGGTTTGATGTGATAAGGTGTAGAGAAATCTGAGATGTGTTACAGACTTAACTACCTAGTAATGAGAGGATTCACTCATAAACTAGTTTTAACCTACGTAGATATGTCTCTTAGGATGAGCTTATCCTAGATGTAGAAACAATCTAAAAGTGATTTGTTGTGTTTGATTCAAGCGATATCTAAAAGAGAACTTAGGACAAGAACCTCTTAATGTTTTGAGAGTTGAAATGAAGTGATGACGTGAAGGTGAGAAATGGATGAAATGTTTAACTTCAATAAAAGCTTTGTGTCACAAAAGGGACAAACTCTGCCTCTTCTTGTTCAAGAGTTGGTGGTTCTTCCCGAGCTACGTTGTATGTGACGCAAATGTGGGGAAATAAATCAGGATTGAGTTTGCCTCCTTTGTTCTTGTGATAACTGAAAGCTCTATATTGCACAAAAGCTCTGTGGTTTAATGACTCTTGATCAAATTCATTTGATTTCCCTTGAAGGTATAGACGCATGTGACGTAGAAAAGCTCTATGAGAGACAAAGATTTGTCTATTTAGATAGAAGAATTTCCTCCTTTTGATTAAAGCCTTGGAGCTTAATGGTCTTTTCTTCAAGTTGATGTGTTGATGAGGATTCTTCTTTCTCAAGATGTGAAGAATGGTCATATATTTTGATACTTTTCTCTTTGTTTTTGATCTTTTTGTTTTGGTTTGTTTTGAAAATATTTGGTTGGATGAATACTTGTTCTGAAATTTTGGATTTTATGATGTTTCTTTGACAAGAAAACAAAGCAAGCACACAAACACAAGCATGTTACCTCAAAGCCACAAAAGAGTATGGGTCTAGATCAACCCAATCCTTGGACTTTTTATGACCCTTTCCTTTAAGTGTATTTTAGGTGTTTTTCTTCCAAAGCCTGAAGTCGGCTCAATTTGTACTTGGTCTTGACTCAAAAATGAAAACACTTGAAACACTTTTTATCCCTAAGGTCAAATGGCCAGTTGTGATAAATTTAGCCCACATCTTGATATTTCTTCGACTTTGGTACTACATACCTTATGAATCCCGTCGTGGCAAGTAAGGATGTGATATATTAAGTCTTGCGCGAGCATAACAAATAGATGATCCCTATGATGGGGGAGTCACCACTTTTATCAAGCCACAAGTGACTTTTCAAAAAGTTATGTTTCTACTCAAGGAAATATGTATGGTGAGTATCTTGGGAGCAAAACCATCTATGCTCTTGCACTAAATTGTATCACAAATATTCTCAATCAATAGAATGGGTGGGCTTCTACTTAAAGGTGTTTAGTAATTTTTGATGTTTTTGGACATAAGTTCATTCTGCAGTGACTCACTTAAGAGCCTTGTAACTTGTGGTGGGGCCCATTTGTCCTTTTGGCAAGTTACGTTGTAGGAACAACTATACCCAAGGCTACAACTTTCGCTCTCACATGATTTCTATAGCGGCTCGAAGGATTTACCGCGTGAAGTCGTTCCCAAGAGTGTTGTGTCTCTTGGCAGGCCTCTCTTAAGAAGATAAAATTTTGAGTGTTACTAACACTTTTTTCTTGCACCTAGGACCACGAAAGCCAAGGGAGAGGATAGTGTGTGTTAGAAGTAGGACCCCTCAACAAACTTTTTGCACAAGTGTGTCAAACACAAAAGACACTTGTTCTTTTTAACCCATCATTGTAATGTGATCTATTTGCTACTTGAAGATGTTGCTCCAATAACCATGGTGTTCTTTTTAACAAAGATAGCAAAATGAAGTGTTTGTTTTATCCAAGATTGCAAAATGATTGTTCTTTTTAAACTCGAAAAATAACAAGTTGACTGTTCCTTTTAGCCAATATTGCAAGATGTGAATGTTCGCTTTAGCCAATATTGCAAAAATCATAGTTCGTTTTAATCCAAGATAGCAATGTGTGTGTTCATTTGAAACCGTTTGTTGCGCAAAATAAGACAATGTGAATGTTCGTTTTAACCCAAGATAGCAATGTGATTGTTCGTTTTAAACCATTTGTTGGAAAAAATGAAATTGCCTATCCTAGGATTGATCAATTTTGCCTCATTAAATGATATAAAGAAAATATTGCAATTTCAACATCTTCAAACCCTGCAAGACAATTTATTAGAAATACGCTCCTTCATGTCTTGCAAGCACAAGATATAAACCCAAAATTAGTTTTCCAAAATCAAAAGTAGATTATAAAAACCAAATAAAATACCATACTAAAAATATTAAGCTAAGCACACAAATAAAAATCAAACCCTAATTAATAAACAAAGTCTAAATTAATAAAACTAATTTAAAATCTAATCTAAAAAAGTTAATCTAAAAACAAAATTTACTAAATTAAGAAAAGACTATTCTTAAAAAAATAAAAAAATAATTAAGTCTACTTTCAAAAAGCTAATATGAAAACTATGTTAATAATTTTTTAAAAAATCTACTCTAAAAGTACTAACTAAAAAGTAGGAAAACTATATTAAAGAAGAGCTTTACTCTTCTAGCCCCTACGTGGGCTTTAAAACAAGTTTTTGCCCTTGTTTTTAAATTTTTTAAAAGAAAACTTGAAGTAAAGGCAATTGAACGTGTAAAGCAAATGGGATACTCTTTGTCAGCCTTACTCCCTGCGTATGGTTGTTTGGTAGAATGCCTCTGATAAATGTTAGCTCATGGAAATGCGATGATTGCATGATATGCATTTAATAGATTCGGTGAACAGGCTTTAGAAACTATCAAGTAGATGCAATTAACAATTACAAATCCAAAGTTTTTACTTCTTCTCCCTGCCTCTGCTGTAATGAGAACTTCGAATAGGTTTTTTTTTTTTTCAAAGAAATCTACAAGCAAATGCAATTGCAAGTTGTAAAGCTAAAGTTTACAATCTTCGTTAGCAGCCTCCTTGCCTGTCCTAGTCGACATGTTTGCAGCTCGTGCAGGCATATAAGAGGCATGGTTTGACAGAAAGTTGCAAAGAGATGTCGACTCAAAGAAATGCTATCTCATGGAGTTCGTGAGTACAAGATTTGTAGAAAATTGAATTGTTGAGAAGGCTTTAGAAACTTCCAGTTTTGTTTTGAAACCATATGATAAGTTTTAAAAACTTTCAAGTAAAATGCCATTTGACAGGCATAAACCAGAGTCTACCTCCCTGCCTATGTTGTAAATGGAGCTTATAAACAAGGAATGGTGAAGGATCGCAACATAAAAACACTAAATTGAACTGGACCAAATGCTTGAAACTAAAGAGATGAATGTGATCGACATATTTAAAACTACGACTTTGTGCCAGCATCCTCCACAGTTTTGTGTGAATAGTGTAGTATCAATTTTGAGCACTAATGATGGAGTAATGTTATAATAACTCTATTCCCGTAAACCAATCACACGCTTATTTGAACAGTTTAAAATATGAAACATGCAACTTTATACTGTATTCATGGGTGACTACTCAACTTGACTCCGAATGAGAAATGAATAGAGGTGAATTAAATACCAACCACCATTAAGTCAAAATAGTTAGAAAGATTGTTAGTTGCCATGAAAAATCACAAATGATTTCATTTCATTAATAACACATCAAGAAAAAAAATTAGGCATACAAAAACATGAATGAGAAAGTACGATTAAAATCTCCCTCATGACGTTCTTATTGCCCTTCACGTCGGGTTCACCAAATGTAATGTCATAAAACAGATAGTCCAAGGGTTAGTCAAATCAACATAAAACTAAACCATTAAAAATCATTATCAAGAAAGATTAAGCATAGAAGCATATTAGAGATAAAAACGAATAAACATTAAGACTTGACTCATGATGCTCCCTACGCCATTAGCTCTCCCTTGTTCCTCTCCTCTCCAAGTTCCCAAATGAGTGTAGCTCTCAGTAGATTTTTGCACTATTTTTGGATGTCTTATGGAGATTCAAGAGTATGAAGTAAATGTTCATGAAAATGCAAACATGAACAAGCTAAGAAATGAGATATTATATAACTAACTAAGATTAATTTTAGACCAAAGTGAATTATGCTAAATACTCTCTAGATTTTACTATAAGCTAGATGCATGCAAGTTTTCAGGATCTGGATTATGAAGAAATGGGCTCTATTTATAGGAAAAATGGAGCAATGGATGGTTGAGATTGAGTAATCTCAACAAGGGTCAGGATTGAATGGTTCATGATCCATGTGAGGGCTTTCAACCCAATCCCAGGATGACAAGTGTCAACATGAGAGAGGTTGAGAGGAGAGGGAAGAAGCATTAAATGCTTGACATGACCTGAGGGTTAACCTGTGAGGTAAGGTTAAGGTTCTAGGTTAGAGTTATCCATTGGATAAAGCTTTTATCCAAGGAGTAAACTCTTGTGCAAGGGTTAAAGGGATAACCATGGTCAAAGCAATAAATGCTTGAGGAGACACATGGGTTACATGAGGGTTAAGTTAGGGGTCAAAGTCCTTAACCATGGGTGCAAGTGGAATTAACCATTAATGGTCATGTAAGAGCCATAAGTGGTTTGGAAAACTTTAAAGGTTAATTTGTTGAACACACAAAGCATTAATTGCTTTTCAAAGACTTTGGAGTCTTTGAGAAGTGACTCCAATTTGCTTAGGAATGTGACAATATTTAGGGGACGAATTAGATTAATTAGGAAGGGTTTAGAAGAATCTAGAAGGGGGTTAGGTTTGCAAGTGGATTTGGTGGGTGAGGGAAAATAGGATTTTAATTAAAATAAAATTAGTTTATTTCAACTTGTGGTTGCAACTTGCATTTGTAAGAAAATGCAAGTGGGGGGGATTTATGTTTTTAAATAAATGTTTTATTTAATTTATTTAAAAGAGGAAAGGGGATTAAATTGAATAAATATGATTTTTTCATTTAATTGAGTGTGAATTTGGTTTAATGAATTAATTAAAATAAATTAAATAATTTATTTAATTAATAGGAGAATGTTTGAAGATGAATTAATTAAATGTTAATTTAATTAACTGATGGCTAGTGCGTTTTTAATCAAATAAATAGCAAATATTCATTTAATTAAAATGGACAGATTTATGTGACTACAGTCTCAATTTGATTTTTTTATCTTAGCAAAAAGTTTGTGTTATAGGAAAACTTAATTGCCTTATAGGAGTATCAATTCCATTGTTTTTTATTTTGCTTGAAATCCTAAGGTTTTGTTTTAATTTTTTATCAATGTGATTTTGAAGACAGTCTTAAGACACAACAAACAATATGGATGTTGACTTTAATATTTAGAGTGTGACTAGGGGGCCTAGATTAGCCCAAAATTTTAAAATTACACTGTTATTTCACATTGAAGATAGTTAGAAGCATGTATAACCTAGCAATCAAGGGTAAGAAACTACTTGATTAGGCCCCAACTCAACATTATTCCAAAGTCAGTAGATAGAGGTCTAGTGGCACATGCACTTGCATCATGGCATTGGCTCACCTTTCCTCTTACTCTAAAGATATGAAAACCTTATTAGCCAAGGGATTTTTATCTTACTAGAGAGAGTGCAAGTGGAGTAATTTCAAGGTATGATATGCATCCCTTGTACCATCAAGTAATTACAGAGGCTAGCTTCTAAAATAATAAATAACTTGTAGTAAGGGCTCCAAGAACTCTAGCGCGAGGCTAGAATATGGAGACCCGGTATATGTCAATCAAGCTTTCATAATCAAGCCTAGATCCTCACTACTTAGTGTCCTTCATCGTGAAGGAACACATGGAAATCCTTTCCCACAACCTAACAGGATTGGACTACAACTTTCAATTCCATCCCTTTATATAGCCTGCTAGAGTTATGTGCTTGAGGTCGAGCCCTAAGGTGATGAAATCCCTAGGTAGGCTTCCTAGTAAAAGAGAAAAAGTGGGTGTCATTACGCATTTCTCTTACACCCAAGATTTGAAAAGGTAAGGGGAGAGGATATGTGTATAACTATTTGGGTCCACCTGACAAACATACAAGCATACAAAACACTCCAAACAAATGTCCATTCCATTATAAAATCAAAGTGTTTTCTATTTAACAAAATAAAAAACACCCTTGTTTAAAAAATATCACTTTGGTTGTGTCCTACACAAATTCATTGGTAGTTTCATATCAAATATCTTTTCCCTTTGATTGACACAGCTAAAATGAATCATCAATAACACAAAAATCCTTTGATTTATGCAAAAAATGGGAAAGTAGTAGCATTCAAATGAAACCTTGAAAACTTCATGTTTAATTTTTATCAATCATATGTGTGATATGAAATGATAGATGAATCACAAAAAATGGCAATTAAATTACTAAATACAAAAGATGTATTACAAAAATTATCAATTGTTGAATATCCAAAATACTGAGAGGGGAGGGGTGAATTAGTATTCCCTTGAACCTATTAAAACTTCCAAATAGCCAATCACATAACATAATTCAAAAGCAATGAATGAAATAGATACACAACACATAACACTAGATTTTATACTTGGAAAACCCAATACAAGAAAACCCACAGAGAGATAGTTCTCTCAAGAATGATGTGATATGTAACCGGTTACACAATACAAGGTTTGGCTCACTACCAGAATACAAAAGAATGGCTTACAACCGAATAACAGGGTATACAAAATTTGAAGTGTTGTAGTTCAATCTGACATATGCATAAGTCACAATTCCTTTGAAGTACATAAGCTATCTCATATATTCACAATATTCAATTCATACATCAATATTCACATCCACAGATTTTTCACATATAGTACACAAAAAACTTGTTTTTCAACAACCATACATCTAACACATAATACTGACGGCAATATATATCCGCATCAATCTGACTAATAAGTTGGCTCAATCTAGAAGGGATAAGACCAGACTTATCCACACACAACAACAATCGAAATATCTTCATTCGGTGTCGGCTTCCATCATAGATTGTTGGAACACACTTCTAGCATATTCAGATAGGACTGGATCTAAATATTCTCAATAAAAACTACTTTCATCGCATCCGGATGGGACTAGACCCAAAAGTAACTTCCAATAAGGGGAAAACACTGGATCTCGAAGTTGTGCATACATACATTGCATAATAAAGAAATATTGCATATATGAAGCAAACTTTCAAACTTGAATTACATACATACATGTCGGATATAACATAACATATAAGACATAAATGACAACAATGACAATAGGCCAACATTAATTGTGTCACAACAACTAACATATGCATCATAGATTCCTGAAAGCAAAAAATGCCTAATTTCATAACAGAATCAAAACAATCAAAAAATTAAGTGCATTAATGAGCATTTTAACCATAAATTGATCAATTGATTGCTGAATTAACCCCTAATTAATTTAGATTTGTTTTATTTGATCAATTAACCATCTAGATCGAAGATGGCAGTGCTGCGTGCGATGGGAGTCGAGCGCGGGCTAGGGCATTGCAGCCCTAGCACGTAGGTGGGCCTGTTGGCTGGTGCGGCGGTGTGTGGGTGGAAGTTGTGGACAGGGGTGAAGCTATGGGAAGGGGTTGGTGTCGGGGCTCCAGGGGAAGGTGGTGTGGTGGTTATGGGGGGAGGTAGGTGCTGCGGGGGGTAGGGGCTCGGGGTCCTTGCGGATCTACAGTCTGTGTGTGGGGTAGGGCTGTGGGAGGCTCAAGTTTTGCGGTGGGGTGAGGGTGTTTGCTATATGCAGTGTTCAGAGTCTTTGGCTAGCTCCCTTCGAAGGGTGGGCTCTCTGAGTGGTGAGATGCATAGATATGGTGGTGAGGCCTCGAAGGCGCCTCATGATATGGAGCTTCGGCTAGTGAGGGGTTTGAAACCCCCATCCCATAATTTAAAGACCTATGATAATAACCTTTATGCCTTAGAGTCCCAGGCTGGAAATGTCAGGGGTTCACGGATTTCAAAGATTAATGGCTGCCTGGAGAAGTGCAGCGAGAGACCTAGGGTGAGTATTCCTTCGAAGATGATAGTGAAAGATATTGATTGCTTTTCCAAACATTCGTTATACTGCAAGTTTTTGGGGATGAGGGTCTCTTTGCAGTTTTTGGAAAACTGGGCTCAGAGAACTTGGGCTCCAGAAGGGGAGATGGAGATCATGTTACTGGCGAACAACTATTTCATGGTTACCTTCAATTGCATGGAGGATCGGAGTAGGGTTTTTGAAGGAGGGTCGTATTTTTACAACCAGGTGGGATTGTTTATCAAACCCTGGCATGCAAGGTTCAACCCTTCGGAGGAACTCGTGTGGGTCTTCTTACCATGACTTCCAGCGGAATGGTGTCGGGAGGATGTGCTTCAGATGATCGCTTCAGTGCTTGGGAGGCCAATTGGATCATCCTCACAAATGTTGGGGAGAAGGGTAATGACCTTCACTCGCATCTGTGTTGAGATTGATCTTAGCAAGCCTTTGCCAGATGCTATTGATATGTGTGCGGGTTCTTATTCCTTGGTTCAGCAACTGGATTATGAGACTTTACCTTTTCGGTGTCACATATGTCATGACTACGGTCACTTGCAGTGCAAGTGCCCTAGGTATAAACCGATGGTGCAACAATATCAATAGCCGACCCATAACACAGATGGGGTTGATAAAGGAAAAGCTGCCATGACTGGGGAAGCTGTGGGTACTGATGGTTTTGTCCCAGTTAAGACAAAGAATAAGAATTGGGGACAAAAGAGGCCCTTATAGGTGAGACTGGAGGATGATATTTTTAACAGGTTTGAAGCTCTGGACAACCTCACCTAGTAGGAGGTAAACCCTAGGCTGACTCCTTTGGATTAGGGTGCTCTAGGGTTGGTAGATGATAGTATAATTAGGGACTCGACCCAGGCTTTGCAAATTGTGGGGAGCCAACAAATGGAGATGGATCAGCCAGATGTAGCCCAATTGGGATCCATACCTAGTGTTGTAGTGGAGTTGGTTGGGGGGGAGGTTTCTCCTTCTGCTCAAAAAATGGATCCTGCTTGAGCCAAAAGTAACAAGATGGGTGTACACTTGGGTCTCCACCAGAAGGACATTAAGAAAGGATCATTGGAGAAGAGTTCTAAGGCTGGAAGAAAAAAGGACTTAGAGAAGATCAAATTGATGGGGGAGAATCTGGTTGAGTCAGGGTTAGTTAAGACTCTGGATTCGCACTTTTCCAATCCCCCTAAATGATTGTTTTATCATGGAATGTGAGGGGCTTGAACAATGGCCCTAGACAAAAAGTTGTTCGGGGGTTGATAAGGAGCGCTCCTGATATCGTTTTTATGCAGGAGACAAAACTTTCTGTGGAAAGTATGATGGATTTGGTGCCAAATATTTGGGGGAGAAGTCAGTGTCAGTGTATTGGTGTAGTGGGCTCCTCGGGAGGGGTGGCCTATCTTTGGAACCCTCTAAGGATTCATCCTGACTGGTGGGTGGCCTCCAGATCTTCGTTATCCGGGGTTGTCTCTAGTCTTGAGACTAGGGAATATATCTTGGTTACTAACATCTATGCCCCCACTGATCTTCAGGGTAAGAAGAATTTATGGGCCCATATCTCAGATATGCAGAGGCTAGCCCCTTTGCATCCTTGGATTATGGCGGGCAATTTCAATGCCATCCTTGAGTTGAGTGAGAAGAAGGGGGGTGTTATGTGGTTAGAACCTTCGTCTCTCCTTTTTTGAGATAATATAGCTTTGTTGCATCTTGTTGACATTAAGCCTGGTAATGGTCTTTTCACCTGGAACAATAGGAGGATAGGGGAGTATTGGATTGCGGAAATGTTGGATCATTTTCTGGTTTCTAGTTTTTGGATTGGTGGGGAGTGCTCTACTAGCTCGGAGATTCTTGATTGGAGAGGATCCGATCACTGGCCCATCAAGTTGGTTTCTTCTTCTGTTCAGGTCGCTCACTCTCCTTCTTTCAAATTCCAACTTATGTGGCTTTGGGATCCTACTTTGCAAACTCTTGTTGCAAATTGGTGGAGACAAGGGAAGCCGACCTTCAACACTGCTATGTATACTTTTGCCAAGCAATTGCAATTTGTTAAGTTTCAGTTTAAAAAGTGGAACCGTCAGGGTTTCAGAAATATTTTCCATTCTAAGAAAGTTGCTCAGATTGTGTTAAATGCAATCACAAGTGACATCAGAGAGCATGGTTTGTCTAAAGCCTTGCTTAGGGAGGAAGACAGGGCTGTCAAGGCTCTAGAGGAATGGGAGCTTAGGGAGGAAATATTCTAGAAACAGAGAGCTCGTATTGATTGGCTGCAAGAGGGTGATAAGAACACGACTTTCTTCTTCAACTCGGTGAAAGCTAGAAGACATGGAAATGCCATTCCGGTTCTGGTTAATGATAGAGGTGAGCAACTCTTATCATTATAGGAGATTTCTAGGGAGTCTTTACTTTATTTCCAGGCCCTCTTTAGGGAGGAGGCTCAGGGGGAACCGATGGAGGAGAATCAAGTTCTTGATTACATCCCTTCTTTAGTTACTAAGGAGATGAACGAGCAGCTTATGGGTCCCATTTCGTTGGAGGAACTTGAGAGGATTGTTTTTCACATGAGAAAGGGAAAGGCCCCTAGTCCGGATGGGTTCCCAGTTGAATTCTTTCAAGAGTTCTGGGATATTATCAAATTGGACTTATGGGAAGTAGTTCAGGAGTCCCAGAGGAATAAGTAGATGCTTCGGGCATTGAATGCAAATTTCATCGCACTCATCCCCAAGTGTGATGGGGCTGACCAGTTAGGCCAATTCCGACCCATCTCTCTCTGCAATGTGATTTACAAGATTATATCTAAGCTGATAGCGGATAGGTTGAAAAAGTGTCTGGGGGATGTTATCTCTAAGGAGCAGAGTGGGTTTGTGGAAGGGCGCCAAAGCTTGGATGGGGTGGTCATAGCTACAGAGACTATTCACTCTATGGAAAATTCCAAGGAAAAAGATATGTTCAGTAAGTTGGATATGGCTAAGGCTTACGATAGAGTTCGTTGGTCCTTCCTTCAGAAGATTCTCAGGGCATTTGGCTTTGCTGACAAATGTATCCAATGGGTAATGAGTTGTGTGACATCTACATCTTTCTCGGTACTAATCAATGGCGACCATACTGAGTTGTTTGGTGCGTCTAGGGGTCTTCGCCATGGGGACCCCCTATCACCATACCTATTCATTCTTTTGGCTGAGGGCCTGGGGAGGTTGATTAAACATAATGTGGGTCAGGGATTTATTCAGGGATGGAGCTGGGGTAATGACTTGCAACCGCAGTCTCACTTGCAGTTTGTTGATGACACGACCTTGATGGGTCTTGCTTGGATCAGAGAGGCCACTAATCTGAGAAAGGTTTTGGATATTTATCTTGCAGCTTCGGGCTAGATGATTAATGAGGATAAATCTGCTATCCTCTTTTTCAACACTTTGGATCCTATTCAAAGGAGGATTTCTCTTATCCTGAGATTCCAAGTTGGCTCCTTGCCCTTGACTTATTTGGGTATTCCTATTTCTCTTGGTAACCCTCCTAAGGAATCTTGGTAGGGAATCATGGATAAATTTCGCACGAAGGTTGGTCATTGGACTAATAGATGGTTATCCTTTGCTGGGAGGGTTCAGCTGATTCAGTTGGTGGTTCAAGCTATTCTAACTTTTCGATGTATGCTTCAAGTGGCTCCTAAGTGGTTCTTGAAGGGATTGGAGTCTTTGGCTAGGCAATTCTTATGGGCAGGTAGCCTCTCCCCCTCCAAATGGAATCTTGTCAATTGGGAGTTGGTGTGTAGCCCAAAGTAGTCGGGGGGGCTTGGTCTAAGGCAGTCTATCTTATTTAGGGAGGCTCTCGCGGCTAAATTGTACTGGAGGTGGTGTGTTGAGCAGGAACGTGGCTGGGCTAGGATTTTGGCCTACAAATATATGCACAGGATCCCGATGGAAGAAATTCCAAGATATCTGCTTAAGGGTAAAGGTTCAATGATTTGGAGTACTCTTAAGAAAGGGGCCTCCCTTATTAAGGAAGGACTCTTTTGGATTTGTAGGAGGGGGGAAGAGGTCCTATTCTGGAATGACTCTTGGGATGGTTACCCCCCCATCCTGGATCAGTTTCCCAACCTTGGGACTCTCTGCCAGAGGTTTTTGGAGGTGGGGTAGTCTAGGGTGAGTGACTTCAAGGCTATGTATAGATGTGGGCGGCTGGAGATGGAGCGGTGGAAGGCCCCTAATGAGTGGTCAGTTGCTGGGATGGAAGAAGAGCGTGCGGAGTTATATGGCATTCTGGCGAATAGACACTGTAGTTTTCTCAAGGGTAGGGATGGACTTGCTTGGCTCCTGAATCCTAAGGGCATCTTTACTGTTGCTAGTGGATATCGGGTACTGTTGAACTGGAGACTTGAGGGAAGAGAGGTGCCTTGGTGGAAACAGGTGTGGAATACTCTTTCTTGGCCAAAGTGTAGTTGCTTCGCCTAGACTTTGGCCTTGAACAAATGCCTAACTTGGGACAATACCTGCAAGCAAGGATTTTTGGGGCCTTCCATTTGTGCCTTGTGTGGTAATGGGGAGGAAGACTCCTCACACCCATTTTTTAGATGCCCCTTCTCTATGCTTATATGGCATTATTGGTGGGGGGTGTGGAAGCATCCTTGTGTTCACGTGGATTCACTGGTGGAGTTTTGGAGCAGCTTGGGCAGACCTCCTATCTTCTCCTCCTTCCTCCAGACTGTCTGGTACATTGGGCCCATCTTCATTTTGTGGCAGATCTGGCTCGAGAGGAACAAGAGGATCTTTCACGAGGTCAGACTGATGGTTCAACATGTGTGGAATAGAATCATAGTTATGATCAGGGAGACAGTGGAAGCTAAATGTGAGGTGCATTTTCCTCTGAATAAAGATGAGGCGGTTATTGTGAGCAGGTTGGGGATGCAAGAATTATCCCCTGCCTCTGCTTGTGTTAGGAGAGGTAGACATTCTTTGAAGAAGGTTCACAGGATTGGAAGATGGATCCCTCCTCAGGATGAGATTATCAAAATTAATACCAATGGCTCCTCTAGGGGTAACCCAGGCCCTGCTGGGATTGGTGGTGTGGGTAGGAATTGTATGGGGGAGGTGGTCCTCTTATTTTCAGTTCATAAAGGGTGGCATTCTAATAATTTTATGGAGGGCTTTGCTATTCTCTATGCCTTGGAGTGTGCTTGGCAGTTGGGTTGTAGAAAGGTTATCTGTGAATTGGATTCACAAATTGTGGTGAACTTGTTGACAGAGCAGAAGGTGAGTGGGGTGCATTGGCAATTGGCTGAGATTGTTCGTCAGATTCTTCATATTAGCTCGGCTATGGAGTAGGTGTCTTTCATCCATATTCCTCGTGAGTGGAATAGAGCAGCAGATTGTTTGGCCAAGTGGGCCTCGGAACATGGTAGTGATTGGAAAGTTGAAGGGTGGGATCATCTTTCCCCGGATTATTGTCAAGACCTGCAGAAGATTCTGGTTGAGGACTTGGATGGGTATGTGATTGGTTGATTTTGGGTTGGGCTTGTGGTTCTTTTCTAGGGCCTTGGGGCCTTGGGTCTCTTTGTAATTCTTGTGTCTGATTTTCAATAAAGTTTTTACCCCCTTTTTTCAGAAAAATAAAATTAACCATCTAGATTATGAAATTGAATCAATTTAAAGCCCCTAATTAAGCTAAATCGTGGAATTTTTCCAATTAACCCTCCTTATTAGACTAGATTGGAAATTTGTCAAGTTTGCCATCCTGATTAGGCTAGATTGTGAGATTTTTTCAATTAACTATGCTAATTAAGCTGGATTGCAAGATTTTTTCAATTCACCTTTCCTAATTAGTCTAAATTGTAAACTTGATCCATTAAACCCTTAATTGTTTGATCCATTACCCTTTACTCAATCAACAATTTGTAATTTGCAACTCATACAAATGCAATACTTTTAGAAACAAATGCATCACACTTAAGATTTCAAAATTTTATACCATTTTTAACCAATCAAATGTAGTGGCTTTAAGTGCAATTTTGTTAGGAATAGAAACAAATGTGTTAAAACAAAAGACAATTGTGTTAGAGATAAAAAGCAAAAGTCCTATCCAATCCCCTAGCCAAATTGTAGGGGGTCCTCCCCCCAATCGAGGATGATGGATGGAGGTATCGAAATGAAAAACCCTCAATTTTGTTGCTAGAAGTTGGAACATAAAAAACTCACAAATTTGATTGATATGAAATCATGCTTCATGTCAGGTTCACCAAAAATATAAGAATAGAAATTACTTGAATAACATAAAATGTAAGAGCAACCACAAACTCAAATTTTATGCCAAATTTTAATCTATGTAATGAATGAAATGAAATTGAATGCAAAAATAAAATCAAACACAAACCAATACAATGTTACATTCATTCCACAAAGTCTTCATTGTTCTTCTCCACAATTCAAAATTGCTCTTAGAAATTAAGTGCACAAATTCACAAATTGAAAGCTCAAATGATGTGATGATTCAAAATTGTTTAGAAGATCGTGATTAAATTGAAATGAAATGAGAGATTGATTTATATAGAAGATTTGGATTTTGATCAATGGCTAAAATTTATTTGGATTTTTGGAAATCAATGGATTAGATTAATTGAGAGGATCAACTAAGTGGAGAGAAAATGAGTAACTAAATAAATAAAGAAAGTATTTATTTGAAACAAAAGCTACTCTTTCGAAAGTGGAGCACAAAATTAGCAATTAAGAGCCATGAGTGGAAAGGTGGAAGAGTTAAGTGGGGAGAGAAATTAGCAAGTGGGAGTTAAGTGGAAATAGATGGAAGAGTTAAGCAAGGAGAAAATTTAGAAAGTGGAAGAGTTAAGTGGGGTTGAAAATAAATAAATAAATTTTATTTATTTCACCCACATTTGGGATAATTAAATAAATTCAAAATTTATTTAATTATAGGAATTGAATCAAGGAAATAATTATTTAATCATAGAGGAATAATTAGTTAGGGTGATTGATTAAGAACGATTTAATAATTTGGATAATTATTCAATCATAGAAGAATAATTAGATTAAACAATTAATTGTTTAATAAAAGACTAGAATAAATTATAATTAAATAATTAAAAGTATTTAACTAGAGGAAAAAGGAGTTAGCCTAATTAAATAATAAAATTATTTAATTTAGTTGAAACAAAAAAATTAGTAAATGTCACTATGCAAGCATTGGACAATTTTTGGTGTCTACAGTTCCTTTCTATCCATATCCCCCAAAGAGCACGAGACAAAGCAATGTACCATGGAAGTTTTAAGGATATATTTTTAAATTGGGAATGACATTTTTATAACATCCCTTGTGTGAAATAAGGGTGACCCTAAATAAGGAGAGTAGGAGGCTCCAAACTTCTTATGATAAGAGACATTCCACCAATAAATGAAAAAATGGTTTAATTTGCTTCTTCACACAAGGAGCATCTATTAGGATAAATAAATCCCCCTTTGAACAAAATATCAATCATAAGGATTTTATTTTATGTTGCCAATGATAAAAAACTATAAGCCCAAAAGATTGAACAAAATGTCAATCATAAGGATTTTATTTTATGTTGCCAATGATAAAAAACTATAAGCCCAAAAGAGAGAAGGGCCTTGATCAACCATCATAAGAAATCTTGAAGCAACAAAAAGAAACACTCATATAGTTAGCTTCTTAGACTTGTTCATCCCTCTTGAAAGCCTTTGGGATGTGGTATGTATACAATAGGGATTCTAATTTACAAAGAGCATGTACCCCATTGTAAGAAGCAATGATTAAGTTCTTCCAATATTTAACTCCATTATACTCTTAAATTTAGTATACTACTTTGGCCCAAAGGTTGTTTTACAAAAATAACAATAGAAGCCACGCATTCAACATCCTTTAAAGGGGAGTATACAATCCAGTTATCTTCCTAAAAGTTAATTTTTGCTTCATCCCCAAGTTTCATTCTTTTTTTTTTTTTAATAGTATACCTACAAGAGCTCATAATTTCCAAATTTAGGATCCTTTAGGAAGATTGGAAGTCAACATATCACCATTTGAATCTTTTGGATACTTCTTTCTTCAAAGTGAGAAATCCATTATTTTTCCTCATTCAATACTATCTAGGTAATTTTAGCATCTAAAGCAAGGTTGAACTCTGAAATCTTTCTTAGACACACTCCACCTTTGTTTTTGTCCTTACAAATAAAATCCCATGTAAAAATCATGCATTCAATTCTATCTAGAAAACATAAGCACCGCTATGATTTAATCTAAGATGGAATAACAAATAAAATATGTTAAAAAATCATAGAAATTAAACTCATATATATTTTCCCCTCTATAATTATTTTATCCTCCATTAACTAAGCAAAACCTCTTTTGTGAGAGAGAGAGAGAGAGAGAGAGAGAGAGAGAGAGAGAGAGAGAGAGAGAGAGAGAGAGAGAGAGAGAGAGAGAGAGAGAGAGAGAGAGAGAGAGAGAGAGAGAGAGAGAGATGCCTATAGACTCAAATGACATGCTAGTGAGATAAAAGTAGTCTAAGATGCAAGGTATTTAAATAATCACAATCTAGATTTCCTCCTCTCTATAGAGGAACTTGATGAAGTTATTTCTACTATGGATTTTGGAAAAAAGTCCAAGACTTGATGGTCTTCTGGTTGAATTTTATAAAGCCTTGCAGCAAGTCCAAGACTTGATGGTCTTCTGGTTGAATTTTATAAAGCCTTGCAGCCTCATATCTGTGAAGACTGTTAGGAATCAATCTTTACTTAGGTAAAGGCTATTTATTTAGTTACTTGTATGAATATTCTAAAGAAGTCCCTACAAGTATTGTCTCTTATTTGAGTAGTCTCACACATGTGTGAGAATGATTCAGTTTTGTTATTCTTATATAGTGCAATATTATAGGCTCAAGGGTTGTCTCCTCTTCTTGATGATTTTGATGCCTTGCACACACATGGGATGAAGGTGGCATACATAGACTTGAGAGTTACTCTTTTCTCACCTCTATTTATTTGAAGCACTTCACTCATTCTTCTTATTGTAAGGAAGTTAAGTAGTAGAACAACTTCTTACACTAACCTTGAGAGAAAAATAATGCAAAAACTTTTACAGATCATTACAAGCATTACACAAACTTAACATAAATAAACATAATAACATTCATACCACAACACAATGATTTACATGGGGAAAACCCTCTCGGGAGAAAAAAAAAAACCCCACACTCCAAAAACAACTCAATATATTATTCAACAATCAATAAAAAATTACAATATACCTGCAAAGAAATCTCTTCACATGAGTACCACTAATAAGAGATTTTGAGGTAACTCAATAGCCATAAGACTCTTACACACAACCTCTATCTCACACACCTCATATATAGGAAATACAATACAAGAAACCGTCAAACAGGATTACAAAACCATGGGCTAAAACCACCCAATAAAGTATAGCCGACCTTATCTCCAATCTAGATTCCCTATGACATGTCAAAACACACAACAACATGTATCCCTCCATTTTATAGCTCATTTATGCGTCTGATGCATTTTATATTTCCTATTTCATGAGTCCAAACTTTCAAAGGCCATTACTTATGAATTGTGTGTCCGATTGACGAACCGTTTGAAGCGTCAGAAAGCTCACAAAGTTCTCTATCACCTTGTAAACTAATATGCCATTTATGCCAACTTTTTAGGGAATTTAAGAGGGTCTAATGTCTTTAAAATTAATTTTAAACTTTTCATCGCACCCCTCCAAAATGAAAACTTTAATATCTTCAAAACTAGATGTGATCTTGCGACGAAACTTTATCAATATGCTTATCTAGCCAACCAAAAGCTTTGGGGATAATTTCACACCATTTTGTGCTCAAATGAAAACTTACTATAAATAGTAACTTCATGTAAATGCAAGGTTGAGACACCATTTTCCCAACACTTATGACACATTCAATGTTTGAGCTCTCTCTCTTTCTCTCATTTGTATTATTCTTAGGCTTTATGTCATATTCATAATATTGGGGTTTTTTCTTTTTTCCCCCCTCCCCACAAATTCTTGTGTTTCCTATTATATATTTGGTGTGCATGCTCTTAGATATTTTGACTTTCATCTTCAATGGTAATCTTTTTCTTCAAACAATTTCTCTTGGATTAGTACATTCCATTATTTCATTTATTTTCCCTTTCAAAGACTTTTATTATGTGTACATTGAGGCCATAGAAACAGATTCTTTAGGGGCTACTATTAATCAAGGACTCATTAAGCTTATCCCCAAAGGTAATTATGGAGACTTGGTCAATGGTTGGAGGCCTATAAATCTAGTAAGAACCCCTTATAAGATAATAGCTAAAGCTTTGGCTTAGAGAATCAAAACTATCACCCAAGAAATTGTTAGACCTAAAAATACTAGTTTCCTTGGAGGAAGATTTATTTTAGATGGAATCTTCTCTTAGCCATAGAGATAATTGAATGAGCACAACAAACAACTCAATATGCTTTGACCATAAAATTGAATTTCGATAAAGCATGTGATTGCATCAAATGACCATTCATTATAAATATGCTCAAGTAGTTGGGTTTTGGTTCCATGATTTGAAAACATATCAAAATGCTATTTACGAATGCAAATGCCTAAGTTTTGTTCAATGGCTCTCTTTCCCCTCAATTTCCTTTGCAAAAGTTAATATGCCAAAGGTACCTGCTTGCTCTTCTTCTTTATGTTCCCGTTGCAAATGCTATACCTCTTTCAACATGATTTCTCATCCAATTTCATCAAAGGTAGTTTCCTCCTAGGCAGATCCACAAATCTTAATTCACACTTTGTTGATGATAGCGTGCTATTAATCCAAAACTCAACATTTGAACTAACTCATTCCTTAAATATAGTATGTACATGCTTTGAACTATATCAAGTTCCAAATTAGCCATGCACAAAATTGAATTTTTTATGACTCAACCCAACACTCACCCTCCTTGGATCATAGTGGTTAAAGAGAAATTAAACATGACTCTATTACAAGATAGTTAGGAATCCCCTTTGGCATTAACATTTCTCTGAAAAATATCTGGGGATGGTTTATGAACAAATTGTTTTATTTTATTTTGCATTGGTCTAACTATTTACTCTCAACTTCTAGATATATCTAGGTTGCCAACAAGATCCTTCTTGCTATCCATGTCTAAATTTCATCTTGTTGGCTCCCTTCCAAAACTCATTGCAACCATCTTAACCAACTTATCAAAAAAATCATTTGGGCCAAGTGGGGTGATACAAATGGTCTACCTGCTACTTCCTAGACACATTATATTCAGCCAAAAGACAAAGGTGGATTGGGTATCATTGAACCATTCATGCAGGGTATTTTCCTCACAACCAAATGGTTGATGAAAGCCATGGAAGGAGATTCTCCATGAAAACATCTAGTTACTATATACATATTGTAGACACCTAAAATTGTCATGTCTAATTAAATAAATATCTTTATTTATTTAATTATCTTAAGCCTAATTCTTCTATTAATTAAATAAATCTTTATTTATTTAATTAATTCATTTATCCTTTTCTAGCCTTATTTCTCATTTAAATAAATACATTTATTTATTTAAATTATTTTATTTATTTAATTTGATCCCACTTCTTCTATTAATTAAATAAATCTTTATTTATTTAATTAATTCATTAACCTTTTCCTCCAATGACACATGTCATTCATCTCTTAATTCATACACTACCTACCCCTCTCATTATTTTCTTATTTCTTCTACCTACCCTTTAATCATAGCCGACCATTTATCTTTTACACCTCTCAATCTTATCCCTCCATTTCATATAGTGTCTTCTATATAAGGAGATGCTTCCTTCATTATCAACCCGAACTCAATTACGCACTTGACTACACTACGCCTTTTGCACTTTCATATGCGATCCTACTTGCAACCGCATTTCTATTCTTTGTTGAGCTCTTGCGCACATAAAATCTGAGAGCAAATATATCAAGCAAGATTAATAGAGATAGGAAGAATGGAGAACCAAACCCTATTGGACATGTGATGGTATAATCTTTGTGATTTCATTTGATTTGCATTGTCTTAGGTAATCTTCATATGTTATGGTGGATCTTTGTTGTTGTTAGGCTAGGGTTTTGTGGTTGAATCTATTTAGTCTTTCAATATTGTTGTATCCATTTTCACCGTATACACATATAGCTATAGCAAGTGACCCTTAGAAGTCAATTGATTAGTAAGACAAACTCCTTATGGCTTTTCTCTTTAAAGTCCATGGTTTTGCTCCGTTTAACACTATTTGGAGAGCTTGGTAGATCACCTCCAAATAGATGATTTTGTATGACTAGTCTCTTAGGCATGGCCTGATTTTTGTTAGCTCTTCCATATGGTGGAATCAACTTGTCTAACTAGCAAGCAAACCCTTGGGGATTATCCAACAACTAAATGGAAAACATATATTCAAAAATGGAATTAAAACCTTTAAAGACTTATGAGGTCCCGCAAGCTTTAATTTGAAAACCTTAGAAGCTTCTTAAACTCAAGTACAAATTGACTTCTTATGACAAACAAAGAATTGAAGGCATTCAACAACTAGCATCTTTGAAGTTGTACAATATTCTTTCCATTCATAGCCATGATTATTTTTCCAAGGAGTGGAGATGAACTACTACCTATAACCTTTTTTCCTCCCCTCTCAAGACCATTTACATACAACTCCTCCCTTATCTAAGCATCTCTCCCCACTTAAAATCACTTTGGAAGTGTTGTTTTAGACAATCTAAATCGAATAAAATTAATCAACAAATTTAGAAAACCAAGGTTGATGCTCAATCTCAACTCCTTGCTTGTAGGGCCCTTCATTTGAAGCTCCCCATTAACAACCATCTCACATTTATTCACCCTCTCCTTGCTCGTTTTGTGCCCAAACTGAGTTCATCAAACATGTCTTTTGGTCCTACCATCATGCTAAACAATTGTAGCTTTCCCTCTTTTCCACTTTCCTTGCCCTTTTTCTCGTCTAAGTCCTAGAAGCTACTCTTATGGGGTCCTTTATAGCTCATAATTTCATCACCTAGAGTTGTAGATAGGTGATTCTTAAATACATTCTAAATTTTAGACGTCTGGCTTTGTTTTCTAACAAGTTCACTATCCCATCTCCATCGAGCTTTAGTTGATCTGTTCCAACTCGAGACTCCATATGATCAAATTGTATTCCCCGCTGTCATCCCCATTTAAGCTAGCTAATATCCTCAATAATCTTGACATTCAACTTCAAATCTTTGAGGATCTTACTAGGATTTCTACACACTTCTTCACAAACTTGTTGGCCCCCTTACCCTCATAATCCACCCTTGGTTATATCCACGACTCCTACAACGATTCAACTCTCTAGTATCATTTTTTTATGTGTAGCTAATTGGTGTTTGATTTCTTCTTACTATGATTGCAACTATTTTGGTGTTTACTTCCATAATGTCAAGAATATCTAAAATTTCTAGTCGATCTCAATAAGACAATATCGATTGTAATCCTCAATGACCTACAATCTTAATGCATCACTCTTTTGTCTTATTGAAAACTACTATTAATATAATGTATTTTTTATTTAACCATTTTTTTCAAAACAACCTTTTAATTTTTTATTATAAGATTTAATTTGTGTTGAATTATTTATTCTCTAATTTACTATAACCTTTGTTACACTCTATTAACAATTTCTAATAACGGTATTTGCTCTTATGATTCCAATTGTTCTTTTTATCTTTAATTTCTTAATTATTATTTTTTAAAAATTAAATAGTCAAAAATTGTATATTATAGTCGTCAATTCCTAATTAAATTCAATTGTGAATATCCTAGGTACTTCCCCCAATATGAGCTCCACTACAAACTGAGTAATTCCTGCTAGAAATATATCTTGCTTGCGAGAAATTTATGTATTTTCTAAGATTTCCCGGCACGAGCCAATGTAATGCTGTCAATTTGCTGTCAATCGCAATGGTCTGTGTTGGAGAATACTAAACTTCGGCCCAACTTCACTGCTGCTCGGTACTTATACAGATTATCTCATCAATTTCTTGTTCTGCATCATGGCTGCCCACGATGCATTCTACACACTTCCTGATTCTCTTCTTTCTTTCATACTTTCAAAAATCCCAATAAAAGATGCCGTCAAATCTTCCATTCTTTCCAAGAGATGGAGATTTCTCTATACTCAGATGCCTGAACTCACTTTCTCTCCGCATCTTGTTCTGGGGCCGGATTGCCCTTCTCTCAATCCTCTCCTCGTGTCAAGCGCTGAGCATATAATTTCCAACATCTTGCTTCTGCATTCACATAATCTGGAGGCCTTTCACCTCCGCAACAACGGGTTCGATCATAACCATCGGCGCTTCTCTCGTGAAAATGTGTGCAAATGGGTAGAATATGCATCTTTGTGTAATGTTCAACACCTCACTCTGTTTGACCACTATGTGCCGGCTCTTTTCGACGAGCGTGTCGATGAGCGCCACTGTGCTTTAAAAGAAACCCCACCCCCTGCTTTCTTTTCATGTTCGCGTCTCATAACACTATATCTGTGCGACTACGTTCTCACTAGCATCCCAATTGATTTCGTTGGATTTCCCCACCTGATTAGTTGTCGCCTCGAGGATGTTCAATTGACAGATGAGTCTTTAATCTCCTTCATTTCGCTCTGTCCTCTTCTTCAAAAACTTGAAATAATACGAGATGATTGGCTAGGTAATGTAATTATCTTTTCACCCACCATTGAACATTTGTATGTGCAACGCGTAAAATCTCTCTCTGTTAACTGCCCCAAACTTAAAATTATGTCGGGGATGATGCTTGAGGATTTGAGTGTAAACGGTGTAAGGTTCTATGAGCTTTCCTCTGCCATCTGGCATCTTGAAATGGACGGTGGAAGTACTCTGAGCGAATTGTCGATGGAATTTTGTCTAGGAGATGTTTCAACAAGTAGATTTCTTCAAATAGTAGGCAATTGCCAGTCCTTGAAAGAACTTGCTATACACCTGGGTCATTCCATTGAAAGGGAAGCAGCGAAGGATACTCCTCTGCTGAACCTGTTTCACAGGCTTCCAAATCTTCAGCGGCTGCATATAGTGGGCTCCTTTGTACAGGTATTTATACGAACTTCCTTTGTATAAGTATTTATACGAACTTCCTAACCTCAAGGTCAATAGTTTTTAAGTTTATAGGCCATGCATTTTGAATGTATTAAAATAAAAGATGAAAGGCTTCTTTCTTAAACAATGAGAGAAAGGAATCCTTGATAAAGTTCCTTATTCTTACTTATTCATGACACCGCAAAGCAGGAGTTGGCAAGAGATCCTATACCTGATTGCCTCGCCTCTCCACATGTTAACCTTAAGAAAATACGCGTAGAAGTGCTTGAGTTAGACTACAAAGAGATTGCAGTAATCAGTTGTTTGCTCCAGAGTATGCCCTCTCTTGAAACAATGGAAATTCGGCTACCTGACGAATATTATGAAGGCCGATGTATGAAATTCCTTAAAGATATTTTGTACTTGAGGAGAGCATCGTTGCTGGCAAGGATTATTGTACTAGAATGGTGATTTTGATTCCATGCTCTTTTTTTCTTTTATTCCAAAAGTTGTTTATTTTCTCGAATTTTCTTTTTCTTTTACTGGCAATATAGTCTGGTGATTTCGTTTTAAGCATACTGAACGATTACGGAGATATTCAATGTGTGGAAGAACTGAGCCTTTCTTGGAATGAAGAAGAATGAAGATGCTAATATCTCATGATTTTATTGGTATCTGTTAGAAAATAAAGTTTTTGTATTGCTGAAGGTAATAGTATCTGTTTCTTCGTGTTTTTTATTAGGAACTGTGAGTTACACTTTCAATGTTTTCTTGGAATGAAGAAGAATGAAGATGCTAACATCTTATGACTTAATTGGATCTGCTAAAAAGTAAAGTTTTTATTGCTATAAGTATTACTATCTGTTTATTTGTGTTTTTTTATTAGGTATTTCAAGTTCCACTTTCAATGTTTTAATTTCCTCCACTTTTCTTAACAATCGGCAGTTGACAACTGCCTATACGATTCACACCTGTTTTTTTTGCCTGTTGTGAGCTATTTTATTCTCAATTTTGGCATGTGATAAGGGATTCTCTGCTTGAACATTAATAGGTTCTAAGATTTTTGACTGCTTAAATGGTAAGATTTAAAATCTGAATCGGTTCTAAGATTTTTGACTGCTTAAATGGTAAGATTTAAAATCTGAATCGGTTCTAAGTTTTCAAGTAAGAGGTTGATGCAAAGTTGCAAACTAATCCCTAGAATTAGGAGACAAGAAAAAATTTGTTTTCTTGGAATTATGGCTGGGGTCTCATGGGTAGGGGCTTCCTAAAAAATTTTAGTGGGAGCTGCTATGATTTTTAATGAATATTTTAAAGTTAGCAGTTTCATAAATTTAGAAGTACAATTCAGCTTAAATATTTAAGCTTCGAAATTTAATGAAGCTGATGAAATGAACTTTAAATAAATGATAAAAATATCATTTGCCATCGAATTTTTCCATTGCAGGAATCTAAACTTTAGATTATTGACAAATGCTAGAAAAAATTCCTAAGCTGGCATGGCAATTTCTAGTGCGACACCTATTTCACCTGCTTAAATATGCTTCCTAAAAATTAGGGGCTGCCATATTCAGGAAAAAAATTCTAATTAATCTTGTAGCATAATTTTTTGCTTCATAGACCCTTGCTCCTTGAAAATAGACCTTGAAGCCGCCAAAGCGACCCCAGCCTAAAGGGTAATTCATTGTTTCTCCTATTTTGTTGGGATTGTTTGTAACTGTTCAAACTTTTCAGGTATAGCTGTTACTATTATGCTGTTTTAGAAAGCCAGTGTGAGATTAGGAGTTTAGTAGTTTCCATGCCAAAGAATATGGTCTATAACATAGGTAGCGCTCAAGCTTAGGGAATCAGTTTGGTGATCGAGGGGATTGAAGTTTAAACTTGTGGACCATCCTTTTAGAAAGTTAGTGTGAGATTAGGAGTTTAGTAGTGGAGTTCTCATGCCAAAGAATATGGTCTATACTCTATAACATAGGTAGTGGTCAAGCTTAGGGAGCCAGTTTGGTGATCAAGGGGATTGGAGTTTAAAGTTTAAAGTTTAAATTTATGGATCATCCTTTAGATCCATAAATATAATGTAATTGTATATTTTTGTGTTCACTATCTTATTGTTGGATATATTTTTTTTTTATGTATAAGAAGTTGCAGTATATTTTACTTCTATGTATAATGTTTCTTTCCCATCTATATTGTTGTGGTTAAGGCTTATTTGATCATATTTTTGTTTGATCTAAGGTGCTGCATTGATTTGGTATAAGAGCAATAAAAGGATTTATGAGTGATTATAACCAGACAATAGATTCCAGACTTTGGCGGAGGATTTTGGAGCTGCTCATCTCTCCTCTGATGCGCTTGAACTATTCCAAGTTTGTCCAGAATCTGCTTGGTAAAATCTTGTTTCAATGTTGAGTTGTAAAGTGTGCTATGGAATTTTTAAAGCACAAAGTAGAAATATTGTTGAGTCAGCAAAGGAGAGAGCGATAGTTTTTAATACTTGATGGCAGAAGATTTCTCATTGTCTATTTTTGAAGTGGAAGAATTTTCACTCTGTTAGAAGGATTGTCTTCTTCTTTTCCTTGGTCAAGGCGCCATCCTGTGAGGCCTCTTGCCAAAGTTAGTGGCAGGATAATGAACAGCAGCTCATTGCTGATGACTTAGTTCATTAGTTGGAGGAAGAGAGGTTTTAATGTTATGAATCTCTCACCTTTCACCTCTCATTGCCTCTAGCATTGGTTTTGTCGAGGAGGTTATTGTTGTTCAAGACATTGGAGAGAGTTTGGACATCATAAGCTAGAGGTGTTGCAGGAGCCCAGGGTGAGAATTCACCAAGCAGCTGATGAAGGATGTCCTCTGGAGGAGCTGAAACAACAGTAGTGGAGGCAAGGAAGAAAGTCTTTGAATGGGATTTCAAGGGAACAATCGAATTTGTCATAACTTTTCTTTTAAAAGAAGAGAGAAAAAGTTTAATTTTTTTTTCAGGTGATGTGCTAACAATTTTTTTGTGAACTCATGTCAACAATGGGAGGTCTTGAATGCATGGATGGGAGAAAAGCTATTGGCAAGTGTAGTAAGAATTTATTAATATCTGTAGGGATTGCTACCTCTACCTTTACATCTTGAGCAATTTTAGAGGGGAGTACTCAACCTAGTATATGGTTCTTAAAGAAGCTTGAAGGAATAGAAGGATAGTTGTTTTAGAGGATTTTTATTGTGTAGCTACTTGAGTTGAAGATTGTTGTGAGTATGAGTTGGAGGAGTTATGGTGGATGTTGGAGGAATATGAAACATGCAATAAAAAGAAGGCATACAGAAAGAAATCTACAACAAAGGCATTGAAGAGTTGTGAGAAGGTGAAAAGAATGGTGAGGATAAATAAATACTTACCTTGTGAGAGAGAGCCATTCTCAGAGAGGAAAGCCATTGAGCCGAGGATTAGCCAAGGAGTGGAATTTATGCAGAGCATTTTATCTAACAGTCTCCACCCACGTTCAATTGATTGGATGACTGCTTAGTAATTTTAGGATCTCTTCATTACTTTTAAAATTTTTTTAGCCTTTTGTTCAACTGTTTACTTTGACTGGTCTTCAAACTTAACAGCTATCAGGTAATTTGCTATTTTTAGCTTTTGGCTGAGTTTGTTTAGGAGTTTTTTAGTGAGCTGGGTGGTTAGGGGAGAAACATTGGATTAGAGAGTTAGTGGGGAAGAAAATACGAAGAATTTTATGAGTTTGGGGGAGACGAATTCAATACGGCGAAAAAAGCTTCTTGTCAACAGGTAAAAAACAAAATCAGTCTTCATTGGTAGCAGCTTTGTGTCTTTCTAGTTATGGAATACGGTAAGAATCTACTTGCTATGTTTTTCTAATGATAATTTGAGCACACTCAATTATTCCTAAATGAAATCTTTTCTGTAGAAGTTTTGTTTTATCTGAACCGAACAGGTTAGAGACAACATATTTTTGTGTAGCAATTTTGCAGGTTTCTGAAGGTAGTGTTGCATCATCTTGGTAATGGAGCGAAATTGAACATGGCTTAGAGGGGAGCTCATGTAGCCTGGGAAAGAAGAGGTGGGAAGAATGCTAGATGGAGAGTTAATGTAGTTGATGAAGTACTTAGAAGGTTGCAAGCCCTTGAGGCTAGGTTGCCTCATGAAGATTCTGAGGAAGAACAAGAGGTTCATAAGGGACAAGCAACAGCCATAGATCCAATGGAAAGACTTATTGAGGCCATCAACAAATAGGGAACTAGAGTGAAGGTTAAGGTACTTGATTTTAAAGGTGAACTACATATTGAAGCGTTCTTGGATTGGATTCAAGATTTTGAAAAATACTATGACATGGAAGGAATCAAGGAAGCTGATCCACAAAGGGTCAAAGTTGCAGAATCTAAGATGAAGTTCCGTGCTGCTCTATGGTGGGAGAATCCCCAAAACGCTAGGAGAGGTTGAAAGAGAAAATCAAATTGTGGCCAAAAATATTAAAACATTTAAAGACTAAATTCTTATCTTTTGATTATCGGCAAAAGCTCTTCAGAGAATTCCAAAATCTAAAACAAAAGGAGTCTTCTATATCAGCCTATATTGAAGAATTTTTGAAATTGCAAATTAGAATTAATTAGCAAGAAGATGAGGAGCTTTTGGTGGCTAGACACATTAATGGGCTTAAATTTCAACTCCAAAATTAATTACCTCTACTCAAAGTGAATACTATGGATGAAGCATATCAACTAGCCTTAAAAACAGAGGGAAAATTGAAGATTTGGTAGAGTGGCCAGCAAAAGAGGTAATAGTAATTCAAATAGAGGAAGAGGAGGTTCCTCCAAATCAACTAATGAAGAAGAAAAAGTGGATAATGTGAAGCCAAACTTCCGAGGGAGGGGTGGCTTTAGAGGTAGAGGATGAGGACCGCAATTTTCTAAGGGTTGGAAACCTTTGAGGTGCTATATTTGTAGTGAGGCCCATAATGCTGTAGATTGCCCTCAAAATCCCAAGAAAACCATGGTGACTCAAGAAGGAGAAGAGCCCTTGATAGAAGAAGTGGAAGTAGAGACAAGTGAGATCTTGATGTTGAGAAGGACCATGATAGTTGAAGGCAAAGAAACCATTGTAGCTGATTGGAAGAGAAACAATGCATTTCAAACATAATACAAGTGTAAAAGTGTGCAAGGTGATTGTAGATGGAGGGTCCATTAATAACTCGGCAATAATAGAAATGGTGCAAAAATTAAAGCTTGCTTGCATTTCGAAATCAAATCCTTATAAAATTTCTTGGTTGAAAAAGGATTATAGTGTGCTTGTGAACCATTCTTACTTTGTTGAATTCAAAATTGGTCTATATGAGGACAAATTGTTATGTGATGTAGTGCCAATGGATGCTTGCAACTTGTTATTGGGTAGACCTTGGCTATATGATAGAGACGTAATTCATCATGGTAGAGAGAACACCTATGAGATACAACATGGGTGTAAACTCCATATCTTGAAATCCTTTAAGGGAGAAGGATCAACAAAAATATCAGCTTTGCCTATTTATAGTGGGGTGGAAAGAGTTTTTTAGAGAATCTAAGGGAGAGATTTGTTATTTGTTGTACCCACAAGAAAAAGAGAAATTAGATCTGCAAACAATTCCATTGTAAGTGCAGAAATTGCTGCAACCGAAGTTTGAAAACTCAGGCTTGACAATCCAAAATAGGACTCGGACTTGGGACTCAGCACAGACTTGACAAAAAACTTGGCTAGGACTCGGCCCAAAAAAAGCCGTGGTTATAATACAAAAATACAAATAAATTGACTCATTTAGAGAACATAAAGTCTAATTTGTCTATCAATTTGTCATAATTCAAACATTACACATGTCATATGATCTTCAAACACTTAATTTCTGAAATTTCATAATTCATACTGATAGTTTCAAACTTTCAAACGTATAACAACACCCTAAGTCTATAAATGTTTACATATAATGATATGTCAAAATGAAAAAAACAATCAAATACAATCTACATCTTCCTCTTTCCCCTACTAATGTAACTCAATTTGTCAATCCTGAAACTAAACAGTGCCATAGTATCAAAATGATGATGAATTGTTTCTTCAACATTGTCTTTTTGGAACTCAAATGCTCCTCTTTGCCTCTCCTTCCTTTTTTATTTTGCTGTTCAAACCTGTTTTGGACAAGATTGGACAGCAAAAAACGTGAAGAAAAAGTCACTTTTTAATGTTTTTTAACCTCCCTAGCTACACCCAAGTAAACTTGAGAGTTTGCGCCTAGAACTCGGGAGTTCGAGTTTGGGACTCAGAGAGTCTTGGGGTGAGACTTTGACAAGTACTCCCCATAAGTCTTCTAGATTCGCCACAAGTCAGTGTCAAGTGGACTTGGCCAAAGATAGGACTCGAGAGTTTGGAGAGTGCTGGAGAGTACTCGCAAAGTGATCAAACTATGGCTGCAACAATATTCAGACTTGACACCAAGTGACTGACTAGCTGGTTTGCCTCCTTCTAGAGGCATTACACGCCAGATTGATCTAATTCTTGGTGCTAAACTTTGAAATCAAGCTGCTTACAGAATGACTCTTCTAGAGAATGAGAAAATGAGGAAACAAATCACTAAATTATTGGAAAAAGGATCTGTGAGAGAAAGCATGAGTTCTCGTGCCACACTCGCTCTACTCTCCCTTAATAAGGGAGGAAAATGGAGATTATGTATGGATTCTAGAGCCATTAACAAAATCACTGTGAAGTACCAATATTTGCTACCTAGGATGGGTGATTTATTGGATTGCCTGTCAAGTGCTAAGATCTTCTCCAAGGTTGACCTCAAAAGTGGTTACCACCAAATTTAGATTTAGGAAGGTGATGAGTGGAATATTGCCTTCAAACCCTAGGATGGGTTATTTGAGGGGGTAGTGATGCTATTTGGATTGTACAATGCTCCAACTACCTTCATGTGAACAATGAACCGAGTATTTAGATTGTACATTGGGAAATTTGTAATAGTTTATGTTGATGATATCTTAATTTTTAGTAAATCCCTAAAGGAACATGCAAACATTCAAGGATAGTACTTGACATGCTTAGGGCATAAAGGTTATTTATTAACCATGAAAAGAGTGAATTTTGCAAAGATAAGTTGGTATTTTTGGGCAATATTATTTCATCATATAGATTGAGCATGGATCCAAAAAAGGTCAAAGCTATTGAGTGGCCTGCTTCTCAAGGTATTACTAAGGTGAGGAGCTTCTATGGTTTGGTAAATTTTTATAAAAGACTGATCAAGAATTTCAACGGCATAAGTGCACCATTGACTAATTGCACAAAAGGGAAGGTCTTTACTTGGATAAAGACAATTGATTTTAGTTTTGAACAGCTTAAAAAGAAGGTTTTTGAGGCACCTATCCTTACCATGCCTAACTTTGAGAAACTTTTTGTAGTTGAATGTGATGCTTCAAGAGTAGTTATTGGGGGAGTGTTAAGTAAAGAGAGAAAACCAATTGCCTTTTTCAGTGAGAAATTAAATGACGCTAAAAAGAGGTGTACCACTTATGATAAAGAATTTTATGCTGTGGTGTAAGAATTAAAATATTGGAGACAGTATCTTTTATGTAAGGAATTCATATAGATGACTAACAATCAAGCCTTGAAATATATAAATTCACATGGTAAGCTATCTCACAAACATGCCAAATAGGCTTCATTTTTGCAGGCCTGTACTGTTGTTTTGCAACATAAGGAGTTGTAAACAGTAAAACCAATGTAGTGGTTGATGCTATGAGTAGAAGAAGTCATTTATTGGTTGTAATGAGTCATGGACTGGTTTGTTTTGAAGAGATGAAGGGTGAATATGCAAATGATCCACATTTTTATAACATCTGTGTAATTCCAAACAGTCCAAACCATACCTATATTGATCCATTTGAATACTACATATTGTTAGATGGATTCTTGTTTAAGGGGTCTTAACTTTGTATTCTCCTTGGCTCACAGAGAGAAAAGATTGTGATATAGTTACACTCAAATAGGCTGGGTGGACATGTTGGGAGAGATAAGACTTTTGGATTATTGAGTGAGAAATTTTTGGCCGAATATGATGAGAGATGTGAACAAGTTTGTTGCTGCTTGTAGGGTGTGTCAAATAGAAAAGGAGGAGGTTATTTTATGGGTTTATACATGTCCTTGCTCGTACCAAAAGAATCATGGATTGATATTTCTATGGATTTTGTCTTGGGGCTTCCACGAACTTAAAGAGGCAATGATTTAGTGTTTGTGGTGGTGGACCATTTTTCTAAAATAGCCCATTTCATACCTTGTAAGAAGACCAATGATGTGAGTCAAGTGGCACATTTGTTATTTTCAAAAGTTGTAAGGTTGCATGGTGTTCCCAAAACAATAACAAGTGACAAGAACATTGAGTTCTTAAGCTACTTTTGGAGGGTCTTATGGAAGAAGTTGAATATCAGGTTGCAATTCAGTTCAGCATACCATCCCCAAACTGGTGGTCAAATAGAAGTGGTAAATAGGAGCCTAGGCAATTTGTTGAGGTGTTTAGTTGGAGATAGTCCTTGACAATGGGATTTGGTGATACCTTAAGCTGAATTTGTCTGTAATTCTAGCATAAATAGATCAACAGGTAAGTCTGCATTTCGAGTTGTATATGGTGCAAATCCTAAAGGAGTTGTGGACTTAGTTGACTTGTCAATGATCCCACATAACAATCAAGAAGCTACAAATTTTTAGAGAATATTCAAGAGATACATGAACACATTAGGCTCAAATTGTAGTCCATGAATGAGCAATAAAAGAAGAGAGATGATTTGCATTGGAGAAGAAAAGTTGTTCAAGAAGGAGAGATGGTTATGGTACATCTATGCAAAGAAAGGTGTCTTGAAGGTGCCTGCAACAAGTTGAAGCCCAATAAAATTGGACCTTGCAAAATCATAAAGAGGACAAATGACAATTCCTATCAAATTGAATTGCCTGGGGATATGGACATTAGCCCCATCTTTAATGTCACTGACCTTTATTCACACTTAGTTGGAATTGGTGATGATCAAGTAGAAATGAGCAAAATGAGAAGGAAAATGACAATTGGACAAGATACTTGCCAAAGAAGAAAAGAGAGCAAATTGAACAAGTACTAGATACCAAATTTGTGGCTACTCGATCTAGATCACATAAGCTGTATTTTGTTAAGTGGGAAGGCCCATCATATTCTTACAACTCTTGGGTCTTAAATGCTGACTTGCTTAAGTATAGCCAAGGTGTTCCATGTCCAACATATGAACTGGAACAAGGAGGACTGGGATCTTCAAACTTCAATACAAGGGGAGGATGATGTGGAGTACTTAATCTAACAATCCCCACCCACATTTAGTTGGTTGGGCAATTGTTGAGTCATTTTAGGATCTCTTCATTACTTTCTTTAGCCTTTTGTTCACTTCTTTACTTTGACTAGTCTTCAAACTAAATGGTTGTCAAGTAATTTGCCAATTTTAGCTTTTGGTTTAGTTTGTTTAGGAGTCTTTTAGTGAGCTAGGTAGTTAGGGGAGAATATGTAGGATCGGGAGTTAGTGGGGAATAAAACAAGGGACAAGAATTTTATGAGTTTGGAGGAGAGCAACTTCATATGGCAGAAAAAGCTTCTTGCTAATAGGTTTAAAACAAAATCAGTCTTCATTGGTAGCAGCTCTATGTCTTTCTAGTTATGGAATATGATAAGTATTTGTTATGATTTTCTAATGATAATCTGTGCAAGCTTCATTATTCCTATATGAAATCTCAGCTGTAGAAAATTTGTTATATTTTAACCAAACAGGTTAGAGACAGAGTATATTTTTTGTGTAGCAATTTTGCAAGTTTTTTAAGATAGTGCTGCATCAGGAATTGGTGGAACAATGAAAGATCAAATCTCTTTAAGAGCTGGCAAACTTATTTGAGGATTAAAGACCCTTAAAATTGATCTTCCAAGAGTTACATAGAGTAGAGATAGATGAATGGGGTGGAGATAAAGAGGATGAGTGGGATAGAGCTGTTGATTTGTGTTATAGGGAAGAAGGGGAGGTATTGAAGACTACAATGTGAGGGGAGAAGAGTTTGAAGTCAGCAATGAAGAAGAATGTAGCATATCACAAGAGGACCAAGATATTGTAGTGGTGGAAGTTGTCAACATTAGACAAGAAGCCACAACAAAGATGGATAAATTTGGGAGCCCCATATGTGATGAAGATTTCTTGGTTTTAGAGAACACAGGTTGCCATAAGCAACTAGAGGAATAGAGAATCTCATTATTGATGAAAAAGGAGTAGAAGATCATCACTCTTCTAAGGAACAAAGGTGATTGAGGGGGGAAATAGAAGCATAGACATTTGTTGTCCAACAAAGGAGGACATTGAAAAAAGGTGTTGACTTGTGAACAACATCGCGAAGAGTCAAGAACCAAAGACCTCATTTTTAGAAGAGGAAGCATGTAATGTCCCCTTCTTAGCAGTAATCAATTTAGTTGGCCGTTAGCTTGTTCTGGAGACTTGTAGGCCAATCGAGAGCAGAAATTAGGGATTCCTATTTTCTAGGAGGATTCTATGGAAGTTTGGCGGCCTGCATGTTGGATTTTCACAGCTTTGATTCTGGATTCCTTTTGGGTTTTCTGAAAGCTTCGCAATGATGGTACATGCGTAGCAATCAGTGGAGTTTGGTAAACTTACTATTTTTAGTGAGTGGGGGTGAGGTCAGCTCATTTCTTTGGGTTTTGCTAGGTTTTCAGATAGCTTCGCGATGGTGTGACATGCAAACGAATCTGAAGAATTTTTCGGACTTAATATTTTTAGTAAGTTGCGACGATTGCTCAAAATGTGGTTAAAATGCATTTGAACACACTTACTATTTTTAGTAGTATGCTATTTTTAGTAAGTGCTATTGTAGTAGTTCTAATGTTTGTAGGGTTCCTGCAACTTGGTGTAGTGGCTATATCTGGCAGGGTAGTTCTCTCAGTTTGATCTCTCATACTCTTGGAGCTTGTTTTGGCAAGTTTAGTATTTGATGGAAAATGGTGTTTTAAGTTGAATTATAACTTAAGGCAAAAATGGACGATTTATTAAAGGGATTGCTTAAGTTATATTAAAAAGCTATTCTCTCAATTATATGTTGGGCACTCATATTATGTATTATTTGCATTTTAATAAAGTGTCTTGTCTAGGCAAAATGGGATGACATGGTGAAGGATGAAATGAAATGCAAATTAAAGTGAATTCGAATGTCATTGTTTAGTCCCACATTGGAGGGAAAAGGAGGTTCGAGTTGGGAGGAAGTTATAAATAAGTGCCTTGGCCTTCATTTGAGACTATCCATTGCTAATATAATGAAGCACTGTCGAAATAATTCCAGACTCTTGCTTTGAAGGATGCATACCTCCTAGTACCTTCAGTTTCGAGCTTGAAAGATAGCCCCTAGCTGAATATTGTGACTGTTTCTCATTCAAAGGAGCAGATTGGGCTCAACGAAGATGAAGATATTTGTTGTTTTCTAATTTTTGAGTGATGTTTTCAATTTTGGAGTTGTTGTTATGTATGGTGTTGAACTTGAAATTCATTCACAAGTCTCTAAGAGTTCAGTTTTTGGGTATTCTTCCTATGTTTTCCTCTTGGTTAGGTGATCCATTTTGCTAAGTTTCGTGGATTTTGGTGTTGATTTGGATTTTCTAGACAAAATCGCTCTTCTTGCCTTGCCATACCATGTTGGAGGTTGCCTTGGGAAGTGTGCAGTGATATTTGTTAAGATTTGCAGCGAGTTGTTGGCTTTGGCTTGGGCAACTTCTCTTCAAGGATCATTTGCACTTGATTTCAAGTCATTCAGAGGTGTGTGGGTAAAGTTATGAGCATTTAGGTGATTTCTCTCCTTGCTGGTCTGTTATTTCAATTAGCTGTTCTTTATATCAGACCTGAGTTATTTACCTGTTTGGTTACTTTCCATATGCTGGATAGCTCATATTTGTTAGAGGATCAATTCCTAACATTTTGGTGTGTTCAGATATCAATTTTCCTATTGTAATTTGTAAGCTAATTCTCTCATTGTAACGCTGAAATCAGTAGGACTGATCAACCTTTGCTTATGGCATTTTACATTTTATATTCCCATTGAAAAATGTGGAAGAGGATGGCCTAGCCGCCTATTGTTACTCTCAGTTGGTTTCATAGTCCTTCCACTAAATAAGTGGTTGAGTGATTTTATTTTTAGAGTTGTAATAACTATCCTCCCGCTGAAAAGTGGTAGAGTGATTCTACATTAAGTTGTTCTTGCTCGTTGGACAAGCAGAAGGGGCTGGCTTGCTGGCCAACATTGTATTTTCAGTTTATTTTGGAGCTAACGATCCCCTATTCACCGTATGCTCTCACCTTCCCACATTGGGCTCTTGGTGATTAGAAAGGGGAAGGGTTACCTTTCAGTAGTATTATATTTTCTTTCCTAACCTTAACGGGTGCATTGTGGTGTTTAAAAATTGAAAAAAATTGTGTGGGAACATTTCAAAGCACCTATGGTAATTTTTTACTCCCTTAACTCAATTTTCATTTCTAATAATTTATGTGCAGGTGCAACTAAAGGGGGTACAAGTGATGCAAAGAGCAATGATGATTTTTAGTGGAGGATGATTACTAAGCCTTCAAGGAGCTAGGAAAAGAGAAAAAGAACTAACTGGCAGAGGAGGATGTCTATTCCAAAAAGAGTTTGGAAGCGAAAAAAGAAAAAATATATGATTTACAAAGATATGTAATCTACTGGAATGGAACACTGTGGTTTGATTCTTCAAGTCAGATGGATGGTTCTACCATCTATTCCAAACTCTTTCTTGTATGTTTGATGTGGTAGCATCCTAGTTTAAAAAGTAATCTTACATCACAAAATAAAAGTAATAGTTAGGTTGTTAAGTTTCTTAGTAGTTAAATTTGTTGAATTTTGTTTTATATAAAGTAGCTTTGAACTAGGAGGTTCAAAATTTTGAAAATAAGGGGAGAACAATGCAAGTCAATTCCCTAGAGTTAGGAGATAAGAAAAAAAGCGAACTACTTAGAACTAAGGGCTAATTCATCGTTTCTCCTATTTTGTTGAGGTTGTTTGTAACCATTCAGAATTTTAGGTTAGAACTGTTATAGTTTATGCTATTTTGGAAAGGTAGTGTGAGATTAGGAGTCTAGTAATGGAGTTCCAATGACAGAGAATCTGGTCTATAACATTCGTAGAGGTTAAATTCAGGGAGTTTGTCTGGTGATTGAGGGGATTGGAGTTGAAACCAAAGAAGCAATAATCTGGAATAAATTGTGATCAGTTGCGATTAATCATGAATAACTGCTGGTCTCGATTTATTTCCGAAAAATTGTGGAAAAATCAGTCAATGATTTTCCACGATATGTTTGGGTTTAAATCGCGTTCAAATCGTGTTTTAATCAAAGGAAAATTGCAGAAATATTCAAATCCCTAAAAAAGGCGGGCAAACCCTAAAATAACTGGGAAACATTAAGAAAATGCTGCAAACATTCTATAAAGCATGCTGCGCGATAGTATCCTTGGTCGCTTAAGAGGATAAATCAGTAGAAATCGTGAGGGTTTTTTGAGGAAGCAACACACAGTCGGAATTTGTGGAGAAGAACGTGCGACATTTCAAGAATTTGAAAAACATTCATATTCATTATTCAATCGAAATTTTTTGTTTGTTTCAAAATTTTTATTTTGATGCATAAATCTTTATTGTGTTTCAAATTTTTATTGAAAATTTATCAAAATCCATTTTTGTGTTTTTAACATAAATTTGTAGAAAACTTTATGCATTTGCACTTTTTTCCTAAATGTACGAATTTTTTTTATTTTTCTAAATGTTTGCAAAAGTTTTATTTATCATTTAATGTTTTAATAATTTATTTTACCTAATTATTTAATAATTTAAGAAATTGTTAATATAGTTAATTTTTTTAATATGGATTATTTAAATCAAATTTATTTAATGTACTATAATTTATTAAATTGTAATATATCTATTTATAATTTATTTTACTTAACTATTTAATAATTTAGGAAATTTTTAATATAGTTAAATTTTTTTAATATAGAATATTTAAATCAAATTTATTTAATGTGCTGTAATTTATTAAATTGTAATATATATTTTAATATAATTTAATATATATTATATTAGAAATTGAGAGTCCAAAAAGTATGAGAGTTTATACAAAGCTAAAGATCAGGGGGTAGTGCCTCACCCGCCATCCTGAGTATCCAGAGATAGGGATATATACAATTATCTCATTGTCCAAAAGAAGGGGTCATAGCAGAGTGTATCGCTATTGGAGAACCTCATCTTGGTCTTCCAGCCACGTGGTCCATCCTTGTTCTCCTTCCATCCAAGCCACCTTCTTTCTTGCTAGGATCTGGGAGCACATCTCTATCCTGTTAAAGGGAGGAGGCCTGCTGTCCTGTAGATCTTTTATCAGCTTCTTCACTACCTCATCGAAGGAAGTCTGGTTTTCTGCAAGCCTAGCCCATTCGTACCCGTCTTGCATCTCGTAAACGAACATGGTCGCACTGCCATCCTTCAGGAACCGCAGTAGCTTGTTTCTCTCGAGGTTCATCAAGAAGCAGACCTGCACAACAATTTTGTAATGTTTGAGTTTTTTAAAAACCTCAGTACGTTCCCTTGTAGTACCTTGGAACTTCTCCTCATTTCTAAGTTTCCAAATAAACCAGAGAATGTAAGAAGAGAGAATTTGCCAAACTAGATTAGAATCCTTCCTTAGTCCATGAATAAAACCAGTAACTATATCAAGAGTATAGACAAATTCAGTAATAGAGATTCCAAACAGAAGCCAAATTTCTCTAGCAAAGGGGCAGTCAAAGATGTGACGTGCAGTCTCAAGTTTCTTGCAAACAGAACATCGGTCAGTCATATGCAGCCGATTTATTCCTAATAGGTAATCTGTCCAATATCAGTTGCCATCTGAAACATTTGACCTTAGGGGGAATGGGGGACCGCCAGAGCTTCTCAAAAGTTTTTTGCCAGTTGTGCGGTGAAAGGTTAGCATACCACAGAGTGTTGACATGTTTGAACACCGAGGTATCACTATTAAGTAGGGAATAGATAGCTTTAGCTTTGATCTTAGGGAGTGGGGAGCCATCCTTCCATAGGAATGTAAGATACCTATGGGTGTCCACTTGGGTGTTTTTAGGAAGATTAAATGGAGCGCATGCATTTTTAATCATGTTGTAGGTCTTCTTATGCGAAGCGGGGAGATCATATTTGGTGCTAAGAGCCTCCCAGCTGATAAGGTTATCATATTCTAGAATGTCCATAATGTATTTAATTCCTTTATTATGCCAGTGCTTAGCAGAGCAACCTTGGGTTAGAGCAAGGGGTTTGGAGTTATGATGCAGATTCCACCAGATTGACCTTTCCCCGTGGAGGGTATTATCATAGTTGATGCTAGAGTTGTTAATGAGACCACGCACATGCTCCCAGGCTTTCCAGATGGATTTAAACACCCAGGTGCCTTGGACAGACACAGGAAAACCACTTGCAATTAAGTCACTGAATGGGAGGGCTTTCCAAGTTTTGGCAGATTTGGGAACAACGTTTTGTATGTTGTTTCTGATGAGGATTTTCCAGGGTTCCTGTCCTTCCAGTGAGTGAAATATCCACTTGGCTGCAAGGCATCTCCCTTGCAGCCTAAGATCCTTGAGGCCCAGCTCACCAAGTTTTTTATCCAAGTGGCACCAGGTCCACTTGACTGCGTGTGTTTTCCTTTTACCCTTCCCATCAGACCATAGGAACCGTCTGATAGCCTTTTGGATTTCAAAGACTTGGTAGTTGCTGAACATCCACACCGAGGAATAGTATATACTATATGAAGATAGGATTTTTTGGCAGACTTGAATTCTGCCAGCAAGGGAGAGGACCCTATTGTCCCACTTGTTGAGTTTACTGTCTATTTTTCCCTTGACCCAGCCCCACATGTCTTTAAGAGAGGGAGAAAGAGAGAAGGGGATGCCAAGATAATGGATTAGCTTATTAGGTCCTCCCCACGCATAGCCAAACTGGTGAAGCCAGTCCAGAGGATTATCTTTCCATCCAAGTAGAATGGATTTGGTGCTAGATATCTGGGCTCCGGATGCTCTACCGAAAATGTCAAGTTTCTGTTTAAGGGAGTTAATGTTGTGCCTTGAGAGCTTTAGGAAGAGCGAGGTATCATCAACAAACTGGATGTTGATCAGTTCAGAGTCGTCTGACATAGTAATGCCTTGGACACGGGGGGATAGGGTGTCATCTCTAAGGAGATAATATAGGGCATCAGAGGCAATGACAAACAGGGCAGGGGCAAGGGGGCAGCCCTGCCTAATTGATCTAGACAGGGGAATAGGCTGGGAGAGGGTCCCATTGACTTCAACTAGGGCGGATGCATCCTTGAGGAGGATTCAAACATAATCACAGAATCCGCTAGGAAAGCCAAAGGCTGAGAGCATCATGAGGATGAAGTCCCATTCTACCCTGTCATATGCTTTCTCAAAGTCGACAAGGAACATGGCGGCGTCTTGGTTTGAGGATCTGGCCCATTCCATGGATTCCCAACTTGTTACAAGATTCTCCAAGATGTATCTGCCTTTAATGAAGCCTGTTTGGGTGGGGTAGATGAATTTGGGGAGGATCTGCTCAAGGCGAGAGGCTAAGGCTTTGGCTAGGATTTTGTAGGACACATTGAGAAGAGTGATTGGCCTCCAATTCTTAATTAGGGCTTTGTCCCCTTCTTTTGGGACAAGCTTAATAATACCCCTATTTATGAACTCCTCCAAGGTGCCAGTGGAAAGGGCTTCATTATAGATGTCATAGAGGTCGTTGGAGATCCATTCAATGTTGGTTTTGTAGAATTCAGTAGGAAGTCCATCAGGGCCTGGGGCCTTACCATCCTTGAGAGCCTTGATGGCATCCTTGATTTCTTGCACAAATATCTTAACTTTGAGAAGGTTGGCTTCGTCCTCAGATATTCTATTGGGAATGATATTCCTACATTTGGCACGAGCATCTGTCGAGGCTTCATTATCCTCAGAGGTAAACAGAGTCTTGTAGAACAGTTCAAAGGCTTCTTTGATGTCATTGATATCTAGGAGTTCCTTATCATCTATGGTTATTCTATCTATTCTTTCCCTTGTTTGTTTTTGCTTAAGTAGATTAAAGAAAATTTTGGAGCCCTTATCACCAAACTGAAGCTAGTGGTTGTGGGCTCTGATGAAAGCACCTTTGATTTTAACTTGCTGGTGTTTCTTGAGGATATTTCTAGCCTCGGAGACCTGTTTGGCCAAGGAAGGGGAGGAAGGCTGCAGTTGAATTTGATATTCTAGGGAGTGAAGCCGAAGAGTAAAGAGTTTTTTCTATGAATCTAAAGTCCTTGGCTTTTTTCTGACCAATGGTTTGGAGAAGGTTCTGCCAGGAGGAGATGTTCCTCTGCCATCTGAGAGTGTGGGATTGGGGGAGATGCGGTTGCAAATTGAAGAGTCTAATTAGCTTGATGGCATTTAGGACATCCTCATCTTGCAACAAGGAGGTGTTAAGTATGAATTTCTTATTGCGAGGGTGACCTGGGGTGATGGAGTTTCTGATGTTAATAGAGGCTAAAATGGGGAAGTGGTCAGACAGGGTGGTTGGTAAGACTGCAACCGCATTTCCAAACTGGTTGGGGGAAAAGGAGAAAAAATCCTTAGTAGCATAGAACCTATCTAACCTGGAGTAGATCCTATTAGTGTTTTGCTGAAAGTTACACAAGGTGTGCCAAAGGTTAGGGGAATCAGGTTTGGTGCCTTCCAAGGGGTTGAATAGTTGCAAATGTTGTTTAAATTTGTCCCAGTGAGGTTTTTTCAGAGTTTTTCCATTCAAACGAAAGTCCCCCAACCTTATCAACCTGAGATTCAGTCATATTAAAATCCCCCGCAATGACCCAAGGAATATTTGGGAGGAGTGTTAGCCAGTTCCAGAGGGATATTCTTTCTTTGTAATCGTTAGATGCATAAATGGAGCATATGCCAAAGCAAGAGCCTTTAACATCTAAGGTAGCCCAAGCTACTCTATTGCAGGGGGAGGTTCCTTTATCCTTGAGGTACACAGTCCATTTAGGGGAGATAAGAAGACCAACTCCTCCTTTCCCTCTTGGGTGGTTGGTACAGACTTTGATTGCATCTCGCCATATGAAGTCAAGCGTAGTGTTGAGGGAGAAGCCAACAGATTTAAGTTCTTGTAACATTAGGAAGTCTAAGTTTTTATGAAAGTCCATAAATCTTTTAATAACATATTTTCTGTCAGGCGACTCAAGGCCTCGAATGTTCCATGATATGTATTTCATCAAAGTGGAGGATTTGAGGGGGGCTGATAGGGGGACCGTTGATCTCCAGATTTATTCTTGTTTTTGGAGCCCATAGGCCTACCTTTCTTTTTAATTAGAGAGTACCCTTTCATAAGCTCCTCATTATCTTCACTGGTTTCGGGGGGCTCAATTCTAGGATCTGCAATTCCACCTATGTTGGACCCAGTCAACTGGGAGCCTGGAAAGCCAGGGAGCATAGTGCTAGATCTAATTTCATCTAGATCCTTATTGGCATATATAACTTCAATGATATGATTATCCTCTAGTTCTTTGAGCGTGGCTGTGGCCGAGGGAATGATGGTGTTAGTGTCAGACTTAAGTCCTATAGGTGAGCCCGAATGAATGGGGGTTCCGGATCTAAGGATCATTGCATGGTTAATACTACCGCTAGCACCATCATCACCACGATTGGAGTTTTCCAGATTTTTAACCATATTCCTAACCACAGAAATGCCAGGGGATTGACCAGGGTCCTGAGGTTTATGAGCAGAGGCCAATTGGTTGGTGGAGGAGCGGCTAAGATTTAGGGCATTGAGGGGGGTAACTTTACGTCTTCGTTTCCTCGAGGTAACAAGTTGAAAACAATCAGAGGGCGATTCTACAGGATCTTGAGAAGGGATGGAAACAGGGATGAGAAGTTTAGGGGCCAAAGGAGCGTGGTTGGGCTTATTAGGAGCGGGCGCGGCATTTGCGGACATCTTGTTAGCAGAGTGGGGAAGGGGAGACTGTAGACCATTAACATTTTTAGGGTTAACAGTAGCTTCCATTTTTTGCTTCCTACGACTAATAATTGGACAATTTTTATGGATATGCCCTTCTTTCTTGCAGAGAAAACATGCATTCAATCCTCCAAGCATTTCAATTGGGCAGACAAATGTGTCTCCATCAATATCTAGGTTTAAAGTTGGTGGGATGTCGATTCCGGGTTTAATTGAGACAAGCATTCTTGCGTCTAGGTTGGGAACCAACCGAGCAGTTTCATCTATCCGGATCATTTTGCCAAATGGTTCCATTAATTGGGGAAGGAAGCGCCACAAAAAAGCGGGGACATCTTTGAGGATGACCCATCTGGGAGAGGAAATGCAAGGATTTCCTCATTAACTGCCTCTGGAGACCAGGCTAGGGCTCGAAAAGAGGTATTCCCTACCATCCAGTACTGGCGTTTAAGTGCTGCCAATTGGGCTTCATGCGAGTTAAAGAAAATGAGAAAAAGACCTCTTTGTATTTGTCTACAGAATGTAATTTTAAGCCCTAATTTGAGATTCCATAGATTGTGAAACCAGTCGTCTACAAATTTCCTAGGTGGGCATTTTTGAGCATCCACACAGGCGAAAAAAATAGCAGTGTCACATAGCCTTCGTTTTTCCAAAGCAATCTCATTTATCATTTCTGAGTTTGGCGAAACACAGAAGGGGTTTGAGGTATTGCAAGGGGACATACCTGCCTTACTGGGTCCTTCTTTTGCAGGAGCCTTAATGAAGTGCGTCGACGAGTGGACTCCATCTGCAGGCGGGGCGACGGTCTCGGCGAAGGACTTTTTTAGGGCTGGAATGGTTTGCGGGGTGGGTTTAGGGTTAGTGTTATTAACACCGTCTGACTCGGGCTCCATCGAAAGCCAGGGTTAGGGCGCGCGGGGTGGGCGGATGGGTGGAGTTATCTGTAATAAACGCAGAGCAGAGAAAATAAAAAACAAGAAAACAAGTAGATGGGCGAGATAGGAGGTGCAAACCGAGTGGAGGAGATAAACCCCTCCACAAAGATGACGAATTACTCCCGCGTGCGTGCCGTGATCCAGCTTCCTTCTTCAGGCGGCGGTCGGAAGCGTCGAAAATCCGCAAAGCAGAGCCATCTCCATCGTTAAGCAAATTCGCAAGTTCGCAGAGCAGAGCCATCTCCATCGTTAAGCAAATTTGCAAGTTCGCAGAGCAGAGCTGCAATCGATCATGTCATGATATTTTTCAGTTTTAATCGATCAGAGCCGCAATCAATCATATCAGATGAGAGCCGCAAATTCGCAAGTTTGCAGAGCAGACAAATTTATTATTCCAAGACATCAGAATTCGCTTTGAGCAAATTCGAAAGTTCGCAGAGCAGACCTAAGTTTTAAGTTTCCTATTTCTGTTCAAATTTCATAGTATCAATTTAATATATATTATAATATATTACATAATATATCTTAAAATATTAAATAATTTTGAAAAATATAAAATAAATTATAATTTATTATAGTAATGTATCTTAAAATTATTAATAAGTATTCAATATTTTAAAATAAATTACTGTAATATTCTATAATTTATTTTATATTTTTCAAATAAATTTAATAATTTTAATTATAAGATATATTACAGGTAATGTAATATTTTAAGATAAATTACTCTAATATATTGTAATGTATTTTATATGTTTAAAAATTTATTTAATATTTTTAAGATATATTACTATAATATATTGTTTATTATTGTATTATTTAATTTTACAGTAATTTTTTAATATAAATGATTCATTATATCTTAAAATAAATAACTAAATATATATATGTGTGTGTGAGAGAGAGAATCAAGTTGATCTGAAACCGATCAAATAAAATAAATATAAATAAAGAAATACTGTACAATTTAATCTGATTTAAATATAAACAAGGAAAATCTATTTTCTTTAATTCATGTGTTGAAATTTCTATTTTATTTGCTTATAATATCTCCATGCTATGGAAATACCCTTAAATATATATACAAAAAAAATGTAATTTTTGACTGTTTTTCTACAATTTTCTACGTTTTAAAAAAAAAATCTTATACTTTTGTTTTGCTGATTAATTCCCTAAACGATTAATGCTACCATGATTGAAACTTATGTATTGTTCTTCTAAATTTCTAAATATAATGTGATTGTTTATTTTTGTGTTCATTGTCTTATTGCTGGATTTTTCCTGTGTATATAAGGAGTTGCTGTATATTTTATTGCTTATTGTGCCATGTATATTGTTTCTTTCCCCTCTGCATTGTTGTAGTTGTTAAGAATTATTTAATCATATTTTATTTGAGCTAAGGTGTTGCATTAGAGGGTTTTTCAGTATACACATAAAAATTGGTGTCATATAAAACTAAAAATTACCATATACCCTCTCCAACAAAAAATAATCTGAAGCAAGCATTAACATTTTTAATTGAAGCACAAATTCTAGTATAGAAAAACTGACTACAAAATAGGAATTCTAATCTCAAATTTGATGTAGTTGCCTTCTTTATGACAGGTCCCCCATTCTTTTGTTAGTTTCCCATCATTTTAATTGTGTTAAATTTTGGTTTTTAACTGCTTGTTGGAGCGGTTGTTGTGGTTTCGATTTAGAGGAATTTTCCCTTGGTAGCAGGGATTGATGTGGTGTGAACATTGTGACTATTTTGTGAGAGTGATAATAGTGGAAATTTGATGCAAACAACTCCATTCCTGCAACTTATTATTGATAAAACATATACTTTAGCCTACACATCAACTCTAGTAGAGGACTATATTCTTGAGATTCATACTCAAGATAGTAAGTGTAATAAATCAAGATGTAGAATTTTAAAAGTGAAAGAATACTTGTATAAAAAAAGTACAACAGTGTTTATTTTATTTAGGAAAATATACAGGTATAGAAATGACACCCGACACTACAAGCCTTAGGAAGCCCTATAATGTCTCTAATTTATGGCTGGGTCAGGCAGCACCAATATTTTAGTTAAATAAATAAATTAGTAAATATATAATAAATAAAATTATTAATAAATGAAATTCAATAATTTTCTCTAGAGGCCGAGTTTGGTGAATGTCATTAAATAATTTTTTAACGGTTTAGGCTGACGTAGCTAGGAAAATGTATGGGTCGATTTCCTTGTGCTTGGCCAAGACTTGTGAAGAAGCTGGTATTATTGCAGGTCAAGGAGATGGAGAAAGATCATTGAAGAGTTTATTATCCTTTGCATTAAATGAATGCTGGAGAGATCTCAGATGAAACCTTGAGAGACTTCATCATTGGTGGGACGAAATTCCTGCCAACGTCTTTGTTTAGTTTCATATTGTTGAGTACATTGTTTCAGGCCTGAGTGTTGGGTGTTCACAAGTTTATTACCTTTGTTGTGTATTTGAGTCGACACTTGCAAAGCCATTGGATGTTGGAGCAATCTTACTCAACACCAGGAGTGCCATATCTATAGAGGAAGTGGCCACCATTCAATCATTGAATCAAAAGTCCTCATCCATGCCAAGCATGTGCGTAGAAGCCTAGCAGGGAGTTGGACACCCCTTTAAGGCGCACATATCGCTACCTTGCAACCTAGAGGGAATCGCTATAGAGGCCGCTATTTTTAGTATGAACTTTTGAAGCTGATATTTCCAGTATGAACTTGAACATCTTTGAAGTTGCATGATTGGTATAAGTTTGTTTGTCTTGTATTAGATTATTATTTACTCAAAACCTTTGTCTGTAGACATAGTTGTGTGCACTCTTAGTCAAATTAATAATTCAAGGGCGCTATCTAAATTCTACATAAATATTCCTTAAAAGTTTATGTATTGAAAGTGCAGAAACATTTGTGTTTCATCTAGGAAAATTGAATTTGAGTAATCAACACTTTATTTTGATTTCTAAAGAATATTGCTAATCTATTGTTCTGTTGAGAATTATACACTCATATAGTTTAGTGGTATTAGAGCCACCTTTCTGCTAGCTTGTGAGAGTTTGGTGATGCAACTTCTTGAAAATAAGAAGCCATGGATCTAATGCCATTAGAATGACAACTAGAAGAATCTGCTAAAGAACTGGGAAGATGCCATGCTAAATATATGAACTTAGGCTCAACCATCCATCAAGAGATGAACTTTATTGAATATTTTGAGTTTCAAACGAATGGACGAAGTAGAAGAAGATATGGGGGGCAGCCTTGCAAGGAGAGTGGGATCAAGAAAGGTACACATTTGAAGCCACCAAAATCTTTGATGAATATTTAGGGATGTCTAATCAAATTAAATCTATATTTCCTTTTGATGATTATTTGAGATATTTGGATTGGATAAATCCAAGTGAAGGGGACTTAATGACAACATAAGACGAATAAGAAAAGAAGACAAATATTCAACAACAACAAAGGTGAAACCTGAAATGATAAAGAGTATAGGAGCACAAGAAGAGGTCAAGAGAGGCTCGTTAATGGTCTTCAAAGGGTTAATCTTGTTGGATTATTGGGGAGATTGTTGGATTTGGTTGATCATTGCTGCTGCTAGGATATGTTGTTGTCATTGATGTCAACATACTCCTGTGAGTTATTCTAGTGAGTTTGAGAAGAGTTTTTGATCTGGTTTTGTAGTTTGGTTTTGCTGATCACTATTTTGCAGAATCCGGTATTTCCTTCGGTATATTCTGGTGTGATCAGTTCTTGTGCTGGGACTTTGGATTATTGTTTGGGATCTTGTGTATCTTCATTTTAGATGGTTTGTGATTTGGTGCTCCGCAAGTTATCTTTCCTCGTGACAGCTGTTGATTGGTTGTATTCTTGAGCTTTGAGACGTTGACCGATGAAGATTTGAAAAGAAGTGTTGGTGCAACTGTTCCAGATGATTCTAATGCGTTTACTGGTGTTTCCTAGTCGTGTCCTATTTGTTTTGGCGATCCGCATTGATTGTTGTGCGATTTTTTTGTGATTTCTATGAATCGGTGATGATTTTCGTGTTATGCAGTATTTCTGGTGGCGTAACGTGTTGCGGTTGATCTTGGCGGGATTTCCGGTGGATGTAATCATTTGGGAATTTGAATTAGGTCCATGCTGTGTAATGTAAAGCATAATACTGGTCTGGTGGTCGATCTTTGTATCATGCAATGTAATTTTTGTATTGTGAGTTGAGGGTTGAAGGTTTAGCCGACCTTGTTATCAAGGTTGATGATTTGTATATATAGGTGAAATGCTTATGTAATTTAGGTGTCGGTATTGTGTCTGCATTATCAGAGAGTGATGGATGTGTGAACAAGGATATATCTTTCATCGAAGTGTTGAGGTGTGTTTGGTGTTGCGGAAGTAGACAACTGTGCTTAATCGGAACTGTCATCAAGCATTTATAGATGCTATCATTGCAGTTCATTCCTTTCGGATTGTAGTCCGAATCATATTGTAAGTCAGTGAGACTTCCTTGAGGGTTGTAGCCTTCCGGGCATATATCTTTTGAGCAGTGAGCTCTAGGCAGTGTGCCTGAATGCATGTGCATTCCCCATTGTAATATTTTCAAATACTACTGCAGAGTATCATCTTACTGTGGATAGGTTCCTACCGTGGTTTTTCCCTCAATCGGGTTTTCCATGTCAAAATCTTGGTGTTATGTGTTGCGTTGTTAATTTGCTTATCTATCGGTTGTTGTAGTTTATCAGTTTTATGTTTTAGAGTTTAAATTGGTGTGATCCGAGAAGACCGATTCACCCCCCCCCTCTCAGTCTTCCTTCTTGATTGCTGCTAATAAATCCTTCACAATAGACGGTCTACCAAACATTCTGGATACTGATGGAGTAGGGTTGGATCAAGGTCAATTTTGATAGCGTGACGCGTGGCAATCCCGACTTGTTGGGTGCGGGCTGTATTGCAAGGGATTGCCATGGCCATATTATTGCTAAATGCAATCAGTGCCTAGGAGTGGGATCTAATAACGAGGTTGAAGCCAAGGCAACCCTTCTAGCAGTTCAACTGGCTGGAATATTGGGAGTGGAAATCTACATCTTGAAGGTGATTCCTAGATTATTATTCATGCGATCCTCAAGGGCAAAGTGGAAAATTGGAAGCTTGATCATGAAATTTAGGTTATTAGAATTATCCCCGCCACTTTCCAAAGATTCAAGGTGTCCCATGTCCAGAGAGATGGAAACAAAGAAGCAAATGTATGTGCAAATCAAGCTTTTGATCTTCTTAAAGGTGAAATCAACTTGTGCATTTCTCATCCAAATGGTCAAAATTTTGAACGATTTTGAAGGTTATGTTGGTTGACATTCATTCGTCACGGGTTGTGTTGGCAGATGACAATGGAGTATGGGATGTGTTATCACAAAAGCTTGCACCCTTGCTGAGCTATCAACTCAGCAACTTTGTGAAACATGGAAACAACCCCAAAGTGTGGGACCTTGCGCAAGGGGGTTGAATCTCCGGAGAAGGCCGACTTCCTTCTTAGTCCAAATGCAGGTGTTGAACCAACTCAACACTTCAAAACTTACTCCTAAGCCTATCCTAACAACTTGTAGAGGTAAAGGGAAGAGAGAGATGCTTAAAATCAAAGGAGGTGATGCACCAAGATAAGAGATTGTTCCTCTCCCCACCTGAAATGGCACAAGGAATCAACTGAAATACCCAAGAGATGCACAAAGTTCAGTTGCATGAGTGACCCAAACGCATGTATGGAGGTTAGAATTTGCTAAGTGTTAAGAGGGGAGAAGGATTCCCACAAGCCACACTCAGAAAAAACAAGTTAACACATCATATATGGAGAGAAGAGCCACAAAATATACACCTATGATGAAGGTAAGGAAACATACACAACATGCATAAGTTGAAGGAAGGCAAGAATGTAATTCCAACTCATTCAAAGGCCAAAAGCCAAACTTACAGTTGCATAAATGCAAGATAAATACAAGAGAAGTGGGAGAGCATAGAATAGCTCAAGCCAGTAGGGAGAGAACCCTTTACAATGAGGCTTAACAACCTTTATATAGAAAAATGGTTACAAGAGTGATCATGACCCTTGCATGTCAGTCTGGAGGTGCAGGGAAGTGCATGCACTTGACTTGTACATGCAAGCAACCTAGCCATACCCACAAAGGGCAATCCTGAGAAGGTGGACTGACTAACCTTCCAAGGTCAGACATGACATAAGTCACCAAGCATGGCCCCGTACCTCCCTTGATGGAAATCCTACCAAAAACATTTAATGCACCCTTGTGGCTCCACAAAAGAAAGTTCACAAGTCACCAAAACTGTCGGAGCATTTAAAGCTTTGAGTGTCGATCATGCCATTCGGAAGTAGTTTGGAAGACTTCGGAGACCTGGGTCGTCGAAGTTGGGGGAACTTCGGAGACTTGGGCCACCAAAGTTGGGAAGACTTAGCAACTTGGGAACTTTGGGGTTCCGGAGTTCCGGGGTAGAAGAACAAGGAACTGGGGAACCTGGGGGTTCCGGAGTTGAAGAACTTAGGAACTTGGGAACCTGGGGGTTTCGGAGTTCCGGGATTGAAGAACTTAGGAACTTGGGAACCTGGGGGTTTCGGAGTTTCGGGGTAGAAGAACTAGGAACTTGGGAACCTAGGGGTTCCAGAGTTCCGGGGTTGAAGAACTTAGGAACTTGGGAACCTAGGGGTTCTGGAGTTCCTGGGTAGAAAAACAAGGAACTGGGGAACCTGGGGGTTCCAAAGTTCCGGGGTAGAAGAACTAGGAACTTGGGAACTTGGGGGTTCCGAAGTTCCGGGGTTGAATAACTTAGGAACTTGGGAACCTGGGGGTTCCAGAGTTCCGGGGTAGAAGAACAAGGAAGTTCCAAAGTTTCGGGGTTGAAGAACTTAGGAACTTGGGAACTTGGGGGTTCCAGAGTTTCGGGGTTGAAGAACTTAGGAACTTGAGAACTTGGGGGGGTTGAAGAACTTAGGAACTTGGGAACCTGGGGGTTCTGGAGTTTTGGGGTTGAAGAACTAGGAACTTGGGAACCTGGGGGTTCCGGGGTAGAAGAACTAGGAACTTGGGAACCTCGGGGTTCCGGAGTTCCGGGGTTGAAGAACTTAGGAACTGGGAACCTAGGGGTTCCGGAGTTCCTTGGTTAAAGAACAAGGAACTTGGGAACTTGGGGGTTCTGGAGTTCCGGGGTTGAGGAAAAAGGAACTTGGGAACCCGGGGGTTCTGGAGTTCCGGGGTTGAGGAAAAAGGAACTTGGGAACCCGGGGATTCCGGAGTTCCGGGGTAGAAGAACTAGGAACTTGGGAACCTGGGGTTCCGGAGTTCCAGGGTAAGAGAACAAGAGACCAAGGGGACTTCAAAACCTCGAGGTTTCGGAGTTCTAGGAAAGAGAGAGGAAGAAAAGGGTTGGGAAAGGAACTTCTGACAAGACAACACTTCATAATTCATGATTCCATCGTCTTCTCTTGATCAACTGAGGCAGCGTTGGTCCATAGAACATATCTTTGATCGGTTCTCACTGATGGACCGAGGGTGTCATAAAATGACAACAGGATGACTAGATTCATTTTTGTCTTTTCAGATGAGTGGATATAACTGCCTGCCAGATGCCATTAATGTTGGGAAATTTGTGAAGTGTTTCTCTTAAATGTAGATCCTAGCTAGATTATCTTGTTGTGCGACTGAAAGTTGAGGAAGCAACGGTTTGCTAGGGTGGTGGTGGCCTTCCCAAGTGTCGTACTTGATTTGACAGGGATCATGGATAGACTAAAGGCTAGCTCTGGTTTCTATCCCCAAAAAGCCATATGGATTAAAGGAAACTATATCTACTAGAGATTTCGATCATGACTGTGTTGGCGTGATCATTGTTTCTCATTTCAATATGGCTGCATTTATGTTCTCGGGTGGCGAAGTGTCCTTTATGGACAAAAGTTTATTTCGGGTGAAGAGAGTCTCAGAGCTAGTTGTTTCTTCTGGAGTAAGAGTGCCTTTGTGTAGTAGGGAAGTCGGCCTTCTCAGGGAAAATGGATGCAAATTTTTCTTTGCTGGCCGCAAAGCCTATGGTAGCCTTCTAGGGTCACATATTGGATGAAAGGCTATCAAACGTGTTCAAATTTGATGATCGAGACTTCCTGAATCATGTCAAAATTGTTCTTGGAGATGAATACTTGAAGGCACAATTCAAATACAAAACCAATGCTGATATATTTTCCATGTGTCGCCTGGTTCTTTGAACTGGAATCCAAAGAAATAATGCAATGGGTGGTTAGTAGCTGTATCAAGGAGGAATGGTGTGAGGGCTTGGAGAGCTTTATGGGCATGGCGAGGGAAGGTAAAGGTTTTGTCTGTCCGGGTGGTGTGTGGTTGCATGTGAGCAAATTCATTCCCCCTTTGCGCCCTTTCCTCTTATGGAGTGCCAATAATAACAAAGAGGTTTGTAGAGTCTCTGCACAAATTGGAATGAATGGGGTTGAAGATCATTTTAGGGCCAAGCAGGAACATAGTATTAGGAAGGAATTGGAAAAAAGGGGGCCATATGAGGCGCGTTCGGCACCTTCGTCAACTGCTTTGTCTTCGAGGCACAAATGAGGTAGGCCGTAGGAGTCTAAAAAGAAAGTGGGCTGGACGTTGTGGATTGGATTTCTTGTAGAGCACAGGGAAGTCGCAGGTGTCTCAGATGCTATGGATGGCCGTATGGTGGCAACAGGCAACAAAGGCAAAGAAATCAAGGTAACAAATTAGCTTTTGCTTAGTTCATACATTTTGTAATGATTTTCGGTGTCGTCTTTATCTCTGTATTCATGTCGAATGGATGTTTTTTTATATACGTCGGGTTTTAGCAGTGTCGGGGTGGTGTATATTTTTGGTATGTTGGTGTAGTTATAGTAGGATGGGGGTTGATGTGGCAGTTTGCATGCCTTGTAAGTTTTTTTTAGGATGGGGATGGGATGTGGATCATATACAAAGTTTTGATATCTCAGATGATAATGTGCTTCTTTAATATTTCTAATAAAAAGCAATATTTACCGATCAAAAAAAAGAAGAGCTCAAGAAAGAAGTGGTGGTAGTAGAGAAAAAAGAAAGATTTGAATCTCAAAATGTCAAATAAGGGGACTTCTCAATGATAAAAAATAGTAATGCCTAGGCAACATCAACCCAAATTGTAGGTATGCACATAATTGCATTTTGTAATGACGATTCATAGTATATTAGCATGATTGGACCATGCGATACTATGCGAAATATTAGTTGTGATGTTGTGAAGATTGGTTTGTTTGAGATTGAGCGTAATGAAGAGGAATTATAGGTTTATTTAGAAACCCCCATGATTTTACACATAAATTACATGGAGGGCCAAGAAACATTTAAATTCTTTGCTCCAAGAGTGATAAGATCGTTGATGGAATTTGGATGAGGGATGTTTTTCTCAGAGTAGTGCAACTGAGTGGCAAAACTATGATTCTGAAGTTGATATGGGATCTTGGTATAGGTATTTTTTTGGGGGCATTTAGGTGTAGCGGGTAGTTGATCTGGTATACAAGAGTGAATTGCTTTAGTATAAGCAATTTGGGACGTGAAGACTATAATATCCTTGATTTATGGCTGTGTCAACCAACACCAATATTCTAAATAAATAAATAAATTAGTAAATAAATAATAAATAAAATTATTAAATAATTTGTTGTAGGAACTGACTTTGGTGAATGTCATTAAATCATTTTCTAATGGTTTAGACCGATCTGGATGGAAAATGTATGAGTCGATTTCCTTGTGCTTGGCCGACTTGTGAAGAAGTTGGTATTAATACCGCTTGAGGGGATGGAGAAAGATCATCGAAGAGTTTATTATTCTTTGCTTTAAATGAATGCTTGAAAAAACTTAAATGAAACCCTGAGAGACCTCATCATTGTTGGGACGAAATCCCTGCCAGCGTATTTGTTTGGTTTCACATTGTTGAGTAAATTGTTTTAAGCCTAAGTGTTAAGTGGTCACGAGTTTATTGTCGTTGCCATGCGTTTGAGTCAACTAGCAAAGCCATTGAATGCTAAAGCCATCTTTCTCAACACTAGGATTGATATTACCATATTCATAGAGGAAGGGGTTGCCATTCAATCATTGAAGCAGAAGTTGCCATGCACGCCAAGCACGTGCAGAAGCCTAGCAGAGAGTTTGACGCTCCTTAAAGACGCCCACATCGCTATCTTGCAACCTGAAGGGAACCTCTTATAGAGGCTGCTAGAAAGTTGGGTCTTGGACAAAACAATGAGAAGATTTTTGAAGCCAATATTTCTAGTATTAACTTGTACATCTCTCAAGTTGCATGATTAGTATAAGTTTGGTTATCTTGTATTAGAATATTATTTACTCAAAAGCTTTGTTGTTCGTGTGTACTCTTAGTCAAACTAATAATTCAAGGGTGCTGTCTACATTATGCATAATATTCCTTGTAAGTTTATGTATTGAAAGTGCAAAAACATTTGTGTTTCATCTGGGAAAATTGAATTTTAGTATTCAAAACTTTATTTTGATTTCTAAAGAATGTTGTTGTGAATCCATTGTTCTGTTGAGGATTATGTATGCCGGTATAGTTCAAGTCCAAGGTGGTGTGCTAGGCAAGAGTTTTTTTGGGAATTGTCCGAGGAAGTCATGAGAAAGTTGTGTGTTGGTATTGAAGTTTATAATGAGCAATTTATGAAGCTTCAAATTCAGATTAATATACAAGAGAATGAAAGGTAAGCATTAGCTAGGTATGTCAAGGGTCTTAAGTTTTAACTTCATGATGACCTTTCCTTGGTGATGGTATCTAATTTGAAGGAGTCATATGAATATTCTTTAAAGGTAGAGGATAAATTGAATTGAAAGAGCAAGAGGGTGAGTAGAAGGGGCGATAACAATGGAATAGAGGGTAATAAGCTTTCTTAAAACTTGCCATGAGTGAAGAGCCAAAAGAAGGAAAGAACATGAAGGCAGAATTTAGAGGAAATAGAGGATTCTAAGGTAGGGATGAAGATTACAATCTTCTAGAGACTAATAGCTCTTGAGATGTTTTATTTGTAATGAAGCCCATAAAGCCATACATTGGGTGATGGTAGCCCTTGAAGAAGAAGAACCGTTGACAAAAGAAGTTGAAGTAGAGAAGAGAGAACTTGATGTTGCAAAGAATCTTGATATGTCGGAATAAAGAAACCCTAGAAGCTGATTTGAAGAAGGGCATCTTTTGAATAAATTGAAAGCATAAAGACAAAGTGTGCAAGATAATGTATCTACTTACAATCTAGTTAACACATAAATGGCAACTAAATGGTTAACAAATTACATCTTCTTTGTATTCCTAAATATAAGCCTTACAAGGTTTATTGGTTGAAGAATAATCACAATGTACTTGTCCATTTTTCTTGTCTTGTTGATTTCAACATTGGTCCTTGTGTGGATGAAGTGCTATGATGTTGTGCTAATGGATGCTTGTCATTTGTTATTAGGTAGGCCTTGGCAACATGACCAAAAAGTAATCCATCATGTTCAAAATAATAATTATGAGATGCAACATGAGGGAAGGAGACATCTAAAATTGTGGAAAGGGGAAGGAGCGTATGAATTGTTAGCTTTTTATCTTCTAGCAAAAGCTAAACTTGGGCCTAAAGGGAAACAAAATTCAAGATAAACCAAGAAGTAAGCTAGAAGTATGTTTGGGCTTTGTTGTCACAAAAGCTTGCACCCTTGCTGAGCTATCAACTCAACAACCTCGTGAAACATAGAAACAACCCCTAAAGTGTGGGACCTTGTGCAAGGGGGTTGAATCTTTGGAGAAGACCGGCTTCCTTCTCAATCCAGGTGCAGGTGTTGAACCAACTCAACACTTCAAAAGTTTACTTCTAAGCCTATCCTAATAGCTTGCAGAGGAAAAGGGAAGAGAGAAATGCTTAAAGTGAAAGGAGGTGATGCACCAAGATAAGAGATGTTTCTCTCCCCACCCAAAATTGCACAAAGAATCAACTAAAATACCAAGAGATGCACAAACTTCAGTTGCATGAGTGAGCCCAATGCATGTATGGAGGTTAGAATTTGCTAAATGTCAAAGGGGAGAAGATTTCCCACAAGTCACACTCAGAAATAAATTAACACAACATATATGAGAGAAGAGCCACAAAACATACACCTATGATGAAGGTAAGGGAACATACACAACATGCATAAGTTGAAGGAAGGCAAGAATGGTAATTTCAATTTATTCAAAGGCCAATGGCCAAACTTATAGCTGCAAAAATGCAAGATAAATACAAGAGAAGTAAAAGAGCATAGAATAGCTCAAGCCAGCAGGGAGAGAACCCTTTACAATGAGGCTTAACAACCTTTATATAGAAAACTGGTCGCAGAGGAGAGACCATTGGTCAAAGAAGAGAAGCCTTGACCCTTGTGTGTGCAGGAAAATGTCAGTCAGGGAATGTAGGGAAGTGAATGCACCTGACATTCTGTACATACAAGCAACCTAGCCATACCCTGAAAATGCAATCCTAAGAAGAAAGGTACTTCTAGAAGGTGGATTGACTGACATTCCAAAGTCAAAGCATGCAGGCATCACATAAGTAACCACAATAAGCATGGCCCTGTACCTCTCTTGATGGAAATCCTACAAACTCATTAAATGCACCCCTGTAGCTCCACAAAAGAAGGCGCACGAGTCACAAGAGTCGTCAGAGCATTTAAAGCTTTGAGTGTTGATCACACCATCCAGAAGTGTTGCAAGATGGAAGGAAGTCAGAGGACTTCGGAAACTCGGGTTCCCGAAGTGGGGAAGACTAAGGAAGGACCTTGGAACCTCAAGGTTCCGGAGAAGGGGAAGGAAACAAGGAAAGGAACTTCAGAACCTTGGGGTTCCAGAGTTCTGGGGAAGGGAAGAAGACAAGGAAAGGAAAAGAGGAGACCTAGCAAAGGAACTTTGGAACCTCAGGGTTCCGGGGAATTGGAAAAGGAGCAAGGAAGGAACTTTGATACCTCGGGATTTCGGAGTTTCGGGGAAGAGAGAAAAGGCAACAAGGAAGGATCTGAAGAGAAGGAGGAAAGCAAGGGAGGAACTTTGGAACCTCGGGGTTTCGGAGTTCCAGGAAAGGAAAGAAGATAAGGCAAAGGGAAGGAACTTTGGAACCTCGGGGTTCCAGAGTTCCGAGGAACAGAAGAGGAGACAAGGAAAGGAAGGAACCTCAGAACCTCGGGGTTCCGGGGAACTTTGGAAAGAAGACCAAGGAAAGGAACTTCAAAACCTCGGGGTTCCGGGGTTTCAGGGAAGAGAGAGAGAAGCAACTTAAGGAAGGAACTTCCTCTAGACAAGACAACACTTCACCCTTCATAAATCCACTACTTTTCTCCTTGATCAACTGGGGCAGCGCCGGTCCATGGATCGTATCTTTGATCGGTTCTTAGTGATGGACCAAGGGTGTCATAAAATGACAACAGGCTCCATGAGTGCAAATGAATTGAAGAGTGTAGTACAACAGAGAGTTGATGAAAATGAAGTGAAGTTTAAAAAAGACTCAACTAGAAAGGTTATGTGCACATTTTAGGAGATACGTGTTGAAGTATCGATTGGCTGTGATCTTCATTCGAAGGAAATATTGAAAGATCCTACAAGTAGTTTTTGTTGGATGGAGAAGGATGGTGAATTATGGGAGTACGAGCAAGATCACAATAATGCTCTAAGGATGTTATTGAGAGTTTGGTCAAAGGTGGTAGCCTAATTCAGTCTAAGAGCAGTGATGTGAAGCATGATTAGGACAAAGGAAGTTTCAGGGCTGTGGGTGGTAGCAGCAGCAATTATTTGGTCAGCTTTGCATTAGTCTTCACTTGGCCTTGTTTGTCCAATTAGATGGTAGAGTTGACACTCGGCTCTCCTTGACCTTGGAATACCGTGTGTTGGAAAATTAAATGTTGGCTCAGATTGTGCCATAGAATCCCAAGAGAATACCTAGAAGGAAAGACTACTGGAAGGCCTACACCTCCAAATTGGTAGTGACAAAATATGATATGAAGTTTACAAAATCAGATTCCTCTAAAACTGGAGGTTCATAATTTTTAGGCGGGAGGATGATGTAACTGTTATTGTATAATAGGTCCCCCACTAATTGTTTGATTCCTTTTGTTGAGAACTTTAAAAAATTTGGGTTGTAGCTGCTGTTGGTGGTAGCTGTAGGAGTCATTCGATTTTAAGTTTTGGTTTTTTAATTGGAGATGTGCAGGTAGAAGTTAGTTTTTTTTGGAACATGCTAAGGAAGCCATTAGAAGGCCCATGCATTACACTCAAACTGGGAAATAAAACGTTTATTTTGTGCTTTGCCTCATTAGCTATTTTGTGTTTTATTTTGTTGGTTTGTTTTGGTTCTTTATTGGCTAGAACAGAGCATGTAATTTGTAGAAACAAAGAGGGTCTATGTTGACGTGGCTAAAATCGTATTGCTACAACTATATCCGGCGAACACAGAATATAATTATTTTGTTGAGTATTCTATCCTCTCTTGAAATAAGGAAATCCCTAATGCTATTTTTAATTGATCAACGGGGACGACCTCAAGGTTCCAATTGTCAGTTCTTCCCTTTAGGATAACTCAGTTGTTTGATGTGTTTTGTTGGAAACACAAAGGGAACTTACGTGGTTAGATAAAATCAGTTTGGTTGTACGAGTTCCCTAAGACTCTGCAGTCTTGACTTCATCAGATTTCTCTTTAACATAATGCTGTTTAGACTTCGACTTTAAGATAAAAGGGGGAAAAAAGAGGGGAAAAGAGGGATACAACAGCTAATTAATCTATCTAAGACAACATATTGAGGAAAATAGACTGAAACCTTCAAAAAACCAGATTTAACTTTACTAGCTAATAAAGCACAATTATGTAAAATCTGATGCAATCTTAAAGGAGAGTTAGATTTTCATGCTATTAAACTTAAAATGTAGAACTTTTACATCCATCCATTTGATATTTAACAACTGAACTAAGCATATAAGTGGGTTCAGATTAACCATGCAGGGGGAGTGACAATCAGTCAATCCTTAATGGTATGAACTCCAAGGTTTCTATCAAATACTAACCTGAAAATACTATTTGAAAACAAAATACTTGACATGAAAATTAAATGGTGAAGAAGGAGACCATGCACTCACATGAAAATAAGACAACTTTAATTTCCATTAAGTTTGCATAAAATTCGCCAGAGTTTCAGCAACAATCTTAGAACTTCTTACAAAAAGAGGGAAAAATTGTCCCTTATATAGATTTCCAAAATTGGATGAATGGTCCAGATTTAAACTTTACAAGTGGCTCAGATTCGTACTCCAAGGCAGGGCTGCCCATACCTATTAATAAGGAACAAATATCTCCTTACCAACTATTAACTAACTAATAACTACCCAACATAAAGTTGCTCCCCAAAAAGTGCACTTGCACGGAGCTCAAAATCTGTAATGAACTTGGGTAGTTGGAAAGAAATAACTATTCTAGGAAAGCACTTTCTCTTTTCCCAAGGTAGATTCTTTTACCAAAAATTCAACTTCCTCTTGTAAGTAATCTTTCTAGATGTCCCGGTTACTGTGCGCTCTGCTTGGACATATTCCTGAAACCTCATGCAAACCGGGAACAATTCCTTATTAGAAGGAATGGGAAGATTACACACTTTGAACCAAATGCCCTTTAGATGGGTGTCCACTACCCTCAGCCGCTCGTGCCAGTCTAATTGATGACTTTCAAAACGCAGTATATTTGCGTGCAACCTACTGATGCATTCTATGCCCTCCGCAGAGTATGTAGTTTTATCGATCCTCAACCTGTCATTCCATCGTGAGACTAGATCGTCACTTTCCATGTTATCCTTCTAGCCAGTGATTAATGCCCTAAGGATATTTTCACCGATACTCTCAACGCTAGACAAGTCTTCCTCGCACTCCTCCTGAGTTTTTCTGATGGTGTCCGCCATGTCCTCCTTCATGTTGACAATCCAATACCATTCCTTAAAGGTGTTGATATTATGGGGATCTAGGATTGTCTGCAGTGCGGGAATCCGAACGTGAGTCCAGAAGAGAGCCCTCATGAGGAGCAGAGCTATGCTAATCATCTCCTGGATTTTGGCGTACTCTCTCTCTACCTCCACCATCTTTAGGCGGGTTGACTGCATATTGATTGCTACGTCGAATACATCCTTGATGATTCTCTTCCCTCTTGTCTTAATGCTCCGGATCCATTCTCTAACTGCTTTGGCGGTGTCACGCACTCCTTTAAACTCCGTTGTGGTTTTCTGTGCCAACGCCAATGGGGGAATGTGGGACTCAACAACATACTGTAATGGCCTTAGCAAGTGATCTACGTATCCTCTGGCTTGCTCAACACGAGCTTGATACATATCTCTTTCACCGGTTATTTCATCTAGCTGCCTGAGCATATTCTGCACAGAATCCTTGAATTCTTCTCTCTCCTACTCTTTGGTCGCTCTCCCTATCGGGATGGATGTGATGCTATAGTCGGCCAATGCAACCTGATCTGCTGGTTTGTCTGTGGACGGAGCGACAATATGAATCGTTTGATTCCTCTGCTCGTCCTTGATGATTTTGGAGTAAGTTTTTGGTTGTGCCTCTCCTATCCGAGAGAAAATGTCTTCCAGGTTAATTGGCGACTTGACAACTGCTTTCTGTTGTGCCTGGGCTATCAACTAGTCAAGAGGGATGGTTTGTCCTGATGTAACCACCAACTCCCCACCCTGTCCTCTAGATGTCTCAGCGGACTCGCTGCCTATCCGCTGCTGATTGGATGTAGAAGGTGGATTAGGCGCTGTATCTGGTCCCTTACTCACAGTTGAGTTTTCTCCCACCTCATTGAGCAACTGATGTGTAACTTCTAGTAGTGGTTGCTCCTTAGTTCTATTGGGTTCTTGGGTTCTATCTTCCTCCTTTTCTCCCTCAACTGTGGTGTTATCCTTGTTATCACCTTCCTCCTGCTGCACCTCATGTCTGCTCCTCTGTGTGAGCTCGTCTGTCAGTCTCCTGATCTGGCACAATTTCTCCATCTTTGACCTGATTTTCAAGTTTCTCCAAACTAATGATCCGTGGATCATTCTGTAAAGGTGGGGTTGGTAGATGATCAAGCTCAACTATATCATCATCAGAATTGGGATTCTTGGACGAGGTAGTGACTTCTGGCCTCCTAATTGGTATCTTTTCCCTTCTTGTTCTCTTTGGTGTCCGGGATCCCTTGCTGGCCTTTGCCTTCTTTCTTTTCTTCTCCGGCTTTTCAACTTCTTCCCTTGGTGCACTTGACGCTCCTTCATCCTCTGAAGAATGGGAATCAAGATTGCCCATCATATTATAGGTGAACTGGGTCCCTTCATGAGTTAGCCTTTCTATCTGCTAGGATAGCTAGTTATCTGTATATCTTCTAGGACCTTTCATGATGGCCTCTAAGTCTGTGATCCGGTCGTGGGCCCAGTTAATGGCTGGTGGGAGGCCTTTGACTACCTCATAATCTTGGGTCTGCAGGCAATCTCCATAATCAACTACCTGATTCGGGACTTGGCGATACTCGAAATCTCTCATTTGTTGAACATTTAACCTTGAGTATTTTTGTTGGCGGACCTCAAAGTCATCTAGGCAATTAGCCCAGTACTCCTCTATGGATGTCTTACCCCTGTAATGCTTGCCATAGGCCTTCTTTCCTAGCCCAGAGGGGTCGAAGTATTGCCTGGGGAGATGCTCTTGCAAGCAATATGTTGCTAATTCATCGAAAAATTCTTTGGCCTGCACAAAGTTTTTGAAGTATACATCATTTTTCCCTATGACCATTGGGAATGTGATCCCTGACTACTTCTTCTCTTTGAGTATGTGTAACGGGGAAGTCTGATGGGTAACGGGGAAGTCTGAAGGGTGCTCCCTCGAAGCCTGAAATTCTGATATAGGAAAAGCGGGGGAACTGAATAAACCACGCCTCGTACTTCCATATCAATGTGGTAGCATGTTGTGACAGCCTTAGGTGTAATCCCCCCTGCATCATCCTAACCATGTGCATTGTGGATGCATCATTCACGCGCTCATACTGACCGATTGCATAGCCGATGTTTTTCTCCTTTTGAGCTATGTTATAATAATGCAATTGGGGGTAGTAGTCATATACCTTCACCTGATTGGGTCCATTCCCAATTTCACCTTTTCAGATCAACCCCGACAGCTACTGATGCCTAGTGAACATATAGACTAAGTAGGAGGTCATGGTGAAGTATCTCTTTTCCTCGAGGTCAACTAGCTGCGTGTGAATGTTGTCGTTGATGGTCTGAGCCCAGTCAAACTTAGCCTTACCATTGAAGAAGACCTCTACAAAATAAAACATCCACTCCTCAAATAGGTTAGAATAGGGAAGTCCCATGACCCGGTTGAATAGTGTGACCATGTCTCCGTACTCGTCATTGAACTCACTTTTGTAGGTCTTTTTGCCGATCCTAGTGCTTGGGGATCGTCTTACCTTAAACTATTCTTCGTTGATTAGCACCTTGCACTTTATTTGGATTCATGTCATAAGGGAGTTGGGCTTCATCTATGGTCACTGCAGAGGCACCCTCAGGTAGCGGGATATCAAATGCCTCTCTGATAGCCTCGGTAGTGAAATCAGCCATTACCATTCCCTTTACCACCACCATTTTGGTTTTCGATTGATAATGCTTTGCGGCCTCGACCACAAGCTCATAATTCTATATTGCCGATGGGAAACCAGCAACCTGTGCAATGCCACTCTCTACCATCTGCTTGGGCTTGCCATACGCATTTGGAGCATACACTTTATCTCTGAAGTTCTGGATGTCTATATGCCCAAGGTTTGCATCCCAAACATTATACCTATTGCTCTGGACCCTTGATTCCTCGATCACCCCTTGATACTGATATTTCATTTTTTCAAGCTTGCGGGGAATGTCGGCTCTGGAAGTCTGTGATGCCCTTGGTGCGTTAGGTGCCTTTGAAGATTTTGCCGCCTAATTAGGCATCTATCCTGCACACCCGGACACGAATTACGAGACAAGTTTTGTTGCGAAAACACGAGTTAGCAGTGCTAGAAGACAACGTTAGCACAAAAAAATTGTTAAATAGCCAGTAATTTAAAACTTGAAAGCATGCTAAAACAAGCTATTTAAATAATTCAAACTCTACGCTTTAAATACGATTTGGACACTGAAGATTAGTTGGTTTCGGGTAGTTGATTCGAGCAGATTTTCAAAAAGAGTCGCTCCTGATTGCCGATGTTCTGGAAAAAAGTTTCTATGGCTATCGGTTTGTGCGAATAAGCGTTCTAAATTTTCAATTTTGTTTCACGCTGATTCTCTCGAAGATGATTGTGCTTGCATTTTCAGGCCAAGATTCCTAAATTGTCCAAGTTTTGAAATTTCGGCTGGAAGGACAAATTTGGTAAATGGCCGTTGTGTAGGTGTTGATATTTCCTTTGGGTTAACACTCAAAATTGTTTACAATACATTTCATAATTTTAACCCTAGGTAAGTAAACACATTTGCTTGAAAATCTTAACTATGGAGGGACGTTCTAAACTCACCTGGTGGCAAATTGAAGGGGATGTTAACTACTAGCTGCTAGAAATCCAACGTCCTAGATGGATTTTGCAATTTCGGCTTGGTAGGATAAAGTGAGAGGATGATCCTTTACAAATGTAAATCCTCTCTCTTTTGCGCAATTCTAGGGCTTGAAACGTCCTCGTTTTGGCCAGAACAATGAAACTCGGCCCTTTTACTGATAATGCGCGAACTCCTGCACCTTGGGTTGCCAAACCTGTGCGCTTCTCCCCTCTTAACCCTAAACGCGTTACTTAATTCGCGTGGATCATTCTTTTTGGACAATTTCACTGGCAGGCTTGATTTACAAACTGTGCAAATTACTCCCTTTAAAACAAAGTCGTCCCTCTATGAAAATTCGAGCTATTTGCTGGGAATGGTCGATTTTGATTTTTGTTGAAGCGCCTTTTTTGCGAATTTCGGGCTTTCAAAGCTTTTTGTGAGATTTATCTACCAAAATCAGGCATCTTGATCAAAATGTGATTAAAGCGGGCCTCCAAGACTAACTTTATTTTCGGCTCTTTTAGCCGAAATGTGAGATGTTTGGGAAACACGATTTTACTTATTTCCTCTTTTTAACAAACTTGAGCTCTTTCAGGATGAATGCACGATTTTGATCTTTGGATAGCTTTAAGTGCCAAAATGTCCTTTAAGCCGATTTAGGGTTTTTTGACTTAAAATGCGAGATGACTCGCTTTTGCCCTTTGGCTTATAAGCTTACTTTTCGCGATTTTGCTTATTCTTGGCAATTTCGGCCTAAATGCCGCTTTTAGGAGGTTTTGCTCTATTTTGTCGATTTCGACCTAGAAGCGGACTTTTGCAAGTTTAAGGTGTTTTTTGCTTAAATAAGTCATTTGTGCGATTGACTTTCTTGACATTTTCGGCCTAAAAGTCGATTTTGAGAGTCTTGAACTTTTTTCGCCCAAGTTGGTCTATTTGTGAGGTTAACTCTAGCTCCAGTTTTACCTTTTTCGGCTTATGAGGCCCTTTTGGGTGAACTTTAACTCGTTTCTTTTTCGGTCTAAAACATGATATTGCGAGGTGAATTTCGAATTTCGGCGTATTTGGCTATTTTGAGAGCATTTTACGAATTTGTCTTTTGTTTATTTTCGGCTCATAAGGTGATTTGGGAACTTTTAAGTCGTTTTGTCTTTTCGACCATAGAGGCCGATTTGAGAGCTCTATCTCACATTTCGGCCTTATGAGCTGATTTTTGAGCCTTTACTTCAAATTTCAGCCCTATGAGCTGATTTTGCAAACTTAGAACCTTTTCTTCATTTTAACAGCTCGGTCTATTCAGTCAAAAAGTCAGATCCCTTGGCTCGCTTTGAGTATCAGGCCTCAAATCTGCCGATGACCAATCTTGGATTTGTCAACATCTTGGGACTTCACCCCAAGCTCTTTCTCACTCAAGTAGCCAATTTTCCTATCAGTTCAAGACCCCTTTGTCAACCTGGCGATCTGACTTAACTGGAACATCTCGCTCCTCATTTTCAAGATGTAAATCCTCTGGTATCTAGGACTTAGGATGGATCATCTTCTCAACGCTCAAACTCGTAACTACCGCATCTTCTCTCTGCGAATTTACCAAATCTTCCTACTCGGGACCTCAACAAGGACAAGACAAGAAAGGGGGGACCCTGTCAATGACGGGGAGTGTGTGCAAGGCACAATAGTCCGCATCAGTTGCAGAGCATGATGTGCAGCCATAGAGATGATCTACATCAATTGTTCATTATATATTTATATTTACAATTTTATCATTATCTAGTTTTATAGAACAAGCTGATGCAGATAAATAGGAGCAACAATGTTTACTCTCTCCATTGTACCCTTCTTAGTTCGGAGTCTGCACTTAAAATATAGGTAAATATATTGGTTTTTTTCTTTATAAAATGACAATTAATAAACTTAAGCATCTAAGAATTTTCTGAAGAAGTGTTCCATAAAGTGGGTTTGGAGGTATGTCTACAACATTTTTCCCACAATTTTTTGTGTATAAAGAAAGAGTTTCTCATCTACAAGAATTCCAGTAACCCTGAATCCCCTTATCAAAGACTACTTCTATATCCTTGCGATCCACCTCCACACAAATCTACTTTGGTTCCTTGCCTTAAACAAAACACTCTTATATCTCACATGTCATATCCTTACTCTTTTCTTGTTATTTTCATGTTGATGACCCGAGATATTCCTTATGTTTCATTTATCTTTCCTCTCTTTTCAAAGTTTCTTGATGCATGCAATGGAAAAATATGCAAAACCGTAGTTAAGAACAACAAGCTCGCAAAGCTTCTTTTCCATGTTTATCACATGCAATTCCTTCCTTTGAATAAGTCTTTCTCCCACTTTGAGTTTGGGAATTGTTGATGTGTGTTTTATGCACATAACATTCAGAATAAAATACCAAAGTAATTTACCCTCTCTTGAACAAAATCACCTCAGATGCTAAGGGTAAGATCAACTAAAATGATTCCAGGGTTTCTACAGTCAAGTCTTGACGAGTGGGTAACTCAATGGTCGATGTGAATTGCTGTTTTCACTTGGGGACTTACACAAATGTTTGAATCAATTTCTCTTATCATGGATATGGAATGGGTGTGCTGATAACTTAGGATATGGCAATGTAGTTTTGGACTCGAGACTTACTAAAAAAAAATGGCAAAAGGGAATAGGGTTCAGGAAATCTATTCTAAGCCTAGGAATGTAAGAAATGATGAACAAATTCAGTGGAGTCAAACTAGGCAAGGTCTCACCATCAAATCGAACAGATCTTGACAAGAGCTTAGTGCAATCATCTAATGTGTACTAGATTTTCAAATCATTACCATCAAACATTGAGACCATCCAAGTCTAACTTGGAGGAATTGAGAACCTTGAATGCAAAACAACATTTGAAAGACAAAATTGTTAGGATAACCGGTGAACAACTGAGGGGGGGGGGGAATCAGTTGTTAACAGATTATAACTTTTAATTCACAATATGACCTTAAACAAATTAAGTACCGGTAAAGCACAAACATATGTCAGTAGGAACAGATACCGGTAAACAAAGCAACTTAACAATTTAACTAGAAAATCAATGCAAAGCAACCATACCACATAACACCATGATTTGTAAGTGGAAAACCCGGAAAGGGAAAAACCACAGTGGGAAGCCTACCCACAGTCAGATGATACTTCTGCAAAAAGTATGTGTTACAATGAGGGGCCCGCACTTGCAGGAAGGCACACTACCTAGAGCGTATTGCTCATTACAAAAGAGTCTCACTGACTACAGAGAGGCTACAACCTTCTCAAAATAAATGGACAACAATCCAATAGAGTGAACTGCTGGAAATAACATCTACCATGCCTGATTACAATCCCGATTAAGCTCAATGTTGGAGGACTAAATCCTCTTATGAATCCAATTCGATCACCAATGATCGACCAACTCCTCTGCCTGAATGATATTACAATATTCACACATTACATTCCTTAACCATGACCTTTCCAATAACCATGATACTTTACAAAGAGTTTCTACCTCTTATTTATACAAATTAACCCTAAGGCCTAAACCAATTAGGTCGGCCACCTAAAAGATATTACAATAAGATCATTACATAATTCCATTTACAATGATATGCCATGTCGGCTCAAGACCAAAACAACAATAACCAATCCATAAAACATCCCAGTAACGTGTAGAGTACACGCTAGCATAATACCGGTCCATAACCTAGATAGGTGCCGGACCTATTCTGGTTCCACTACACCAAAGCAAAGTCTTCAAGCACAATCAATGAACATCTTCAGCATCCTGAAATCTATGAAGAAGCTGCACCAACACCAATTGTGCATCCTGTCACAATTCCTCAATGAAATCTCTGCTGGTAAAGCCTTAAACTAGTGCCGGTAAGGGTTTACCAAAGTGAATGATAACATCCAATTACCAAGCCAATATCAACTGACCAAAACATGCTCATGGAGCATATAACACATGAAATCAAATATACTTCACTGATCCAAACATGCCGGAAGTGTCCAACAGATAGTCTCTTCTGCCAATAACACTAGATCTTCTACCGGTAAACTGTCTGCCGGTAACCATCCATAACAGCTAGTGTTGACATCAATGACAAAACATCAATGCAACACATAATCAATTCATCTATAATGCCAACAAAAATCACCATCAAGTCTAACAATGATTTATATTCAAATAGCTGCAGCATATACCAACAATTCTACAAAAACTCTCCCTTACAAATGAGAGGCAATGGGGTATATATAGAGTCTCATACAAAATGGATGGCCAAGATTAAAACTAAATCAAGGGCCAAGATCATGCCAAGAAGACCCTAGAGTTGCCCTAATTAGGGTTTACATAAAATATGGACCCACCAACATATGGCCCAGAAAGATACCTAGTCATCAAATAGGGAATCTTCTAGAGATTTTGTCCTGCATCTCTCTTTCCTAGCATACTCCAAGAATCTAGCCAATATAGAATCTAACTCTTCCATGGAAATGTTGGGTAAGGCATCCTGTTGTAAATCAATCACACCTAATGCATCCGAGCAAGCGTCCAAAGTGTTCTCCCAATTTGGCATAAGCTTCTATGAATTATGAACATGAATCAACAAAGAGACCAAATCATCTATCTAACTCTTCTTCAAAGAGTCCAACTGATTCAAATACATGAATTTCCTTTTGTCTCTTAATTCTGCTAAGTGTAAACCACTGGCCTCACTGACATCAACCCCCAATAACTCCTCAATTGAGGCAATGATCTTCAACTGAATATCATGAATTGATCCTTCCATCTCTACGCAACTCAATTGTGCGCTCTCATAAGCTAATTTCTTCATGGCTAATAAACAATACTAGCCATGGAAATCGTATCTATCTCCATTGTGCACAACATTCTCCCTAACCAATGTGGACTTAGGAATCTTCTTCAAAGCTTTGAGGCGTGGAATAGTCTTCTCCTGAATAGGTTGGAATTCTTCCCAAACTCCCTCCAAATACTGTATTCTAAATATGAGCCATGTTGTCCTGTCAAATGCCTGGATAAATTGAGTAAGGAAATCATCCGCCTGTCTCTTTGTATTTTCAATCGATTTTTCCACCTCTGAGAGTATATCTCTCGCTACCTCATAATGTGAATGTAGTCCACGATCAATTGCAATAGGGGAAATAAGGGTGGGATTCTCACGCCTTATCCCTGCAATGTACTCTCTAAGTCTGATATTCTCTTCTTTGTACTTATCTTTTGCTTCAATTTCTCTATCCAATCTCGCATTGATTGCCCTGAGGTTATCACCAACCTCCTAAAATTCTTGCTCTCTTGTAGTACGACCAAGGGCAACTGAAGTAATCTGGAAATCCATGGGAGTAGCAATGTCTTCCGTCACACCTGCAATAGGAACAACCACCTGCGCAATCCACATTCCTGTCTCATCTCTAGCTATATGTGACAAAATCTCAGCTCTCTTAGGCTCTTTCTCTTTATTGCTCCTAGCTAAGTTGTCATCAATGTCATCAATAGGCTGTGCCTCTATCATTTTCTTACTTTTCTCCATACTCTTCATCAACCAATCAGGAATAGCGGCCATCTCCATACCATCATCGAGACACATCTCTCGATCAAACTCTCTCAATGCCAAGATAACATCATCATCATCATCAGGATTATCCCTTGTCAAATCACATACATTCTTTCCCAAACTAACCTCCAAAAGGACAGTAGGGGATCTCGATTGATCATCATCCTCATTAGGTGGAGCAGATGTCATTGTGGCATGTAAATCCTGAATATTCTCTGGTAGTATCACTGTATTGGAACATTGCTCAGTCCCCTTATTTTGTTCTAGCACTTCAACTTCCTTGATTGATGAGACACTGAGGGGTGGTGAAGGAATGATAGGCGAAGGAATGATAGTCTTTTGTTGCTTCTTCTTCTTAACCTCAATTTTCTTCCCTCTAGCCTTGACTTCTCATGGTGTGTTCTTCCTTCTCTTGGGAGCTTGACTCTCCTCATCCACATGAATCCCGGTATCACTGATAGTCCTCTGATCATCTTTGGAAGCGGATTCTTCCTGTTTCATCTTTTCATAAGTGAAGGTAACACCCATATCAACTAATCTGTTCATCTGAATATCCACCCATGCTCAGGAGAAACTCAAGACCTCTCTCATCAATACATTCAAATCTATTTCTTTTGATTTCGACCAATTAGGCAATATAATCGCCTTCTTCATTTTATTTTCATATTGTGGATGCGTATGATCCCCGTCATCTAACACTTGGTCAGGAATGAGGAAAAGTCCACACTTCCTCATGAAATCCACTTACATCCTGGACCACATTTTTCTCTTTACTGCCTGCTCGTCCATCAGGTTGGCCCAATAATCTTCTATGTCTACCTTGTGGATGAACTTTTCTCCCCTGATCCTTCCAACTTTCTTATCTGAATCAAACCTTTCTCTTCTCTTGTATGTTGCAAATCGATAGAATGCAAGTTCTTCACTTGCTTTGCTAGCTGCTAAGGCGGATTGGCAAATCTCCAATGTCTTCCCAACTGAAATAGGAAATGACATGCCTGTTCTGTGCTTTTCCTTCTGGATAGAATCAAACTCCAGAAGCTATCTCACCACTTCCAACAAGATCGCTCTGTCAGAAGGATACCTAGGAAGTTTATAGGGTTTGGATTGGAACCCATGAATCCTAAGGTATGTGAAAGTGGGGAATTGTATAAACCATGATCCATATTTCTCTATCAGCTCTGTTGCCTCTTTGGACAACCTCCCGTGGACTCCACCTTGCAACATTCGCATTATATACATTGTGAATACATCATTCACTCTCTTATAATCATCAATTCGATACATGTTCAGCTGTGGATGACACTCATAACTCCTGAATTGTCCTTTTCCATTCCCGACTTCACCTCTCCATATCAATCCCTTGTATGTAACAAATCGTGCAAGCAGGTACACCAAATAGGAAGTCATGGCAAATGACCTGGACCGCTCCACATTCCTCAGCTGAAAGTACAGATTGTCACTTATGATTCTAGACCAATTTATCAATGTTCCTGTTGTGACGTTTTCACACATCGCCCCATTGCAAATGGGGACCCTTGCTTTTTACTTTTTAGGGTTTGTTTTCTAGGTCTTTTAGGGTTTTGTTAGTTAGCCTTCGCATTTTTGAATGCTGTCGGGGAGATCAATAGGATAGCAGGTCCTGCTGGAGGAATGTCCTGATCCTGAAATTTGACTAAGTCTGGAAACTGAAAAACCTCAAAAAACTAGATTTTGCAATATAACTCCTGGAGGTCTGAAACCACTCTCAAACATCCTGAAAGTATATATGGAATATAACTTAAAGTATAAGAAAGAAGAAAGATTCACTTATACTTAAATGTTATATTCCATAAAAATTATCCTGATAGAGAGTTCAAAAAGTCAAATTTCGCTCCTGTCCTTCACCGAGGATCCAGAGCGAATTTCGCTCCTGTCCCTCTCCAAGGGACCAAGGCAAAACGCTCCTATCCCTCTCCAAGGGACCAGAGTGAAGTTATCAAAATTCATTATTTTTTTTGCCTTATTTTAGCAAATCACACTAGATGCCAAGTTCGCCCAAAACTTCGAAATATTTTAAATTTTTTTAATTAAATTGGCATTTAATGAAAAGCGCATAGCATTTAATAATTGATTTTGAGCCTTGGAAAATCGTTTTTTTTTATTAATTGAGGCATTTCGAAATTAATTATTATTAAATTAAAATTAAAAAGGGAGCGCTTGAGGTATCATTTTTATTATTTTATTAAGTTGGCCTTTTCCTTGTTAATTTTATTTATTTTTTTGGCCTATTTTCATCAAGTCGGCCTATGGGGAGGTGAAATGGTGAGCGCTCTATATATTTGGGGCATGTTTTCATTGTTCAAATCATTCACTCATTGTTTCAAGTGCGATTTGGAGAAGCAAGGAAGGAGGAGCGAAATCCAGAGGAGTGGTGCGAATTTCTACTAAGTGTGGAAGAAGCTAGTGTAGGGCGAAATTCATCTTGAAAGCTATTGGAGAGGCGAATTTCTAGCTAGATTGGAGGATAATTTCCAGATTTTTTGAAGACATTTGAAGGCGAATTTCCAGATTTTTGAAGAGGCTAGTGGAGTTTATTCTTTTTCAAACTAGAGGAGGCGTACTTCATCCAAGGAAGGACTATAAATCTTGCCCAACAAAATCCGGTCCTCTTCCTTCATTCTTCAAGGTTTTGTACTTAAATACTCAAAGGGAAGGTATGAAGAATCATTTTTTGAAGTTCTTATTCAAGACTTATTATGATCCCATTGCAATTTTGTAAAGTCTAAGTCTTGAAGATCCAAATTCCATTCATTATTAATTTGAAAATGTGTAGTTCTTGATTTATCATGACTTTTTTCAAATTAATATCTCAAGTTTTACCGTTGAAAGGTCTTAAATTTCATGCTTTGAGGTTTGATGCTCAAAAGACTAACTTTAATATTTTGTGTAGGCATCAAATGGAGATCCCAGAGTTGTAAAATCAAGCCAGATCAAGGACGGTCTCCATCAAGGACGATCGAGCAAGGACAAGGGTGACCTCCTCCAGCCAAGCATCGACAAGGATGACCTTCTTTGGACTAACGTCATCAAGGGCGACTTCTCCAATCCAGTATTCCAGGGCGAGGTACATCATCATCCTGCAAATCAAGGACACAAGAAGTCAGAGCAAAGGGTTCATTGAAGAAGCAGATAGTTCCAGATGAATTAATTAAAGCTAGCTTCTCAACGACATCAAGTTGAATATTTACCAAGTTACAAGTGTCAGACGAGGTGGCATCCTAGTCATCACTTCTCCAGTCAGTGTGGTCCACCTCAGCATTTCCAGATTCAATGTACCTAACTCATGGAAGGTGACACAAACTCCGATGTACCTACCCCAGCTATCCATTGGTGGAATTTTCTAGAGAGGACATGTGTCCAAGCAATACAATTTTATCATTGGTCAAGCATTAAATGTTATGTAATGGTTGTAACAAACCCTAATTAGGGTTTTCATTGTTGAATCTTGGCCATTGATCTCGAATTGATCTAAGCCATCGAATTGTATTGAGGGCACTATATAAGCCCTGGCATTTCATTTTGTAAAGGCAATAGTTAGTAAGAGTTAGAATATAGTTAGAAGCAGTTAATAGAAGACAGATAGAGAGTAGTTAGAAGGTGATTAGCTAGTTGATAGAATAGCAATTAGAGTAGAGTAGAGAGAGAAGGCAAAGATTGTTGCCAAGATGTTGTTGTAAAAGACTTGTAACTTCATTGAAGAAATGGTGAAATTTATGGGTCGATTCGACAATTTGCATGGTCTCTATACTTCTCGTATTTGATTTCATGTTATTAGATGAGTAGAAGAAATGTGCTTGATTGATGGTGGAATTCGTATATCCATACTACTAGTAGTTTGTTGATTCCAGACTTGCCTTGTGTAGTCAACTGGAATCATTCAGCTTAAGCTTAACTTCAATTGTCGCTTCTTCATTGATATGCATCAACCTGATGGTGTCTATGCCTGCAGTGATTATTTGAACATCATAAAGCTTTCCTTCGAAGATCGCACTAACCTTGTGGAGATGTTCCTGTGATGTCAAAACAAGACTTAGTTAGAATTTCATCAAAGATCATTCATTGTTCTTACATTCTTAGTGTTAGGATTAGATCCTTTCCTCGCCCTCATCTTTTTTCCTTTTTTTTTTCAAGTCTAAGCTAGTAAGAGCCTGTGTTCCAGCAATATTCAAAGCAGATCAGACGTTCAATCATCAAATGTAAGTCCCCTTGTGATTCCAGCAAATCACATCATACCACAGAGAGCTTATCCACACGTAGAGACCCTACATACAAGAACCTTGAAGTCATCCCGAGGCTTTACTCAAGAGAGGATAAGGTACCTTTAGGTATTTTATTCTGTGTTTGATAGTGTACAAAATACACGTCAACAGTTCCTTTTAGACAATCCTGGATGATATAGAACATCCATCCATTGTATATTGCACCCTGCGGCATCCTCATCACTCGGTTAAGTAGGAATACTAAATCACTATATTCCTCTTTGAAGTCTGTGCACATGAGTGTCTTGGGAGCTTTGGAATGATGAGTCCTAGGCTTGATCATCCACTCCTTGTTCACTACGGTCTTGCACGCATCCCAATCTTTTTTATATCGGTCTTCATATTCATCCTTAGTTATGTCTTTCATGTCTGCTCCTCGTGGAATTCCAAACACCTCAGCAATCACATCCTCAGCAAGGTAGACAATGATGGCACCCTTAGGAGTCTTGATCATTCGGGAGCGAGGATCATTACATCGTGCACACTCCAGGATAAGCTCACTGCACTGTATGGATTGTGGAAATCCAACAGCCTGATAAATGCCACTCTTCATAATGTTCACATAGGCTAGGGAAGTAATCTGGCTCCCAATTCCGAACATACGCTTCGCATCTGGCTTATATTTAGGAAATGCATGTTCGTGTCTTTAACCTCCTTCCATCTAGATGACATCTTGGATTCTGGATAGAATCCACTCTCAACTATCTTCTGTTGCTCTCTCCTTTCCTTGAGTCCGGATTTCGACATCGTACCTGTACGAAGCTAGAAGTTAGATCTTAGAAAAATATTCTTGACAAAAATTCTGATTTCCTAATGATTTAGACAATTTTGAGTATGGAAATCAGAAAAATAATCCACATTTCAAATAGATTTCAACAATTGAATGCAAAAATGTGACAAGGTTGGAGTATAAAACTCTCATGAAACTCATTAAAATCAACAATTTTTTACCAAAGTCTGAAAACACCTCCTTAGAAATTTATTCAAAATAGAGTGCAAAGGAGTATACCAGATCAAACAATGACTAAGGAAAGGTGTGAAAGGTTGTGTTTTCACACAAAACTATGTCTGAAGACACCTTCCGAAGTCAACAATGGCTGCCAGCAAATCTGAAGACAACTTGCAACTTCACAAATCAATCTCGAAAAACATGTTGCAATCACCCAAATGTGCACCAACTTGATGAAAATCAACCTCAATAGTGAAAACAATCATATCCGAGAATGTAAGTATGGCTGGTAAAAATAAAGTTTTTTGAGGACAAGTCTGAAAATTAATTATTTCAGCCTTACCAGCACCTTGCATAGTAGTAAAAATCCCTGAAAATGATAAAAAAAATGCCAAAGAAATGAGCTCCAAGCAAAATCGCCAAAGTGGGTAGGTGGCTGGAAATGATGATATTTGAGGACAACCGCCTACCAATGGAGTTTCAAACCTACAACAACCTTCAAATGGTCTGAAAATTGACTGAAAATGCCCCCAATCAGCCTTCAGACAAAATTGCCTTAGGCACAAATGGGCTGGGAACAAAGTATATCTCTGAAAATCGAATTTCCAGCCAGCAATGGGGTCACACAAGTCTGAAAAAATGATGTGTTTCAGGTCTGAGAACGAATATCAGCAAGTTTGCAACAATGGAGGCACACACCAAAGAGGAAAATCACCCAAAAATGGAGGTAAAACCTCCTAAACACAAAATCGTCTCCCTCCAAAAAATGACGCCACCTCACAAAAAATTTCTGTCTGAAAATCTGTAATGAATACACTCCAATGACAACCAATGAAAATCGCCTTGGGCTGGAAATGAGGAAAAAAGAAATGGGCAACAAAGCAATCTTCAACCCAATGTGTCAACTTGACACTTCACCAAAAATCGCCAGTTGGAGGAAAAATCGCCTTAGCAAGCATACACTTGGCAAATATGATAATATAATAATGCTGGGATCGCTCCTTTTAAACTTGCTTTCACCATCAACTTTCACCACACAAGCAATGTGGGATAAAAAACTTGTTCTTATACTTGCTTGGCAAAAATCGATTTGCTTCTAGAAGGTAAAAATCATTTAATGTTCATTGCAAATCATTTATTAATTGTTTTTATTTTTTAAATAATCGTTGCACCTTATTAAAAACAATTAAATTTGGGTCACATTATTAAAAAGACTTTAAAATTTAAATAAAAAATGACCCATGGGGAAAATTGATTTAACTTGGGATAAAAATCCCAACAAAAAATCATCAAAAATCATTAAAATATCCCTTTTGGGGAAAATCGATCCAAGTAGGGATAAAAATCCCTATCGAAATTTCACCAACTTGCACAAAAATGGGTCCAAGGAAAAATTGATTTGAGTCTAGAATGAAAATTCCAACTAAAACTTAATCACTTTGCACAAAAATCCTCCTGGGGAAAATCAACCCCTGTCTAGACATTCATCCGGACACAAAATTATCAAAATCACTATCAGTGGAAATTCGCCTAGGGTCTAGAATGAATATCCGCATAAAAATCCACAAAATCTCGTCACAAAAGGTCTTGGTGGAAAATCGATCCATGTCAGGAATCATCACAAAAGTCATCGGCAACCTTATCCATACTCACAGTGGAAAAATGAAGGTAGTTAGGAAGTAATCCCAACACTTAGTCAAAATTAAAGCATCCTGGGGGAAAATCGATCCTAGTATGGATTATGAATGGGGGAAAAACAAGGCCTGTCTGGATTCCAGGGGAAATCCATGTCCAATCTGGATTTTGAGGGGGGGGAAATCATGGGTAGTTAGGAATATGAGGGGAAAAGCACCTCTAGTGTGGAATTTTGACCTTTTAACCCATAGAATATGGATTTTCATTTGGAAAATGATGATTTTTCCACTCAAAATCACTAGGAAACTTCAAAACCTAATAAAACTCATCTAGACTTAGGCAAATTCACCAAAAATTTGAGTGAAACAAAAGGAAATCTATCAGGATAAAGTGCAAAATCAACTTGAATAACTTCCTAGGAGCGAGAAAACAACTCCAAAAGGTCTTGAAACACCTTAGCACTTTAAAAATCACTGACGTGGACTATCAAAAAACACGTTAACGCTCAAAAGGTCTACACTTAGACACAAGTAGAATCATTTAAAATCTGAACTTTACGTGCTTGATCCTATAACTTAAAAAAAAACCCTAAACAACAATAGGCATGATCAAAATTCTGAGACTCGGGCACGGGAAACTCAAAATTGCCCACTATGCTGCCAAAACCCTAAACTAACCAACACGGAAAGCTGGAAAAGAGGGGGTCCCCGTTTGCAATGGGACAATGTGTGAAAAGGTCACAACAAGAATGTATTGTGATGCAGATAACTTTTATTACTTCCAGTTAAAATAAACCTATTGCAAGTACAACAAAGAACATAGCAGGAGGAGGGAAATATGGTGAAGATACGCATTACCAAACAAAAATCAGCCAAAAAAATACCAGCACTTTAACTAATGTAGATTAATTTCTATTCTCAAATCTGTAAATAATTAACTCTCTTGATTAGAATCCATCACAACAAACAAGAGTATAGCAGCACACAACACAATATGTAGAAAATAGTTAAGCTTTCAACACCAAATAGAATATACATCAGATATCCTCCTTATTTGGAATAGTAAACATTTACATAATTTGAACTCTACTTGTAATAAGTTGGACTAAACTTTAAACCAATTTTTTTTGCAATTTTACACTGTTTGTTGCATAGGCATTTTGTCAAACAGTTTGCAGGTTTGCTGTTTCTAACTTTTGTTTAGTTTGTATTGAAGAAAATATCTCATGTATTCATTGTAAAATCACTCCCATTCCTCTTAGTAATGAATTTTCATCTATGCTGAGGCAAGTTATCCCTTTCATCTATGCTGAGGCAAATTTGACCTAAGTTGAATTTTCTTATGGATGCCATGTCACCTTTTGATGGGTTTACACCTTTGGTGTGACACTCTTTTGGAGAGTATCAATTAGCAAAGAAGTGCTAAATAAACTGCTAAATGATCTCACACCAAGCCTTATGCCCCCAAAATATTTCGATTTCACTCTTAGACTGATGATATTGGTATGACTCTCTTGAAAGGCTGCCTGAAGGGATTTAATATAGTATTAGGTTTCAGGTAGCAATAATAGAATATAGTCACTCCAATCTCTTTTTTCACAGCACCCAAAATTTCTGTTTCCACCTCACTTGCACATGTCACACACAAATTTATTATTTGCCTGCAGATATCAATAAATTTGTACTTGGAATACAAAAGTTGACAGCTGCAAATCTGTGCTTTTGGATATATAATCTGATCTGAATATTCTATTACTGCATTGTTGCACAAATTGTGACTTTGAATGAATCATGTCATATTGGCTAAGGAAGATCATTTGTTCCCAAAATCAATCTTCACCGTAGGGTTTTTGTCCTAGGGCTGTTGTTGAACAAATTTTCTCAACCTCCACACTGGAGTTCAAGAAGATATCATGTATCCAAAATGAATAAAAAGAGTCTTTTCGGCTTCTTTTTATAAGCCTCGCAAAACTTCTAGAAAAATATTTCTTAAAATCACTTTTAAATAATAATTCTTTTGCACCATAAAGGTGATTAGTATTAGTTTACTTTTTGGTCCCCCACTAGAATCACTTTAATAAAATATTTATCTCAATAACAAAATTATTATGCAAGTTGCCTAAAATATTAAGTTAAGACAATTTTATTTAATTAATCTCATTTCTGATATCTGAGGTTGTAAAAGGGGACATTACACTAGTGTTCATTCAAACCCAGCAAATGTTTTCCTAAACAGCCTAATCCAAGGCACCAACAAGGAATTCTTATTCTAATTTAAGGGTCCAATGTTCTAAGCCAATGAGCATATTTTCCATTTTACATCTATTTCCTCTTTTCCTCTAAACCCATGCAGCTCTTAACTATTACTATTAATAGAAAAACAATCCTAAATATTTAGGAATTCCTAGTGTTTTCTTCGCCAATAGGAACAATAACTAGAGCTAAAGTCTCAACCCAAAGATTGGTCATTCATTCTGAGTAGCTATTATCTCCATGATTGAAGTTCATTTATTTGTCAACCCAGGGACGTATTACTTGAAATGGGTCTGCATTATATATGCACTGAGTTCCTGTGATAGTCATTCTGCACTACTGCAACAACTAAGTCTATTTGAAATAAACAAGTGAAAACATAACAACTGAATGGCTACAGGAAATCTTAACATTAACAAAAGATTCTAAATAAATATCTGTTAACTAAGTTCAGAGATGACAAACATGAATTACTCTGTCTGCTTTGGCCGTAGGAACAGTCACAGGATCTGGTTCCAGTGGCTGTAGGAACAATCAATCGCTAGAACATCTATTGCAGCAAAAAGAAAACTTAATCTAACAAACACATAGGAATACTCACCAAGTGGGCCCCCTTGAATGAGTGTATCCAGACTTCAAAGATGATTCTATATACTCATAATAACATAGCTTTTATTCATTATTTCCAAAAGTCGATACAACACATGAAATGAGACAAATGCTTCTAGTTTTGGAAAAATGCTGTCTAACCTCTGAGAAGAGATGCAAGTCTTTATTTATAAGAAAGCTATAACAAACTTCCTGCTATCTAGATCATGCCCATGAGATGAGGCGGAAAACATTTATGACTGCTAAGAGAAGAAGTTAATCTACAGAAAATGTGGAACTCAACTAAACCACAACCAAGAATATAGCATGGCGGTGTTTACTAGATTGATTTTTGTCGGAGACAAACATAAATGAATTTGGTATCGCCTTGCTATTCCTTTGCCGACTCTTATGCACACCATCTTCTCTGCTGTTTTGAATGTTAACTGCCCCTGAATGTCTCCAATTGCTTTCATGACGCGATTCTCCATATGGCTTAAAATAACCGCTTCTGCAACAACTTATTTATTCCTTCATTTAAAAGTTAGAACATACAAGCATACATATATATCTATTTTCATTAATCATAACATTGATACATCCACACATGATATTACCTATGATAATTCGCATGGCAACACAAATAATAGGTCAAAACAATATAGGGTTTAATGGGTTTAGTTATCATTCAGAATGCACATAGTCAAACTTTAATACATCACATGACTAAAACACTATCCCAATATGCAACTTAAAACATAGCAAAAACTTGTCAGTTATAGGAATAAAAGAGCTATTATTTTAGCTCATCATTTGGCCCCCAACTTAATGTCTTGCTTATCCTCCAGCAAGAGGAAAATTTCTTATTCGGACATTGACTTGTAAATAACCTATGGTTCCTTGTCTTGTACCTCCTGTAGCCAAGTTCCAATAAAAACCTTTCATCTTTTCCAGTCTAGTCCACCTGGCTTCTTCCGCGACCTCTTCATATGGTTTGTCTCTAGCCCTGCATCCCATCAATGGCCACACAAGGATAGGTGGCTGAAATATCAAGGGTATTTAGTTATTGCTTTTTGTCCTACCCAAGTGGATATACTTGGGAGCTCTTTGTGTGACTGCATGATAATTAGGCAGTGAATGGGGTTCACCCTGCTTTAGGTCTTCTGGAAGATTGTTCAAACGTTGAACCAGACATTCAATTGCAACTTGATTCTCATTTCCAACCAAATTCTTATATTCCTGAAATGCTTCCTTTCTCAATGGTAAAACCTGGCTTCTGACATCAGGTGTAGTCAACAACTTTTGCGAGTTATAGTACATATGTTGTGGGTATTTAGCCTCAGCTCTGAGTGGCAGTGGGCAATCAAATTCCAAGTTCCTGTGTGTTCTAGCATGTGTTCCCATACTGATTTCATTCTGTATCCATGACATCAATGCTTTTAACTGAATATCACCAATATACAGCAAGGGATTCCATTCGTTGTCAGAAGAGACAACATAATTATGCAAATAAAATTCACATAACAAATTCTTGATGCTGTAGGAGAGTTTTGATAAACATTATGAAATTCCTACGGAGTATCCAAAGAAGGACTAAGATCCCTAACAATGCGATTTAGTTTGAAACATAAATACTATTCCTTCATATATAAAGCATAAACTCTCGGTGGAGCTCTGCACTACATTAATTCAGGAATCATGTTTGCCACAGTGTCTACTTTGGTTTACAATTCAACAATTTGATTATCCCTCTTTTCAATTTCTTTCTATTGCTTATCAATTATTCCTTGTAGCCTAGCCCTTTCTATCTCCCACTGTCTATAAAATGTAAGTGCAATGGATAAACTAGTGAGACATGAAGGGAGCCTGTGAGTTGTTACCTGAGGGCTTGAGATCTTATCAACCGGTTCTTCAAACTGCTCTGCCACATGTGCCAAATTTGACAGTCTTTTGGTTCCATGTCCTTCCTGCGGTTGATCCTCTGTCTGACTTTCGTGCCCTACTTCCAACGTTTCCACATAAATGACTTCACTTACATCTCCTGATGCTTGAGTTCTTCGTTTAACCCGTCGACTCCTTCTTAATTGCATTTCCTGAGTGGTTGCAGGAGATGTTGCTGTAGGAAAATTTTCCTTTACTTTGCACTTTTTAGCTGCAGGAGAAACCTGCGCTGCTTGAGGCTGTTCTATGGTCTCTTCCTCTGCATCACCTTTTTCTTTTTCTTTCCCTTTCTTTCTAGAAGATGCAGCTCCACTTTGAGTTTGAGTGGAGGGATGCTCAATATTTGGTTCAATTACTATTTCTTCCGCATTAGGCAAGGCTTCTTCGGTTACAAGAGGTTCGTTCACTGCAGAAATCCTAGGAGATGAGGGTTTTCTGATATTTTCTTCTTGAGCTGCAATTTCTTTTGCAGCAGGAACATTTTCTTCCCCAAATTGTAGGATATCCTTGAACTCTCCCCATGACATCTGTGAGACATCACTTAGAGACCGTTCTACCAACAATTTGATCAAGCCATGATGACTAACAGAACGGTTACTACCCCTCTATGTTTCCTTTGCACTAATGGAGATAAGATGATACAAGAAATTCAGAACATTCGTCCTTCGGCCATGCCGCAGATGACTCAATAATTTAAAATGAACAGAATGCAGATTGGAGTACCTACCATCACATGTTATATATTTCATCATATAAATTGCAACCTGCGGCCATTCTGCTGGAAGAGATGTCTATTTAGTTCCTTGCTTGTCCACACTCAGAGGTCCATCAGCTGGGTGAGTAAACTCTGCCCTAGCACTTCTTGCATCTTTTGCCTCAGGAAATAGTTCTCCATCCTGCGGCAACCCAGTGACTTCGGCTATTCGTTGCTCTGTGGCTATGACCTTTAACCCTTTGACAAAGGCCTCCCCTTCACTGAATGTGCGAATGAATTCATGAGCAATTTCCTCATTAAAATTTGTCAATTTTAAAATATAGTCAATCCAACCATAGGTCCAGAAGTAATGTTCACATTGGTTGTCCCGTAGCAAAGCGCCATGAACTACAGGCTCATGACGGATAGGGGCACCTCCCATGGTTAACTTGGCTTTCAAAAACAATTACCACATCAAAATGAAAAACTGAAATATCCTGCAAAATTGAAAATTCATGCTCTGAAATCTTTTACTTCTTCAATACCTTTCATCAACTATGGCGGCAGGATGAACTACTCACTCGTGCTACATGATTTCTCATTCAAAATATTGACAAGGACACATAATTACACAACTCGTAAATCGAACCATAAAACACCCCCCCCAACTTAAGATGACACGTGTCCACACATGTGAAAAAGGACAGAGGGAAGGGTATGCGGATTATGCGAATCATATAAGGTAATAATCATAATGAAAGAATAAATGCGTAATTAAAAGAAAAATAAATAATACACATACCTGCAGTCGTACTAATTAATGCTACAATTAAACGATTAGCTATTCACAATATGAGATGAGATGACGTGAAGTGAATGATGTGACAAAAATAGAAATGAAATGGGATGAGGTGGATGAGAAAATTATTAGCGGAGAACGGTATTTCCATAAAGTATGGAAACGGTTATTATGAAGGCATGCATGAGGAATTTTAAGACGGACCTAGAAGGCCCCTTGCAGAAGCTGCAGGAACTGCGTCATGAATGTCCTCTTCAGATGTTGCAGGAACTGTGGCAAGAAGGTCTTCTTCAGATGCTGCAGGAACTTGTTGTGCATTGCACACGCTCCCTGTCGCCGACAGGGTCCCCTTCTTTTTTTGTTCTTTTCGCCTTCGCCCTGTTGAGTTCTGCGCAGGGTGTCTTGCATCTTTTTTTTTAGTGTGCTCATAATCAATCCAAAAGATGATGATGTCGTGAGCATAAGCCTGGGAATCCACAAGGTGAGTTTAACCTTTTGGGCATTAAAATTTCAAAAGATCGCTTAAGTTGGTAAAACGCTAAGTCTGAAGCTTCAAAATGTCCTTTTTAAAGCTTGCAAAATCCCCCAAATATGATGAAGCGTCTAAAGGTTGCAAAAGGACCCAAAGTGCCGATTTTCGCCAAAAGGAGATTGAAAGGAGGAAAAATGCTAAAATGTCAAAAGTTTGAAAAATGCTCTCAAACCTTGATTTTGGCCATCTAAGGGAGAATTGTGAAAATTTATAAGTTTTGCAAACTAGCCCAAAATCCTGAAATTCGCCAGTAATGGGTAAATTGCAAAGTTTTAAAAGTTTTCAAAAGAGCCAAAATCGCTAAAGTTTTCAAAAGGCTCTAAAATCGCGATTCTTATAAAGTTTAAAAAGGATTGCAAAACGCCGAAGCTCGACTCCTAAGGCAAAATTGCAATATTTTAAGTTTGAAAAAGACTCTATTTCGCCGAAGTTTGGTAAAGTCTAAAATCGCGAAAAAGGTTTAAAGAGTTTGCAAACCACACAAATCACCGAAGTTTGCATAAGGTGTGATATCGCCGAAGTTTGAACTGAGGGAAAATCGCGGAGTTTAAGTTTACAAACCCTCTAAAGTCGCCGAAGTTTCACCTAAGAGAAATCGCGATGCAAATAGTTAGCAAACCATCCTCAAATCCCGAAGTTCGCATCTTGGAGGAAAATCGCAAAAGTTTTAAATAGTTAGCAAAACCATCGCAAGTCCCGAAGTTCGGCCTAACGGAGAAAATCGCGGAGTTTTTGGTTCGAAATAGGGACCTCAAATCCCGAAGTTTGGCCTAACAGAGAAAATCGCGGAGTTTTTGGTTCGAAATAGGGACCTCAAATCCCGAAGTTTGGCTTAACAGCCCAAAATATAAAAGTTTTAAAACCTTGCTATCGCTCTCAGACCCCCGAAGTTCGTGATTCGCTGTAGAAGGCGACATCGCGATGTAAAGTTTGCAAAAAGTCTAAAACCGCCGAACTTCGGCCTAAGCAAAGAAATCGCGGGGTATATAAGGGTTTTCAAAAGATCATAAACCCATTTTCAACGCTAGAGCTAAAATCGCGAAGGAGTATGAAGGCTTGCGGAGATGCCATAAACCCATTTTCAACGCCATAGTTAAAACGCAGGAGTTAAAAGTTTGCGGAGAGAACCATCTATTCCCCCAAGCTTGACGCCATAGAAATCGCGGAGGTAAGATTTGCAAAAAGGTTAGAAACGCCGAATTTTCAACCAGAGAAAATCACCAAGTTTGAAAGGTCTGCGGAATTTAAAAATCGCAAAGTATAAGAGCTTGCAGCAAAAGCAAAAACGCTGAAAATTCTAACCAAGGTAAAAACGCTAAGTATAAAGTCTTCAAAGGGAGTATTCTTCTCTCCAACTTAGGCATGAAACAAGAGATAGAGGGTTAACCGTTAGAATTTGAAATTGCAGAAACCCTCCCATTCCACAAAATCGCGAGCTGTGCATTTGTCTTTTCCAAAAAGCGTAAAGCATAGGGCATAAGAGGGGCATTTTCAAATTTCAAAGGAAACCAATCCTGCAGGCCAGATTTGTGCGGATTGACACCATATTTTGCCAGGTAAGCTTGCTGTGTCTCCCTTGGAATTGTTTAAAATGCATGTAGAATTGGTTAGATGTGTTTATGCAAAATTGATTAAATGATTAAGTCTTTAAACCACATCTTTTCCCGTTTGAAAGGCATCAGGCAAAGCAATTAAAATCAATGTCTATCCCAGAAGTTAACCAAGAATGCATTTTTTCAGACTTAGGGAATCTTAAACCTCTTTCATTTTTGAAAATTGATCTTAAATGGCTAAGTGCAAATTTAGCAGTCAAAATCGCCTAAATCCTTGAACTGCAACTGAATAGTAAAATTTTTAATCAAAGAGCTTAATAATGTTTCATGTCCAAATTAATCAAGCTCTTTTGCTGAAGTATCATGCTTTCTTCAAATTCAGTTTTCAATTAATCCTTATGTGCTAACGTATCCCTTTTATCTAACCCATTTTGTTTCCTTCATCTCGTTTCGTAATCCGCGTCCGGTTGTGCGGGATAGATGCCTAAATCTGCAGTAGAGTCCTCAAAGACACATGGTGCAACCGAAACGTCCTGAGCTTCTAAATCAGACATCCCTCGCAAAGGCGAGAAGATGAAATACCAATACCAGAGAGGAGGACTGAGGGAATCAAAGGTCCAAAGCATATGGGAAAACGTAGGTGATACTGACCTAGGCCACATTGACATTCAAGACTTCAGAGACAGAGTATTCTCCCCTAATGCCTATGGCAAGCCTAGGCGGATGATGGAAAGTGGTATTGCCCAGGCAGCAGGATTTCCCCCATCAGTGCAGAATTATGAGCTGGTAGTAGAGGCTTCTCGGCATTATCAACCAAACACCAGATTGGTAGTCCTTGAGAATATGGTCCTGGCTGACTTCACTCCTGAGGCCATTGGCGACGCATTCGACATCCCCTTCTCGGATAACCCCATAGCGACAACTATAGATGAAGCACAAGTGGCATATGATATGAACCTTGCAAAATGCAGGACATTAATAAATGAGGAGTGGTATAAGGAGAGAAGACCTCCAAGCATCAGAATTGGGAAGAAGACCCCCAGAAGTGACTTTCATAATGAGCATGGAGATGTGGCCACCTTGCTCAACTGGGTTATGGGACCCCCAATCTAACTTTTTTGAAGAGTGGATGTTCTATTTTACAGAGCAGGTCTTCGCTGGGAAATCCAAGTTGGACTGGGCCTAGATCATAAGTGACAATATCCATACCCAGTTGGTCGAACTTGAAGAGAAAAAGTATTTCACCATGACATCTTATCTAGTCTACATGTTCGCCCGACACCAACCACTGCCAGGGTTGATCAAGAAAGGTGAAATCAGGAACGGGCCCAATTAGGCAAAGGTGTACGATTGCTATCCGCAATTACATTATCATGACATAGCTCAGAGGGAAAAGAACAACCCTGCTTATGCAATTGGTCAGTATGAGCGTGTCAATGATGCCTTCACAATGCGCCTAGTCAGGCTGATGCAAGGGGGATTACACATAAGGCTCTCAGAGCAAGCTACCGTTTTGGTACAAAGGTATGGCACCTGGTTCATTTAGTTCCCAAGGTTCTCCTATATCCGAATAGCTGGCTTTGAAGGCGCTCCTTTCCGACTTCCACGCTATCCAACCGACAAAGTAATTCTTCTGGAAGTTGCAAGGCAGGCACGTCTGGCGAACAGTTTACTTAGAGACAAGAAGCAGTCCGGATTTGCCTTCCCTATGATTTAGGTAACCTCGATGTCCATTTAAAGAATCCAGCACAGGTCGACGAGTCACTTGCTGAGTTAGCCTTTTATGGCCTACAGGAACATTTCTCAAGGAAATGTTTTGATCATGACAATCTGGCGAAGAGAGCCTACGGTAGGCGCTATAGAGCAAAGGAATCAATTGAAGACTATTGGAAGAATTGTTCTGATGACTATGAGGTCTGACGGCGCGAATATTCAAGGTTAAGTGTGCAGCAAATGCGACTTTATGAATACCGTTGGGTCCTGGATCAGGTAACGGATTCTGGAAATTGCTTTTAAGTTCGGGAGTTTGAGGCAGTAAGACATCTCTTGCCAGGCATCGATTGGTCACAGGATCGAATCACTAATTTTGAGGCAGTTATGGCAGCCCCGGGAAGGTACACTAATCAGTGGTTACACCAACAGATTGAGCTGCTAACTCATGAAGGAGTCCAGTTCACCTACCATATGATGGGTAGTCTTGATTCTCAGTCCTTTGAAGATGAGGGAACCTCAAGTGCACCAAAGGAAGAGGTTGAAAAGCCCGAAAAAAGGAAGAAAGCTAAAGCTAGTAGAGGGACTCGGACATGTAAAAGGACAAGAAGGGAGAAGATCCCTATTAGGAGACCAGAGGCCACTTCATCATCAAAAGACCCCAGTTCCGATGATGATGTAATTGAACTTGATTATATACCTGCTCTGCCTTCCCAGAGCGATGTTGATGCATTCGAGGCTGATGATCCTCCGACAATGGACAAGCTAAATATAGAGGTGAGGGTCATTGAGTTTGGTGAGCCTGAAAATCAAGTTGAGGAAGGAGAAATTTTGTCCAATCAAGGGGTTGATGTGCCTGAACTCACCCAAGGGAGTCGCCACGAATTGCAACTGCACAGTACCGACAAAGATGACACCACTGTTGAAGGAGAGCAAAGGACAGATGAGACCCACGAGCCTGATAGAACTGAGGAACAACCATCACATGGAGATACCAGATAGTTGTTCAGCGAAGTAGGAGAGAATTCAGCTGCAAGCAAAGGACTAGGCACTTCCTCAACTCCTCCTGTGACAGATCAGTTACAGATATGCAATGAACCAGCTGAAAGCATTAAAGAGCAGAGTGGGAATTTGACCATACCTCAAGATTGGTTAGTTGCTCGAGCACAGCGAAAGGCAGCCACCAAGCCACCTATCGACTTAGAGGACATTTTCTCTCGCATAGGGGAAACAAAGTTCAAAGGGAAGAAAAAGCCTAAAGCCTATTCCCGAATAACTAAGGATGAACAAAGGAACCGTGCCATCCATATCGCCACCTCACTTGTCAATAAGCCAGTAGATCAAGTTACACTGGCTGATTATAGCATCACAACTGTCCCAATCGGACGAGCCACCAAGGAATAGGAAAGGGAGGAGTTCAAGGACTCCGTGCAAAACATGCTCCGGCAACTCGAAGAGATAACTGTTGAGAAAAACATGTATCGAGTTCGTGCTGAGCAGGCCGAGGGGTACATTGATCACCTACCGAGACCATTACATAATGCCCCCGAATCCCATGTTCCCCCAACAACATTGGTGCAAAGGACCACCACAGAGTTTGAAGGAGTGCGAGATACCGCCAAGGTTGTCAAGGAATGGATGTGAAGCATTAAAGAAAGGGGAGAGCTAATCATTGAAGAGGTAAAGGAAATGGCCCACCACCGAGAGACCATTTTGGTCAAGCTGCTCGAGGTGAAGTGGGAATGCCTCAAAGTTCATGAGGTAGTTGCTACAACTCTTCCTATCGTAAGGGCTTTTTTCTGGACCCAAGCGCATATTCCTACATTGTCCGCCATCCTAGACCCCCATAACATCAGCATTTTTAAAGAATGGTACTGGACCATCACCATGAAGAGTGAGACAAAAGAAACCATTAACAAAGAGCAGGCAAAATGCGAGCAAATTTTGAAGGGCATGGAAGACCTTGGCAAGACAATCCTCCGATCAATGGTTTTGGGTTGGAAAAATAATATGTCCGATGACGTAATGCAATCGGACTAGGAGGATAGATTGAGAATGGATAAGATCGCCTACTTCACGAAGGACCTGGATTTTGATGGTAAATTACATTCAGACATTTTGTGTTTTGAGGCTAATCGGTCCAACTGGAAAGATGGTTTAAAGAACGTAGATCGTCATCTGGAAGGCATGCAATATAAGATACGTCATCCTCCTATGCCTCAGTTCACGGTGCTGTTCCAGCTGTGCATTAGATTCCAAGAGTATGTTCGTGCAAAACGTACAACAGGGCGGGACCTTTGGAAAGAATATTTGCATGGCGAGGATGAATTTTTAGTAAAAGGATCTGCAGCTGAAAAGGAAAAAGTGCCTTCATAAAATACATATTTCTTTTAAAATCTAAAAAAGGCACTTTTGGCCATAAAGTTCATATTTAACTGCCAAGTCAGCTCTAAATTTTGAGCTCCGTGCATGTGCACTTTTTGAGCTATTATTAATAGTTATTAATTACCTTTTTTAGGTAGTTATTGTTCCTCTTTGGGTGGTTGTTGATATTTACCTCCTATTTATGGGCATGGGTACTATTTTGTACAGATGAATCTAGGCCACTTGTTTTGTTTGAATCTTGGCCATTCATCTAATTCTGGAACTCTATTTAAAGGGACTGGTTTTCCCTTATTTTTGTAAGAAGTCTAAGATTGTTGCTGGAGCTTTGGCAAAATTTATGCAGGATTAATGGAAAATTAAAGTTGTTTCATTTCTTTGAGTGCATGGTCTCCTTCTTCACCATTTAATTATTCTGTTATGTCTTTTATTTTCAGATAGCATTTTTTAGGATAAACATTTGATAGAAGCCTTGGTGTTCAGACAATTAAGGACTAACTGATTGTCATTCCCCTTGCATGGTTAGCCTGAACGCACTTATATGCTCAGTTCGGTTATTAAACATTAAGTGAATGAATGTTAAAATTCTGCATTTATGTTTAGTAGCATGAAAATTTAGTTCTCCTTGAAGATCGCACTAGATTTTTACAGCATTGTGCTTAAATAGTTGATAATGTTAAATCTGGTTATTTGGAGGTTTCTGTCTGTTTTCTTGAACATGTTATCTTAGTTAATTAATCAGATTTTTTATCTCTTTTCCCTATCCCTCTTTTTCCCTTTTTTTTTACCAAGAAGAAACCATACAGTCCAGCTGAGTTAGTATCAATCCAACTAAAATCAACCGATACAAGACTGTTAAACTTTAGGGAACTCGCTCGAAAGTTGTTCATCTAACCTTAAGTCCCCTTTGTGTTTCCAACAAAACACATCAAACCACTAAGTTATCCTGCAGTCAAGACCTGACAACCGAAACATTGAAGTAATCCCCATTGATCAAATAAAAAATAGCATTAGGGATTTCCTTATCTCAAGAGAGGATAGGATTCTTAGTATTCTATTCTGCGTTGGCTGGATGGAACCGTAGTAATGCGATTTCAGACACGTCAACAGAACTGTGGTTTGCACTTGGTTGTCAAATTGCTGCAGGAACTGTTCTTTTGTTGCAAGCTTATGATAAAGGCGTAGTCGATGACCATTGACTAGAAGTTTGAATCTGACTGGGTCTATTGTTGTCAACCGAACTGCTCCATTTTGAAAAACTTCATCTATTTCATATAAGCCCAACCAACGTGTTTGTAGCTTACCCATAGTATCCTTATATCTGGAATCATATAACAATGCCCAATCTCTAGATTTAAATTTTCTCTCCTTGATATACTTATCATACCATTTAGCTCGTTGATGTTGAATAATCTCTGTATGCTGGACAACCATCTTTCTCAGCTCATCTACAGCATTCAATTGCATGATGTGGTCTTTTTGTGCTTCTGAGAGAGTCATATTCAATTGCAGAGCTGTCCTAAGAGTTTTATGCTCAAACTCAATGGGCATCATTGCTGTTTTTCCATACACCATTTTAAAAGGTGTAAAACCAATTGTTGTCTTCCATGTTGTTATGTATGCCCAAATGGCTTCAGGAAGCCTCTTTGACCAATCTTTCTTATGAAGAGCTACTGTCTTGGTAAGAATAGCTTCTAAATCTCTGCTTGTAACCTCTACCTGACCATTTGCTTGAGGATGGTATGGAGTAGACCTCCTGTGTCTTATATTATATTCATTAACCAATGCTGCAATTAATGTGAAAGTAAATTGTGGTCCTTGATCTGAAACAATCTCTCTTGGTACTCCATATCTAATAAATATTTCCTCGTAGAGAAATTCAACTACCTTATTATCTCTTGCATGTGTCATGGCTTTTGCTTCCACCCATTTTGTAACATAATCAGTGTATACTAGAATATAGGATTTCCCATTGGAAGGAGGATCAATTGGTCCAACAAAATCCAATCCTCATTTGTCAAATGGTGCAACCAATATTTGGGGATACAATGGCATTTCATCAAATCTGGTAGGCCTACCCATTCGTTGTCATCTATCACATTTTCTAGTATATTGTGCTGTATCTTTATACAAAGCTGGCCAATAATATCCTGTGCTAAGGATTTTAAGTGTTCTTTTAGCAGCAAAATGTTCTCCACATGGCTTATCATGACATGCATGAAGGATATCATATGTTTCACCCTCTATGACACACCTTCTTAAGACTTGGTCAGGTCCAATATAAAATAAACAATCAACAATCCACGAGAAATTAAAGTTTTTCTCAACTAGCAGCCTTCTTTCTTTAGGAGAAAAATGAGAAGGCATCTTATTAGCAGCTAAATAATTTGCAATATCGGCATACCAGGGAGTGTGAGCTTTTATCAGGAACAAATGTTCATCTGGGAAAGCATCATCTATGGCTGTAGGATCATCCTGCAATTGAAGCCTAGAAAGATAATCTACAACTACATTAGCTTTACCTAGTTTATCAACAACTGTAATATCAAATTCCTGCATCAATAGTAACCATCGAGCCAATCTTCCTGTAATTGAAGGCTTGTTCATGAGATATCTGATTGATGTTTGATCAGTATGCACATATATCTGATATCCTGTGATATAATGCCTAAATTTGTTAAGTGCATATATTACTGCCAACATCTCCTTTTTTGTGACAATATAGTTAAGCTCAAGTCCCTGCATGTTTTTGCTGATGAAATAAATTGCATTCTCTAAATTGTCCATCTTCTGCCCCAAAACTGCTCCTATTGCATAATCTGATGCATCTGTATGAATATGAAAAGGCAATGACCAATTCGGACCCTTGAGCACTGGTGCTTGAGTCAAGGCATGTTTGAGCTTCAAGAAAGCTTCATGGCATGTGGAGGTCCAATCAAACTCCATATCCTTAGTCAAAAGACAATATAAAGGTCTTGCAATTTTACTAAAATCCTTAATAAACCTTTTATAATATCCATCATGACCAAGGAAACTTCGGACATCCTTTTGCTTTGTGGGAGCAGGAAGGTTTTGGATGACTTCAATTTTGGCTGGGTCAACCTGTATTCTAGTTATAGAAATATGATGACCAAGAACTATGCCTTCCTGCACCATCATAAAGCATTTTTCACTGTTCAATGATAAATTGTAGTCTTCACACCTCTGCAAAACTTTCTTCAAATTCTTCAATGCCTCTTCAAATTCTGAACCATAAGTGGTAAAATTATCCATATAGATCTCCATGCTATCCTGGGAAATATCTAAAAATATGCTCATTACTGCTCTTTGAAAAGTAGCTAGAGCATTACACAACCCAAAAGTAAGAACAAAATATGCATATGTTCCCCAAGGGCAAGTAAATGTAGTCTTTTCCAGATCCTCGGGAGCAATTTGAATCTGGTTGTAGCCGCTGAATCCATCCAAGAATGAAAAGTACCGCTTCCCTGCTAAGGAATCTAATACTTGATCCACAAATGGTAATGGAAAATGATCCTTCCTAGTTGCTGAGTTCAAAGCTTTGTAATCTATACATACCCACCATTTACCTCCTTTCTTTGGAACTATGATTAGAGGCGACACCCACTGACTATCTAATATAGGATAGATAAATCCAGCATTGAATAATTTTTGTAGTTCCTCTTTAACTATCTCCCTTAATGCAGGATTAATTCTTTTCTGTGGTTGTCTAAGCGGTCTACAGTCCTCTTTGATATAAATACGGTGGGTACAAATTGTAGGATCAATTCCTTGCATATCTTTGTAATCCCACACAAAAGCTTGTTGATGACATTTGAGCAATTCAACTAGTGTTAACCTTTGAGTCTCTGTGAGTTGATTGTTTATATTCAAATATTTATTTGGATCAACTTCCACTTTGACAGTAAGATCAACCTGAGACGCCTTAGAAAGATGAGAAGTGCAGACTTCCTGTGGCAACAAGGTATGCAATATGTCAGTGGTTGCAGGAAAATCCGATGCTGTAATATTTGATGTTAACTCCTGTGACTTCTGCTCCAGATTATACTGATTTGCCAGAATTTAGAAAGGATCGAATCGTCATCCTGGAGTTGTATGAATGATTCTCTGTTAATCATCATAAGATGATCGATAGAGTTGACTTCCTCTAATTCTTCCCCCATGTTAGGCCAGACAACTTCTTGATCAAGTTGGGGCTAAGCAGGTGAATATAGAGCCAAAGTTTTAGTAGTATTTCCATTAGAAATAGTCATGTCCCCTGATCGACATCCAATATATGCATCAGCTGTAGCAAGCCAAGGTCTCCCTAAGATAACCGGGTATCCCCCCAATGTAGCTTTAGGAGACAAGATCATAAAATCTGCCGAATATTCTTAGGAGTCTAAAGTAATAACAACATCTTCAATCATACCATTAGGCCGAACCGTGGAACTATTAGCAAGTTGTAGGACCGTAGGAGTAGGCTTGAGACTCGTTATGTTAAGTTTTTGCATAACATTGATGGCTGCTCCCAAATCTATTAAGGCATTCTTTATTTGAGTGCATTGATGACTATTTTTACAATAGGACTACCAGGGTCAGAATATTTAGGAATTGAAACTTTTCCCAACATAATATCAGCCAGTTGATCCATTACATGCACTGTTTGCGGATCCTTTTTCTTCCTGCTAGGTTTCTTTAAACATGCCTCTTTAATTGCCTTAGCATAGATAGGGACATCCTTAATAGCCTGAAATAATGGAATTTTAACATGTGTTTCAGCTGATCAATGATATCAAAATTTATATCCTCTTGATGAGGAATCTCTTCAGCTTGCAACCTTTGAGGAAATGGGGGTATTTGCTGATTCTGAGGTATTTGGGTTGTTGGGCTAGATATTTCCTTTTCCTTTTGTATTTTAATTATAATTGGAGGGGACGGGTTAGGTAAAGTTGTCCCGGATCTAAGGTGAATATCACTTATAGAAAGAGAATAAGTTGGGTATTGATTAGGATCAGCTGAATAAACTTGCTGTTGCTGTTGCTGTTGAGGCTTGTTATTAGGATTTGGCACGGGTTGAGTGGGCAGCTATGTGGGATTAGGTGGAATGGTATTAGCAGCAGGAGGGGGCCTAATAGCAGGTTGCTACTGAGGTTGGTGATAACCAGAATACTGATTCGTCCATTGTTGACCTCCTCTCCATTGAGGAGTAGGTTGCTATTTCCCTTGGAATGGTTGCCATGGTCCCTGAGACTAAGACCAATTTCCTTGTGGTTGCTGCCACTATGGAGTTTGATTGGCAAGATTTTGCCCTTCGCCTTGAGGATTATACCAATTTTGATAATTTCCAAAATTTTGAGCATAAGAAGGTTGCCATTGATTATTTTGTGCATAGGAATTTCCACTATAATCAGAAAAAGAAAGTGGATCAAGAGGCATACCTTGTCTTGGAAAATTTGGCCTTCTTTGAGCACCATAGAAAACTTGCTCATCATCTCCTTGTACTGTCTTGAAATCAAGAACTTCAAGATTTGCAACCATCTTACATCTATAGTCTTTTTTCTTCTATCTACAATGTGGTCAAAATTCTGCAAGGATTGCATCAGCTTCCTCATGCTTCTTCTTAGCTTGAAGTGTGTCTAACTGAGTAGCCATATTGTTTAGGATATCCTCCTTAAAATCCTTCAAAAGGTGACTGAGCTCCATTCGAGAAACTCCATTACTGGATGTTGATGAAGAAATTCTCGGCTTGAAATGCCTACTCTTCTTAGAAGAAGATCTGGAATACTTTTGACAGATTTGACCAATGTCATTCCATGTTGCTTGTGTTATATCACCACCTCCCATAAGGTCTAAAGCATCCGTGCATTTGTCACTGATTCCCCTTAGAAATATTAACTTAAGAGAATCTTCATTTACAGTATTATGCTTGGACTTATTGACACTGAATAGAAATATTTCCAGGTAATCTTCTAGACTCTCATCTTCTTTCTGTGTCATTCTAAAAATATCATCCCCATGGCGGTCAATCCCTCTACAATAATCTTTATATTTCACAAGAAACAACTGTTTCATCTCATCCCATGTAGTGATTGTACTACTCCCTAGACTCATAAACCATCTCAAAGCTGATTCTTTTAAAGTGGTAGGAAATATTTTGAGTCTATGGGCATCTTTAGTATAATCATAACTCCTACAAAGGACATCAAATTCAAACAAGAAAGTGTCAGGGTCCTTTGTCACTAGTCCATAAAATTTAGGAAGAGAAGAAGCTGGAATGTTCTTGAGATTAGCATTATCATGCAAATCAGAAATGGGGAACTCAAATGTTGGGTTTATAGGAGGAGGTGGGTTATTCCCACCGGGGGGTGGATTTCCTTGCATTGGTCTTTGAGGAGGAGTTACTGGACAAGGTTCCTCTTCAGGAGGTCCAAAGAGGAAATGAAGGTTGTTCTCAGAAAGTTCAAATTCAAGCGGGTTCAAATTATCTGGGGCTTAGTAAAGTGCAACAAAAGGGTTTACATCTAGTGCTTCATATGGATTGAGTCTTGTATGATCATGACGGTTAGGAAGGAATCTACCTTGAGCATCTCTTCTTCATCTATGCATGCAGATTCATGAGAATTACTTAAAACAAACTGAGTTATCAAAAACAACTATACTGAAAACTTAAAAATTCATAACTGTAACAGGTTCTTAGTTTGATACCATCCTCGGCAACGACACCAAAACTGTTTGCCTCGCCAATAGGAACAATAACTCGAGCTAAAGTCTCAACCCAAAGATTGGTCATTCATTCTGAGTAGCTATTATCTTCATGACTGAAGTTCATTTACTTGTCAACCCAGGGACTTATTACTTGAAATGGGTTTGCATTGTATATGCACTAAGTTCCTGTGATTGTCATTCTGCACTACTGTAGCAACTAAGTCTATTTGAAATAAACAAGCGAAAACATAACAACTGAATGGCTACAAGAAATCTTAACATTAACAAAAGATTCTAACTAAATAACTGTTAACTAAGTTTAGAGCTGACAAACAGGAATTACTCTGTCTGCTTTGGTTGTAGGAACAGTCACAGGATTTGGTTCCAGTGGCTGTAGGAACAGTAAGTCGCTAGAACATCTACTGCAACAACAAGAAAACTCAATCTAACAAACACATAGGAATACTCACCAAGTGGGCCCCCTTGGATGAGTGTATCCAGACTTCAAAGATGATTCTATATACTCAGAATAACATAGCTTTTATTCATTATTTCCAAAAGTTGATACAACACATGAATGAGAGAAATGCTTCTAGTTTTGGAAAAACGTTGTCTAACCTCAGAGAAGAGATGCAGGTCTTTATTTATAAGAAAATTGTAACAAACTTCCTACTATCTAGATCATTCCCATGAAATGAGGCGGAAAACATTTATCACTGCTCAGAGAAGTTAATCCACAAAAAATGTGGAACTCAACTAAAACGCAGCCAAGAATATAGCATGGCGGTGTTTACTAGATTGATGTTTGCTGGAGACAAACATAAATGAATCTGGTATTGCCTTGCTATTCCTTTGCCGACTCTTATGCACACCATCTTCTTTGCTGTTTTGAATGTTTAACCGTCCCTGAATGTCTCCAATTGCTTTCATGACGTGATTCTCCATCTGGCTTAAAATAACCGCTTTTGCAACAACTTATTTATTCCTGCATTTAAAAGTTAGAACATACAAGCATACATATATATCTATTTTCATTAATCATAACATTTATACATCCACACATGATATTACCTATGATAATCTGCATGACAACAGGAATAATAGGTCAAAACAATACAAGGTTTAACGGGTTTAGTTATCATTCAAAATGCACATAGTCAAACTTTAATACATCACATGACTCAAACACTATCCCAATATGCAACTTAAAACATAGCAAAAACTTGTCAGTTATAAGAATAAAAGAGCTATTATTTTAGCTCATCACCTAGCATATCAGAATAGGACTGTTACAACAATTTCTATTTCAAGGAAAATAACATTGTTGAAACCTCTCAACCATTCTATTTACAAGCATGCATCATAGTGTTTTTCTTGGTGTCTAAACGATATCTCATAATAAAACAAGTGGATCTTTGTAGAAAAGTGTACATCATTAGAAGGCATAGTTCAAAATGAAGCAATATTCTTAGAGGTATTGAACTCTAAACTTGGAGAAAGCTAGTGAATGTAAATGTAAAATTGAAGTATTAAGTAGATTGAACAAATAAAGCAGACCCTAGTAATTGAGCCATAGATAATAGAACCAACAAGCTGGAACTTAGATGGAGGCTTTTAGGAGAAAAGTCAATTATGATGGATTAACAATAACAAATTTTCTTAGATCATAGTGGTTAATTCATTTAAAGAACACATGCACACAATGTCACAATGTATGTATACATCACCTAAATATAATATGAATACTTCATGCATATATTACACATACACAATGTGAATAACTTAAACATCACGCAAAACACTTGAAAAAGGTAGCTAGTAGTGGACCGATTGAGGAGAAGGGTTTTGAGGACTTTTGCAAATGAGGTGGTGAGAGCTTCTCCAAGTAGAGGAGGTATCAGCCTGCTTCTAGAGGCTTTCTCTGGCTAAAGTGTAGGTGGCTTCTCGCATTCTGTTACTTTTCCTTGTTTTGGTGCATTGCTCTGGTTTTTTGTTTTCATTGCCTTTTGTTATGTGCTTCTATGGGCACTTAAATCTTTTTGTAATTAGCATTTATGTTTCATTGGCTTTGAGTGTTCTTTGCATTAAATGAGTGGACACCCTTCTGGTGGCTTGGAAGGGTCAATTAATAAAAACGGTTCAAATCCTTCCACTATGTAGTTGCAGAGGATGCAGAGAAAGTTCCAACCTTTGCATATTTTGTATCCAAGAATGGTGGGAGTATGGAGCCGGCTCAAACCCTAAAAAATTGTCTTTGACCCCAAATACGGTAATGGCTATTGTGTTGGCCAATGAGAAAATAAGATTAAAAAATGTTGCCATTTTCCTTGCAGCGATTGATTGCAATAAATTGCTTGCTCGTAGGTTCATTGATGATTGGGTAAAAAAAAAATGGTCTTCAAATAACCTTGTTTAGGATGATATAGAAGGGTTTGTGTTAGGATTCCCAAAGATACTGAGAGGGGGGGGGATCAGTATATCGGTATCTGACCGGTATATGAATTTTCTTGAATTATAACATGAAAAGCATTTCAAAACTGTGTACCGGTAAACCAAAAATAATGCAGTAAATGAGAACAACAAGCACAACATGAAAGACACACCATAACACAATATTTTTAACGAGGAAACCTGGTGTGGGAAAAACCTCGGTGGGATTTGTGACCCACAATATTCGCTTACTGGCCAATAAGAGACTATTACTGATACAATAGGGGCCTGCACATGTAGGAAGGCCAAGTGCCTAGAGCTCACTGCTCAGTTACAAAAGAAGTCACACTGACTTACAAAAAAGGATTTTACAAATCCAATATCATGTACTGCTTCAGATCAGCATCTACTATGCCAGATTTAGTACCGGTTTAAGCTCTGCAATAATCATAAACCCTTATCCAAAATCTGCCTTATAATTCGCACATTAGGTCTGCAATAATCCTTCCATACTTACTACCTAAATGATCTATAAGATCTCATACTTATATGAGTCATATTACAATCCGCCATGTCGGCTTACAAAAGGATTTTACAATTAAATACAAAATATAAGTAAACAAAATTCCTGTCGGCCATGGTGCCGGTAATCTTTCTTTTCGGTGCCGATGAACTGTATGTCAGTGTAGAGTCTGCCAGTGTCGATGTCTGCCGGTATCATATGATTGTAAGGTTGCCATCAATGACAATACCTTCAATCACCTACAATTTCTCATTGGAGTGTGCATTTGCCAACAATCTCCCCCTTTGGCATTGATGGCAACATTCATGAGAAAAATCCAAAAAGTGTCCAAAAAGAATTTGCCAAAATTGTCTTACTAAAACTAGGTTATCAAAATGTGTGCTCCCCCTGAGCATATGATGTCTTTCTTCTGATCATTTTTCTCATCTCCACTACTCCCCCTTTGGCATCAATGACAAAGGTTGTCATTCACTGTCAGTGGAGTGTGGTTCCTGCCTAGATCCTTGTAACTGGTGGGTTACAATCTGATAGATGTCCGCCAATGCAAAATTTTGACTGTCGCTGAACCTCTCGCTGTCCTTTAGTGCCGCTTCTGTTCTCTGAATTGTATCGGTGAGTATGTGCATTTGCTCTTCCAGTGTCTTAAGACCTGGAACTAGAGCCTCAGAAATTTCTTTTCTCAAAGAAATGAGGTAATCTAGTTTAGGGCCTAGTTTGCATTTTAAATCCTTTGCCTTATGCTTTTTTTTTTCTTTATCTTTTTCTAACTTCTCAATTTTCTCCTCAAGGACTGCAATGTTCTTTTCAATTTCCAAAAATGAATTTGATGTTCCTATTAAATTGTCAGCAATATTGTTGATTTCCTTTTGTGCTTTTTTGATCTTTGAATCTATGTCCTTTGTCAAAATATCAGTTTTGCAGGTATCTCTGTACAGTTTCTTGAAATCCAAAATTGTTTCTCCTAGTGCCAGTAATAAGGTGTCTATGTGTTCCTTATTCTTCTTCCCTATTTCCTCAAAGAATTTTTCTTTCTCCTTATTCATTTTCTCTTTGAATGTGTCTTCATTTATCTGGTCCAGTGTAATTAGATTGCCGGTTATATATTTAGACAATGTCTAATTGGCTCAAAGGATCTTTATTATCTATGTTACACTTTGGAGCTATCATTTTCAAAATTGGTAATGTGTCATCTATAGCCTTGTAAGCTTGTGCATTACACTTTGTTATTTTCTTTCTTGAGTCCAAGAGTACCTCTGTCACATTTGTTGGCCGGAAATCAGTCATTGATGTGCCGGATGACTGTCCAACTGTCCTCACAATCTGTAGTCCGCCTGTTGTAGTGATAGCTTTGCTTTCCTCTTTCTCAGGAGGATCTGTTTAAGTTTGCATTTCCACTACCAAAGGTTTGGGCTTTGCAGATGAAGGTGGCACTGTCTCTGTTTGAACCTGTGACTCTAACTGTTTCTCTGCTTTTGCCTCTATCTGTTTCACTGTGCTCTCATCTGCCGGTTTTTCTAATTGTTTCTTAGTGTTATCTACCGGTGTTTCTATTGCTTTACCAGTGGTATCCATTGCCGGTTTCTCTGTATACACCTCTGTACTGTCCACTGTTGATATCTCAACTGGTTTCTCTGTGATGTTAGCTGGTTTCTCTAGCTCAGTGGGTTTAGTATCAGTCACCATTCCAGTAGACAGGGGATCAACTGATTGTTCAGTTTGTGTCTCAACCCCAATCTCAACATCTGCAGCCGGTGGCTCAGTAGATGCAACAATATGCACATCTGTGGTCTCTGCCTTTTCAGTGTCCGGGGGATCATTTGATTCTTCAGTTTGTTGTTGTTCCCCAATTCCAATGTTATCAATTCCAACATTTTCTGCTGGTGGCTCTGTTGCCACATCTGTCTTCTTAGTTGATTCCTTATCTACCACAATATTTACCTCTTGGGTGTCTATGTTCATAGTGTACAAAATTTCAGACTCTGGATTTGTATCCTCATGAGGAGTCTCCACACTCTCTGTTGCCGGTTGTGTGTCAACAGTTTCTATCGATGGAGTATCAGAAGGAGGTGGGGGCAAGTTATCAGTTATCTTTAGGCTCGGAGGTCCACCTACCTTACCTTACCTTTCCCTTTATCCTTGTCCTTTTGGTAGACTCTGATAGTCTTGGGTCTTTTAAGTTCTTCTTGTTTCTCCTTTTCAACAAAGAATATATCCCATTGATCTGTAGTTTCTTTAGTGATTTCATTAGCTTTGCCTGCCATTAGTGCTACATGTCGGTGACCGGTTGAAAATACTATCCGGTTGGCCTCACTGATTAATTTATCTATCTCTTTAGTGGAGTTCACCGGGTGAACTACAAGTAATTTTTCTATCTTTATCTTTTTATCTAACTCAACAATAGCTACCCTTCTAGCTTCTAGTCTTCTGTATAAATCATTGGGTATATCATCAACAATTTCCATCAGAAATTTCTTGTAAATGTCTAAGTGTAAAATTACACTATTCTTTATGCTCTCTTTATCATCATTAGAAAGTGTGTTATATAGCTTGCTAATATTTTTCAATTTTCCATCCTCAGTTATTTCATTTAGAAGTTTGTCCAGTGGAGCAATAGCCTGTTTTACCTTCTTTTTCTTTGGAGTTAACTTCTTAGTTGGAGGCCTAATTGCCTGTTGCTTTTGTCTTGTTCTTCTGGGTGTAGGTGAGGGTGCCCGTGAGGGTTTTCATTTCCTTGGTACCCTTTTGAATTCACTGGTATATCACTTTCAGAAGAAGTTGCAACCGGTGAGTCATATTCTGCATCTCATTTTTCATTGTACTGTTTTCTTGTCTCAGTTTGTTCACCAGGTCATTAAGAGTTTCTTTTTCATCATCATCATTCTGCATCTTTTCACAAAGTTCTCTTCTCTTATTCCTTGCAATAGTGAGATTTTCTTGAAGTCCTCGAATGATATCCTGTGCAGCCTTCAAATCATCTTCAAGTTTGATATTCTTCACCTTTTCTGCATCAAAGTCTGAAAGAGCTGTTTGCAATTGCTTTCTCAAGTTTTCCATCTCTACCGGTGTCAGAATCTTCCTCAAGCTGTTAGGCTTTTGAAAATATGGTCTTCAAATAACCTTGTTTAGGATGATATAGAAGGGTTTGTTCATTGTTTTTCTTAAGGACATTAAAATGCAAGATATTTTTACAAACAAGCAATATTGGAGTATTCTAACTTGCGCTTTTTGTGCCCTACAATGGTCACCACAAGCTATAAATGACACGGTCTTGGTTTTGTCTTACCCTTGTTGGTTGACAATTAAATATGTTCCATTTTTGATGTGGGTTTTCTTACCACATGTCCTAGCCCCAATTGGTAAAGTTTTAAGGATCAACAATTCCAAACAAATTCTACCCACATGGATGCAAGGGCTTTAGGCTCTCTCTCGCTAGGGATTGATATACTAGAGATCATTGAAATCAATTTCGATGATTTGTCATTCTCAAGTGAAATTGAATTTCTAGGTGGTATTAATGCATGTTATCTATATGCTGAAAGGAAGGGCACATTAGGAAAAATTGCCCTATTATCCTCAACCGACTTGGTAATATGGGTCACAGATAAAATTCTAGTGCTAACAAAAATGTTGGTAGTGTAAATAATTTGGTACCTTCAAATCAAGAATCAGGCCCTAATCCTAATCTTGATGTTTCTAATGATAGGGTTGTTAACCCTAAAAAGGATGTTATTTTAGATAAAGAAAAGGTGGAACCTCCAGCTATAAAGGATAACCTTCTTCTTGATGTCCCCTTGTCTATTTCTCCCCTTACTATGGATTCAAATAGCTCTATTTTGTTGCCCCTTGTAAGCGATATTGGGGTTAATTCTAATAGGTTGGCGGAGTCTGTTGTTTCTTCCTTGCTGAAATATGTGAACCCAAGTAGTGGTTCCATGGAACCCTCCTCTATCATTTGTTTGCCATCTCCTTCCCCTTCCCGGTTTCTAACTCCAAAAGGAAGGCCTCTCTAAAAACTCTTTGATCCATTAGCATTCGAAATTTGTCAAAAAAAATGCTCAACAGATTGTTTTAGAGGGTATTAGACAGAATATTGCTCTAAATGGAAATAACTCTAAAAAGAAAACTATTGATTCAGAGGAGTTAGTTATAATGGGGTTTATCCTTCTCTCTCTAATCTGTCAAACAATAAACTTGGGGACTATGATCTCATTCCTCCCTGGGCTAATGATTCTATCTCAGTTGTTAAAAATTAGTACTAGAAATTGAAACCAAAACTTAGTTTACTAAGAGTCTGCAAAGTCTGAAGAGTTTGCCAAGGTGAGGTTCTCTTAATGAGAAAGATTATTAAAATGGATATTTATAACTCAAAGATTGGCTCTGGTAATTCAAAGGAACATACAGTTGATTCTTATCCAAGTAATAGCTATCTGATCTATGAGAACAATTCTGATCCTAAAGGATAAACTAATAGTATTTTACAGGCTCCAAGTAAATTGGGCTTGGAGAATGATAACTCGGACTTTTATTTGAACTCTTCAATCACTGAAAAAAATGGGCAAAATCTTTAGCATGATTTTCTAATGAGTGAAGAGTTGCAAGTAGATGCTACCCTTAAAGTTAACAATGAAAAGGAGGAAGGGGAGAAGGCTGATCTTGATTCCTCATTGGACTCTTCAAACATTAGCAAAAATGAGTATGATCTTGGGCATGTTTGATAATGAGTGAAGAAGTGCAAATAGAACCTACTAATAAAATTAACTTTGAAATTAAGTTATTGACTCTTCTTTGATCTCTGTGAACATTGACAAGCACGACCAGGTTTTTGGTCATGATAATGGGTGAAGAGTTTCAATTAGGGTCAAGTCTTAAAGAAATCCTGGATACTAAGGAAGAGGAAACTATGATCCTAAACTTGACTAATAATGATAGCAACAATAAACTTCTTGAAATAGATTTCTCCAATAATATGGAGATCCATAGTGATTTCCCTCCAAGAATAAGTGAGGAGCTTAATAAGATGGCTTTACGAGGAGAACTGCTCCTTGGTGAGGATTGCCTCTCCATAAGGAGGAAACTAAAGGTGATAGAATAATCCCCACTAGATATGAAAAAACTTTTGAAACAAAAAAGAAAAAGATGAAATAAAGAGATTCCAACTGCATATTCCAAGAAAAAAGATACAGAAGAGGGGATTCCTCAATGCTTTTGATAGGTTTAGGAAATCAGTGGACACTTCTTAGCCTATTTTAATGGGGTTTCATTGCACTTCTTGGAATGGCAAGGGTCTTGAATCCCTTGATAGGAAAGATATTGTCAGAAGGTTTCTAAATCTTGATAAAAGAAAGGATTTTGTCCTTTTACAAGTAAAAGCTACCAATTTCATGCTTGAGACTTGTTGATGTGTTTTTCATGCACATGCGAACATAGAATAAAATACCCAAAAGTATCTTATCCTCTCTTGAACAAAGTTACTCAAATGCTGAAGATTGGCTTAAGGATCACTTGAGATAACTCCAAGGTTCTGGTGTGTAGGGTCATGATGTGTGGATAAGCTTGTTGGTTTGATGTGATTATGCTGGAATCATGAGGGGACTTACGTTGAAATGTTGAATGTTTGAATTGTTGGAAATTGATCATTTGATGTTGCAATCTTGTGATGCTTTTTGTCCTAAACTAGCTTGAATTGAAAAAAGGGCAAAAAGGAAAGGGTTGAGAGAGTCTATTGTAAGACCTAGAATTTAAGAAGATAGGTGAATGATTAGATGGAATCCTACTGGGAAAGGTCTCACCATCAACTTGAACAATTTGACACAAGCTCAATGCAATCTTCTAAGGGATAATTCAAAGATGTTCAAATCATTACCATCAAACATTGATCACCATTCAAGTTAATGCATAAGCAATGGATGTATAACAATTCGAAGTTAAGCTCATATCATTCCAGTTGACCACTCAAGGCAGACTTACAATCAGCAAGAGGCTAGTGGTATGGACTAAACGAATTCCACACAAATGCATTCAACAAAATCTTCCATTCAATCTAATCAACATGAAAGCAAATGAGAAGTAGAAACCACGAGACTTGTTGAAATAATACATTTCACCATAACTCCAATGAAAAGAGTATTTCATTTACAAGTTTTTAACAACAATTTCTTCTCCTCCTAATCTATCCTAACTTCTATTCTATCTTCTATTCTATTCTTCTCCTACTACTATTAACCTTTACAAATGAAGAACTTGAGCCTTTCATAATGCTCTCAATACAATTTAATGGCTTAGTCAATTTGAGATCAATGGCCGAGATTTTTCAATAAAAACCCTAATTAGTGTTTGTTACAACAAACTCAATTCTCGCCAATGAAATAATTGCAATATTTGGACACATGTCCTCTCTGAAATATTCGACCAATGGATAACGGGGGTAGGTGCCTCAAAGTTTGTGCCTTCATATGATGAGCCTCGTTCATTGAATCAAGACATGCTGGTGCAGAACTTCTTTGATTGGTGGAGTGACTGGGATGATGATTTGGATGCCACTTAAACTCGCACTCGTAGACTTGGTTCGTCATCATGAAGGGATGTTGAGAGATATCTCTTGATACTCAACATTTCAAGTTTGCTCAAAGTAGTGGTGATGGGAAGCATTGATGTAGCTAAGTCATTCCTCCATCCTTGCTTGCTTGCCTTGGGGTGATTGTATGACTTCTCCTTCGCACTCCTTTGATCTCTTCATGTCTCCATGGTGTGGTGAGAGTTGAGGTTCCTCTTGGGCATTCTTGTGCTAGTAAATGAAGTTTTCTCCTTTGCATAGTGGTGTAGATCTTACAATCTTTCTCTTTTTGCTTTGCAATCACCATCCTCTCCCATCTGTAAAACAAAACAGACATGATATCAAACACACATAATATATAACCTTGATAATTCTTCTAACTTGATATATTCTCTGGTTTTATGTGATTTGCTGGTTTGATAAGAGGATTTCGCTCCTAAGGGTGGGCAATGGAAGTTCTCTCAATCCTTGTCCAATTCTACCCTTCATCACTTCTAGTTTGAATACTTTGTCATTCATGCATGTGGAGGCATCAAATTTACTTGGAAGAGGAATCTACAAGCAATTTCACTCCAATCTTGATGCACTTGAAGTTCGCTCCAACATTGATGCACATGAAGTTCGCTCCAAGGTGGGTGCACATGAAGTTTGCTCCAAATTGGATGCACATGAAGTTCGCTCCAACCTTGATGCACTTGAAGTGATCTCCAAACTAGTCATTGAACTTGCTTTCACTCATTTCCCTTTGTTCTATGGGTTCTAACATTGAGTTTTTCAACCATTCATTGACGAAAACATGACAAACTAACCTTAGGAAAGGCCTCTAGAGGAATTTCGCTCTGAGAGTGGAGCACTTGAATTTCGCTCCAACATCCATGCACTTGAAGTTCGCTCCAACATCCATGCACTTGAAGTTTGCTCCAATTTGCATGCACTTGAAGTGAATTTCAAATCAGAACTAAACTTGCTCTCAATCATTTTCATTGCTTCATCGACTCAAACCTCAAGTTTTTCAAACATTTATTCATGAAAACATGTCAAACTCACCTCATGGAATGGCCTAAAAGGAAAATTCGCTGCCATCAAAGAGCACTTGAAGTAAAATTCGCTCCTCAAGAAGAGCACTTGAAGTGATTTTGAATCAACACTCTAACTTTTCCTTCTCTCACTTACACTCACTTTCTCAATTTTAACACGTCATAGCATGCTCAAAATGAGGTCTTAGGAAGAATTTCGCTCTGAGACTTGAGCACATGAAGTTCGCTCGACAAGGGATGCACATGAAGTTCGCTCCAAAGTGGATGCACATGAAGTGAAGTTTGCTCCAAAGTGGATGCACGTGAAGTTTGCTCCGAAGTGAATGCACATGAAGTGAAGTTCGCTCCAAAGTGGATGCACATGAAGTGAAGTTTGCTCCAAAGTGGATGCACGTGAAGTTTGCTCCAAAGTGAATGCACATGAAGTGAAGTTCGCTCCAAAGTGGATGTACATGAAGTGAAGCTCGCTCCAAAGTGGATGCATGTGAAGTTCGCTCCAAAGCTCATGCATCTGAAGTGGATTGAAACTTGACACTTGGAGTTTTCTTGCTCATTCTCCTTCGTTCCATTTATTCAAGCTTGTTGAAGCTAGGCTCATGGTGTGTTCTAGGAACAACTTTGCTCTCAACTAAGGGCACTTGAAGTAGCTTGAAAATGCACTTTTGAGTTGAACCTTATCACTTTATGCTTTAGTTTAGGCTCCTATGTACTAAAAGACCTCGAAACTCACCTTGATATGATCTCACCTTCAACCTGAGGCAATGAGAGTGAAATTCGCTCTAAGAGAGGGGCACTTGAAGTTGCCTACGTACTTGACCCAATTGATGTTTCCTTGCATTGCTTGATTGGACTTGATCTTGAAGAGTTCCTCCATCAAACCACTTTCTCTTTATGTTCATTTTGACCTCATTTCACACCCAAAAGAAGAGCTATCCTCGTGACTCTCGACCCCTCGACCAACTATGCCTTTTCAATGTAAAGGCTAATAGCAAAGGACTCTAACACTATCCTAGAAAGCAAAAAAGAGTGGGGGTCCCCATTTGCAATGGGGCGATGTGTGAATATCTCACAACAATACTAATCGTAATTTCATTTGGAAAGACGTTGTCCAATTCTCCACAAATCATGAGAGAGGTAAGGAAGGTTCAATCGTGCTTCTTTCAAATAGGTGGGCACAATTTGTAAATGAAATTGGCTCATTTGCAAGCAATAGAGCAGTTTGACTCATAATTGAGGAGGAGGATCTCATTTTTGGTCTATGCTCACTCTATGCTCCCAATGACTCTAGGGATAAGATTGAGCTTTGGAGATGGTTGAGTAACTTCCAAGATATTCCTTGGATTATAGTAAGGGATTTCAATATGATTGCAAACCTTGAAGACAAGGCTAGAGGAACAAATTTGGATTGGAAATGTAATGAGATGTACTTTTGGTCTAGAATGAAATCTTAACTCAATCTACAAGACCCTTTAGAGGGGAAGAAGAAGGAAAGTGTAGATATATGGTATACTTGGTGCAACTCTCAAGAGGGCAGTAAAATAATTTATTGTAGACTTGATAGATTTTACGTTAATAATGATTTATTTAGCTTTGTTAAGGTATACCCTATTCTTTATCAAATCATCACCCTATCCAAGTCAATATTCAGGTTAGTATGGTGACGTTGCTAGATTCTTCCCTTGCAGCCCAGGGTCCGGGTTCGGCCCTAATATGGCTAGGGTCCTGCATTTTGATTGTGGGTTTGCTATGAAGGACTCGAGGAGAATTTTTCTTTATTTTCAGCGAATTTTGATGTGAGCGGCAAAACCTGGGCAAAATTTGACGGGTTTTAGACATTTTTTTAATTTTTTTAAAGTTCTTTTTTGGTCTATTTTGGTCAACTCGGCCCTCCAACCCTAAAGTAGACCACTAAAAAAGCCAAAAAGGTGAAACATATCTCATTTGTGCATTTGTGAATGAAAAAGAAAACTTCTTGCCTCCATTGCTAAACTTTCTTGTTTGCTTGCCATTGCTCAAAGAGTGTTGAAGGGTGATTGTTGCATGGTCTAAGCTGGTTTGTGAGCTATTCCTATGTGGTTGCAAGTGTTGAGAAATCCTCAAAGACATTGAAGAGGAAGATTTCAAGAAAAGAGGTAGGTTTTTGTTGATTTTGTTTGTTTTTTATTATTTTTCTTTGCATTTTTCTAACAAAATGAAATGAATTCTCTAGTTTTATTCTATTTTTTAATTTTGGTTTGTGGCTTTGTATGTTGTTCATAGATTCATAGAATGGCAAGTGCTTCTAGCACTGGGAACTCTCGGTTCAAAACAAACCCAAACTCTCCATTATGGAAATATGTGGAAATGGTTCAACAACTACTAAGTGGAGGAGGTTTCCTTTGGATTTGCAGCTATAGAAAAGAGGAATATAAAAGCTCTTATAGTAGAGTGAAAGCACATTTGTGCTTTATTCCTCAGAAAGGCATCAAATTTTGTACAGGCAAGCCAAGAGTTGAAGGGTAGCCTTCACCTAAAACCCTTCTTGCAAACAATATTGTACTAAAATATATTGAAGAGAAAAGACAAGCAAATGAAGCAGTTCAAAATGCAATTGTTCATTCGTTGGAAAGGTCTAGAAGTAAAAAAGCATCGAAGGCCTCTATGGCTTCAATTTCCAATGAACAACCCATAGAGGGCCATCCATTCTTGCGTGTTCCTCAAGAACTGGTGACAAATAAGAGAGCAAACGGGCCCTTGGAAATGTCATTTCACAATGAGGCTAGAGACATTGCCGAGCAAGACATAGCTAGAGGCATGTATGCAAATGGATTGGTATTTAATGTTGTTTGCTCACCGTATTGGCAAAAAATGGTGAGACCAATTAATGAGTCTCCAAGGGGGTTCAAGGGCCTGGTTTATGAGGAGGTGTGCACCACTTTATTGGACAAAGAGGTGAAACATGTAGAGGATTCCTTAAAGCCCTTTAGGGATTCATGGATTGAAACAAGTATGTCCATAGTATTCGATGGATGGAAAGATGCAAGAAATCGCCTTGTGGTCAATGTTATTGCAATGTCCACGAGAGGTGCAATGTTTTTGAGAGCAGTAGATTGTGAAGGGCAAGTGAAGGATGGTCCATTCATTGCAAACATTCTTTTCGAAACCATTGAGCAAGTTGGCCCTCAAAATGTTGTTCAGATGATAACAGACAATGCCAAAAATTGTAGGGCTGTTGGGTTATTGGTTGAGGAGTGCTATAAACACATTTTTTGGACACCTTGTGCTGTCCACTCACTCAACCTAATGCTGCAAAAAATTGGCAAGAAAGTTGAGTGGATCAAACAAATGTATGATGATGCCGAGATCCAAATGTTCATCATGAACCACCATATGTCTCAAGCCATATTTAGACAATTCTCAAGATTGGATCTCTTGAAGGTAAGTTGCCCCATATAGAGATCCTAAAGTTGCTCACGGGTACAAGGCAGTCCTTTGTGGACTCTTTCCCGATCCCATACGGCCTATGGTGAGGTCTGAATTCATGAGTTTTGCAAGCACTGATGATTGTGGTCTTGACGCTTTTGAAGACAAGGAAGGTGTTGATGCTCATAAATGGTGGTACTTTCATGGAGAAATATACCAGCACCGACAACTCATTGCCATCAAAGTTTTATCACAAGTAAGTTCTTCACTCTTAAGATTCCAATTTCTAAATTCTTGTTGATAAATATTGAATTTATATTTAAATTTTTGTATTCATAACTCCAACTCTCTAATTTCAAAATTGAAAATCTTGATAGGTTGCTAGTTCATCATCATCCAAGAGGAATTGGAGCACATACTCCTTCATCCACTCAATAATAAGCAATAGACTACATTCCAAGAAGGCGGAAGATTTGGTCTATGTGCATTCAAACTTGAGGCTCCTAACACACAAAGACAATACCTGTTGGCGGCAATATTGTACACGGAAATAAAACTAGTTAATTAAGTTGTAATTGTGTTGGTTAGTTGGCAACCGAGGGGTGGCAGTTGCGGTGCGATGGTTGGCGCTCGCACCCCCTCGACATCTTTATATACTTCTGAATGTAACTTGTGTAGAACAATTATGAATGGAATAACATCTCTTATATTGCGTCTGATATCTATGGCGTTACTATTCTGCATTACGTGCTTTATCTGTGTATTTTAAGTTATTCACCCGAGAGGGCAAACATTTGGCGCCGTTGCCTAGACGTACTCGGGAATGGGAGATGCGGATGGCGCACGGACACGATGGGCCTACCCGTTGGTGAGATAAACCTAGAGGCCGACGACGTGCAAACCGAGCTCTACAATGGAGAAGACACTGCGACAAGGGAATTTTCAATTTTGCTCCAGGTAGCCATCAAGACGTACGTCCGACGAGAGGCCACAGAGGTGGAAATCCCACCAAGTGCCATGTGGACAGTGCTAGAGGTTAGCTCGACAGTAAATCGGTTGATGAACCATCTTCCTCGGTTGCTTGCACAGGCATTGGTGGCACAACAAGCTCGCCTGGAGGAGATTGCCCAGGAAGAGCGATGCCAACAGATCCTTCAACAGTATGAAGATAACAGCCGACGGGAAGCGGAATGGGATGGCGCCAGGCCAGGAAGGAATTGAACCTTGAACCTTCTATATTCAAATAAAAGTGTCATTGACACGAGTTGTATCTGACGAATGAATTAATAAAGACGTGTTTTGGTTTATGTATTGTGAATTATGGAAATGTACGACAATTAATGCCCAACCTATTGAATAAAAATAAAAATTGAAACAAAGCCCTGCACAACCCCGCACAAGCCCGCACAAGCCCGCACCAGCATAAAGAAAACCACGCAGCCCGGAGTATAAAACAAAATTATATGCTAATGGGTGAGTTCTCATTGCAAGAATTATAAAAACTGGTATTTGCAATGCCATCAGACAAAGCACTAGGCTCAGATGGCTACACTACCATCTTCTTCTAGAAATGCTGGGATATTGTGGGGAAGGATCTTTTATTGGTTTTCGAAGAAGCTGGGAGAAGCTAGTGCATACTTAAGCAAATGAATAAAACTTTCATAGCTCTTATCCCTAAAACATCAACCCCTAAATCATTTGTAAATTTCAGACCCATAGCCCTATGTAACACCGTCTATAAAATATTTACTAAGGCTATTGCTTCAGGACCAGCTCTCCTCATCCCCTCAATAATTTCTGAAGAGCAAGGTAGTCTTGTGTTGGGTAGAGAAACTTTTGAAAGTGCTATTGTGGCTCATGATGTGCTCCATTCAATCCAAGAAGAAAATCAGCAGCAATTCTCCTCAAATTGGACATGTTGAAATCATATAATAGAGTATTGTGGGAATTCCTTATGGAAGTTTTGAAGAGACTTAGGTTCTCAAAAACCTAGTGCAAATTGATATTCTCCTGCCTGTTAGGGGCTAAGTTCTCAGTCCTACTAAACAGTTCCCCTTGTGGGTTTTTTCTCTTCCACTAGAGGAATAAGGCAGGGCAAACCATCATCCCCCTCCCTATTCATCCTCATGGCCGAGGCTTTGAGTAGGGCCATAACAATAGCAAGATTCAAAGGTTCTTGGAAAGGTGTAACTATTTGTCACTGTACAGATTTGCTCTCACATTCCCTATTTGCAGATGACATTCATCTCTTTGGCAAAGCAACTTTGGAAGAAGTGAGAGAAATGAAAACTATTAGTACACCTACTATTATCTCAGGATTAGTAGTCAATAATGCCAAATCCAAAAAAAATTCTTAAATGTTTCTCCCAAGATATTGATTAGAATCTCCTCTTTCTGGGGTTACTTGGTTGATCCTCTCACATGTAAATATCTTGGTATCCTCCTCTTCTCAGGCAGCAACAAACCAAAACTCTGGGAGAGAATTACCAACCCAATCGGCAACAGAATCAACTCTTGGAAAACAAAATGGCTAACATTATTTGGAAAAACACTTCTCATCAAAGCAGTCCTTAATGCTATACCAGTCTACTTGATGTTAGTTTTAAACACTCCAAAATCGACAATCAAGGAAGTCCAATATCAGTTGAGGGATTTTTTGTGGTCTGACACACTACATAATAAGAAGAAACTTCCTCTTCTAGCCTGGGAGAAAGTATGCACTTCCAGCAGCAGGATGAAGTAGGAATTAGAGACTTAAAGAGTTACAAAATAGAGCTCTTGGAGCTAAATTAACTTGGAAGATCTATGTAAATCCATATTGCAAATTGAGTGAAAAAAAGAGATAAAAATATCTAGATAACATGGATAGAGAAATGATATTCACCATGAAAACTCTCCCTAAGGGTTCAAAAATATGGAATTTTCTCAGTTCTTGTTTCAGTGTACTACTACCCCATCTAACGTGGATCATCAATTATGGAGAGAAAGCCCTCTTTTGGGATGATGCCGGGAATGGCCACACACCATTAAGAGACTTGGCAGATTGAGGACAGATGCAATCTGTTTTAAAACAAGCTTGGATTTAAGAGTCAAAAGTATTTCTTTCTTTTACATCATTCAGTTTTCCCCCCTCAAATTACCTAGAAAATGGTGGAAGAATTTCCCTTCTCTCAAAATCTAAAAAACATCTTTAATCTTGAATAAATAAAAAGGTAGATTTACTACTCAAATAAGGATGATGCATTCATATAGAATAAATCAAAATCAGGAAAATATTTGCTGAAAGAAGGATATTCCGGTCTGCTGAATCCTACTCATAACCCCTCTTGGCCAGCGACAATTTTCTGGTCTCCTTCATGTTTCCCCAAAGATGGAGCATTTCCCTGGTTGGGTCTACATGATTGTATCTTGACTGCAAGGAGATTAGATAGGTTGGGCATAACAGTGGCTTTCCCTCATGTCCTTTGTGGTTCTTCCTATGGAGACGCGAATTATCTCTTTTTAATTTATTATCCTATCAGCTCTCATTATTGGAAATGGTTACAAAACTAGCTCAATTGGATAGGCCCTTTGCACAGATCCATACTTAAAACATTTCAAATTTGGCTGATTCTAAGTCGAGATTCCACCTATGGTTGCCTATGGGTTATCAGTACATCAATTCTCATTTGGCAATTATGGCTTGAAAGAAACAACAAGATCTTTAGGAATAAGGTGTTAAGCATGGATAAACTCATTGAAACAATTGATTTAGCAATCTTGGAATTGGTCATGACACATCTATATAGAAACATATCTCCTTACATGAAATTCACCTCATGAAACTGGAAACTCCTTCAACCTCCTTGAGCAAATGGGTTAAAATGGCATTTACCTCCAACAAATCTGGTAAAATCGAACTTTGATGATGTCTCAAGAGTCAAGAGGCAACCCAAGAAATTTAAGTGTAGGTGCAATCTTAAGAGATGGTAAGGGTTCGATTCTAAGAGCAGTGTGCAAGAGTCTTCCTCCTAGAACAAACAATTTAGCATGAATCAGTGCTCTTAAATTGGGTCTTCAATTCTCATCAAGAAAAGGATTCACAGATGGAGGGTGACTCCATGGTGGTAGTTAATACTTTAGCTAGAAAAATCTTTGAGAATTTGACCCTCAACTATCACTTTGACCATGTTAAGCAAATTCTGGACACCCTCCTTCTGTATTAAAGTTTCCATTGTTTCAGGGAGGCGAATGCAATGACTGATGCTCTTGCTAATTGGGCATTAGATAACAACATAGACTATATGGAGCTTAATGAGGAAGAAAACATGGAAATTCTCCCCCACGTGCCTGCACAATTCAACAAGTTGTAGTTAATTCATGGATTTTAACTTGTTGCTATTCTAGCATGTGGCCATACCTTATAAGCACATGTTATATCCAAACATTTCTGCTATAATGACATCATTGCAATCATTGTTTTCGACTCGTATCTTCCAAGTTATGTTTGCTTCACGATGTCAGAATCTCAGTTCGCACAAGCAGATTAATCAAAGACAAGTTAATCTTCAAGCATTTATTCTCCTTCGTGTGCAAGATCCAAATCACTCCCGGTAGTTCTCAACATATTCCTTTTTATGGCTTCATGTAAGTTGTCACAATCTGGTTCAATCTCTGCACCTCCCTATTTTTTTTGCTGCGACAATGTGAAATTTGGCTCAAGTCATACGTGCTGATTTAAGAGGAATAGATGAAATATCCGACACCACCACATGCATAAAATAGATCTCATCTGATCAAATAATTACTACTGCCTATTAATATGGGTAGTTCTTTCCAAACTATTCATCCATGCTAAGGCTCTGCTCAAAGGTTTCAAAAGAAGCTCTGTTCAGTCAAGGTTGAGGTTATGTGGCGATGGCTTGCTTCAAGTTTCAAATCCCTCTACCCCATCTTAATTTGGCTGCTCCTGGTCAATATGATTCAAGAAAACTTAGAGAGCTATTCAAGTTCAGTTGTGATCTGCTAGAAGAGTCTTTGAGGACAGTAATGGGTGTGAAAATGCTTTTAGTTGAAGAGTGCAAACTCCCTGCTACAGAAGTGGGTCTTATTTTCCTCTCGAATGGTATGGATATTTTGCAGTGCAAAACACAGGTAGCTTCACTCTACAACAAATATATTAAGGAGTGTGATTTCAAAAGAGCTGTTCCAGTTTGCAATTTCCCTCTTTGTTCCGTTCATGGATAATATTCGTACTGGAGGGTTTTTCCCAATGAAGTTGGTTCAGGGTTCTTCCTGTGTCAAATGCTTTTTAATGGTATGACTCTTAGTCTGGTAAAATATTGCCCTCTCGCATTTAAAAATGCTTTAAAATCTCACGAGGATCAGATAGAAGATAAATTGTTGATCAAGATATCTCTGTTCTATAAAGCTTTGCAAGTTTTGTTAAAGCATACACCTCCAGTTCCAATTCAGATGGTCTGAACAGAGTGATAGTACTAGTTTGTGATGAAACTCTCAGCTCAGAGAGTGATTCATCCACTGCAATGAGTGTAGAAGGAAGCAACTCGCCCAGTATGACTTCTTAAAATCTTGCTCACAATTTTTGAAAAGATTTCAGTTGAAGAAGGCAGACAGGTACTATGTATAGCTCGAAATCAAGCTTCAATTAGCTGGCTTGTGTTATCAGGGAAACAAGGTATCCAGTTCCGTTTACAAATAAAAGTTTTTTGCAGTTTATAGTGCATATCTTTGTAAAAATCTTACATTTCCAGTTAGCTGTATATGTACGTATTGTAATTATCGATACTCTGTTATCAATCATGAACAGCAAGTATATCTCAGATCAGAGATAGGTTACTGGCTGATATGGTCAAATTTGGTAATATATATGCATATTTTCTTTCTATAATATCAATATTATGAGGTCTCCCTCTTTACTTAAAAATAAAAAAAAATTTATTGCTTTATGTTTTCCTCACTATTATTCAATAGAGTTTTTTTTTTTTTTTAAGACTGCAGGAAACAGGTAGCCATTCAATAGAGCTTATCAAATATAGGTTTGTTTTGGAGCTTTTTCTTGTGTATTTTGAGAGTTCCAGTGTGAGCAATCTAGTTGTAGTTATTTGCACTTTGATTAGTGGGTATTTGAGCACCAAATTGAACTCTTCTGCACAAAATATTTCAGCATATTGCATATCATTTTTTTATTCCTATATTTTGGTGAAGTGAATTTGCTAAATAATGAAATTCATGAGACTACCAGCTTTCATAAACTTTGTAGCTTAAATTTTTAAACATAAACTATACCACAAAACTCATGAGACCACCCACTTTAAATTACTCCTAAAAATCTCAACAGCACCCAACAGCACCCACTGGAATTTTTTGAATAGCCCTCTCCATGGGCCCATAGAGCCTTACTCCCGTATAAACTTTGTAATTTATTCTATAAATATTGCTTTCCATATGACAGATTTATGGTTTTTTAAAGATTTTCTGCCACAAGTCAATATATTATGTTTCATTTTGAAGGAAATTCCCACCACCAAATACTGCTATAAGAATCCTCAACTTCACTACTAATTTGTATTTTTATAGATTATCTCATCAATCTCTTGTTCAGCATCTTATATCTCAATCATGGCTGCCCATGATGCGTTCTACACACTTCCTGATTCTCTTCTTTCTTTCATACTAAAAAAAATCCTAATGAAAGATGCTATTGTTGACTGATTTTAATCTTTGGACTAAAGTAGTCTCATAGGTATCTTTAACAGTGTTTGAGCATCTTTTAATGATCTTTAAAAGTTGAACATAATACTTAATAGGACTTTAGGATCTTAAATAAACTTCAGAAGTCTAGAGGTGATTTTTCCATGCATTTTTTAAAGTTACATTTTTTAATCTTAAATCTTTATAAGGGATTAAAATGTGTTATTTGCTACTATAAGGGTTACTTTATGAATATTGGTTTCAAACTTACTTTAGATTCTTCAAAAGCGGACATACCTTATGAAAGGAGACTCTTTGGAAAGGGAGTCTAAGTTGTTGAGCTCCTGTAGCTTTAGGGTTTTTTCTAGTCTTCCAGCTGGCTTGGTAGGTGCCTCAAATGGTGAAAGGGGTATTCTAGGTGTTAATGTTTTAGCAAGCCATGATGATGCAGATGAGAGGATTTACCGCAGGGGTTAGATGTGTAGAAGAACCTCCATGAAGGTGAGATTCATATAAAAAGAACAGTCATAACCAAACTCATTTACCTGGACATGACAAACTGATCAAGGGAAAACAGTGGCAATGGAGATGGTGACATTTAAGGTAATCACTTTGACACACTAACAAAATATTTTTCTAGCCTTCTTTTTAATGGGTACATGCTATTTGAATTAACCTTTTTCCTGTTTGCGTTCTCGTCAGGGGCGTGCCAACACTGCGCGCGCACCCGAGGTGCCTCGAGCACACACCAGGGTGCAACCGGGGCGCTGTGCACGTACCTTGGTACGCCCAAGGTGGTGCGCACGCACCCAGGTGAAATCGGTGTGCACCTCGGCCAGTGCGCGCTCGACAAGAAAAAAGACATTTTAATGGATTGATGGTGGAATTACAAGTTGTGAACCTCAAATTTTGGGAATCAAGAGATTATGAGAATATTTGATTGTTTATTAAAGATTTTATGTCAGCTATATGGGAAGCTACATTTTGCTTTTGGTATTGTTGGGTTCTTGGAAATTGATGATGCTGAGGAAGCTATTATCAAGATTTTGTTTCTGCAAAATCAACTGGATTTGGCAAGACTTTTAGAGTACCACTTCCAGTCTACAAACTTTGAGAAGATATGTGCAATTGTAACTGTGATCACTTTTGCTACATGTTGTCCTCATTTTTGGATTTTCAAAAATGTGATAACCCTTACAAAATTTGGGTTTAAATGCGTTGCTTTTGTCTCCAAGGCATGTTTTACGAGGTACAAAACTCACATTTGTTAGTGTCAAATCATTGGAGGGTGTCTTTGTCATCATTGTCCAAGTTTTGGTGAGTTTTGGTCTTCTTTCTCCTAGCTTTTTGTGCAATTTCGGGTTTCAGAGAAGTCACTGTAGGTTGAAAATTTTACTCTTGAAGAACGCTTCTCGAGGCACAAATTTTTCTTCTTGTTGAACTGGATTGATATTTGGTTCATCGTCTATCCATGTTTCAAATTTCATTGCATTTCAACTTCGTTTGCTGTCTTTCCTTCAAAATTGAGTTTTTTCTTCCTGGCAAGTGGGAAATTTTCTTTCTATTGCAGGTTAGGAGTTTCTTTTATGTTTTAGTGTTGTAGAGGTTTTTTCTAGCAATTACAAGTGAACTTTTTAAAAGACTTGTAACTTGTAACTTGCTTTTTATTTCCCCTTTACCCTTTTTGTCTTTTAAGTTGTTTGTAGGAACTTTTTGGACAAATTGCAAGTGAGTTTAAAATTACAAGTTTAATGAGAACGTGTAAGTTGTAATAGGGGTTTTATTTCCCTATTACAAGTCTTTTAAAGTTTTTAAAGTCCTTTATGTCTTGTGTCTTACTTGTAATGGGAATTTGATTTCCCTATTACAAGTTTTTTGCTCTTTCTTTTTGTCATTTCTTCCCTAAAACCCGAATTTGCCCCAGTGAAGGGAAAAGTGATGCAATTTAAAACTTGCAAAGGGGTTTTTAAAACTTGATTGCATCTTTGGAAGACACATTTTGCTTGTAGTTGGAGATGAAGAACCCGACGTGCACTCTTCTTCCCATGAATCCAATTTTGGTGGCATTCTTCCCCTAAATCCATTCCACATTTATGCTAAATTGTTAGGAATCAATGTTAGTTGCCACGTTTTCTACCAATAACGGTTTGGGCAAACACGTAAGGCTTTTTGAAGATGTTTTTTGTTGGTTCTTTCTGCATTTTGGGTGCTCCTTTTCTACCATTGTTGCCACGTTTTGTATCCAACATTAATGCAAAGTGTTTTGGCATCAAACACGAGTCTTCTTTCCATGCCGTTTTTGAAGGAGGAGGTTGTTGGTTTTTTCTGCATTTTGGGTGCTCCGTTTCTGCCATTGTTGCAACGTTTTGTATCCAACATTAATGCAAAGTGCTTTGGCATCAAACGTGAGTCTTCTTTCCATGTCGTTCTTGGCTGCCAAGGGTTTTCAACATGTCTATTTATGGAGCATTTCAGTTCTTTCCAAGCTCATTTGTTTTGGTCTAGGGCATTTGACCGAACAAGAATTCGAGATCCTAAGTGATCTTCCCAAATGGATAAGTTCTTTGAATGCAAGTTGTAAATGTGCAAGATATTTCCCTCTTTCATTTTTCCTATTTACTTGTGTTCGACTTTTCAAAACCCAATTACAAGTAATTGTGGTAATGTTGACTTTCCCCCTTTGGTAAAAAGAGTTAATCTTCTTTTTACAGAATTTCCAAATGTTGAAGAATTGCCATGAGACTCATTCATTTGATTTTGGGATTTACAAATCTGATTACAAGTTGAAGTTTTTCCTTTTTTCTAAAGTTGTCAAACTGAAAATGTGTCTTTCCTTGTCACATAAAGTTTGTCATTACCGGTCAAAATCATTCTTTCAATTTTCCCCTCATGTCAAAACCCCATTTCATCCATTCATTTCACACCTTCATTCATTTTTCCCATTTAAAGTCTACTTGCAGTCGGCATTTTAAAACCCGATTGCAGTTGTCTTCACTTGCAGTCAACCTTCCAGAAACCGAAATTCGTCCAAAATGCACTAAAAAACAGTTGAAAATGACTCTTAAAGGTCCAAATACAGGTGCAAACTTGTAGTTACCCGTTACACATATGAAGTTGCATGTTTGTTCTCCACAATTGCAAGTCAATGCCCTTATTTTTCCACACATGTAATGTAGTTTCTAGAACCCGAAATTCACTTGTGAGCTCATTTTTTGCATCAATTTATCTCATCCTATGACAAACATTTTTGCACACAAGACCTACCAAATCAACAAATCAAGGCATGGGCATTGTTTTATAACAATATCATCTTGAATAAGGTGTTATAGGTTCTTCATCAGTGAACAAAAAAAGAAGAGATACAACAACAATTTATGGATGCAAATTATAGAATGCTTTCAAGACAGAGATGGTCATAAGATGAAAAGAGGAAGGCAATCCTTTCCCTCTTGAAGAAATGGTACTACCCCAAGCAAGTGAATGGTTGAAGTTCACTGGTTAAAGACACAAAGACTATCAAGGGTGC